>NC_081174.1:9722744-10053300 GCF_012432095.1 Onychostoma macrolepis | reverse complement strand
ATGAGAGTCCAAACAGTTGATAAAAAACATTTGTTTAGAGCTTTTTTTTTGGATTGTTTCACTTGTACATTTATAAACACTTTATCTGTGCATAATTCTCTCCTGTTTCAGACAAGATTACTTTTTCACTGGAGGAAGCAATATTATAGATAGAGGACTCGTATTTTAACTGTTTAAAGTTTAAAAATATATATTTTAATGATGCATTTGTTTGCAAAATTTTCATTTTTGGGTGAACTATTCCTTTAACTGTAAAGAACACTAAACTAAAACTCATCATGGTGCACTTATGGTCTTGAAAACACATGTAATACTAAGTAAAATGGCAGCATCCTCTGTGGACACCATTCGGAAGTAAATTTGACCTCTGGTGAACTCTAATCTTCAGGACACATGGCAGGTGTTTAAAGTCTTCATGACAGTAGGTCAACACCTCACTGGGAAAGACTGATGCTTCCTGCTCCATCGCATTCAGCAGCACAGCAATGACTAATGCATCCGGAGACAGGGATGCTTGATTGAGGTCTGTTCTGTAGTCAAGGTCGGTTTGAGATTGATCAACTGCACCGGGAGTAAAGGAAACTGCGGAGGGAGAGAGAGAAAACAGGGCACGTTTTGACCTTTTGTCATGAAAACCATCTTGGACAAAGATTTAAAGTTCTGTGTGGCCCAATCACATCGCATTACCCTGGACAATTACTAGGGAGATAAAATATTTGTTAATAGTTTGTAATATTGTTATGATATTTGTAATATCTAATATTGTTGTTAATAATATTTGATAAAGTATTTGTTCACTTCATTCAGTAAAATGATGCAACAATGTTCATAATGAAGAAAAAGGCCTCAGTAAAAGAATTCACTTCTTTTTTCTTATTAGGCCTAAAAATATTTTTACAAAACTGCTTCACTCCTTATTAATATTTAAAAATCTCTTGTCCACCAAATCAAAGTCATGATGTGTGACCAACTCAGTTGGTGCAATCAAGATGTGCAGACCAAAAATTCATTATACATTCATGCATACATTCAAAGAAGTACAATTATTATTTTCAAGTTTTACCTATTTATTATCTATCTTTTGCCTATATCTTTCTTGTATTACCTTGTTTGTTATTTCTTTATGATCAGGGCCTTCATGTGAATTTAATTTATTATGTGAGGACAAGAAAGACATAAAACTATCACAACTATAGGAAACAGGTTGCCTGGGAAAACACTCAGTTAGAAACTGTAGCTGTCATCAGACATAAATATTACTTTGCAGAATCTGAATCAAGAGCTGCATTATTATCACAATAATCCACATAACTCCAGTCAATCAGTTGGCATCTTGTGAAGTGAAAATATGCATGTTTGTAAGAAACAAATCCATCATTACGGACTGGCATTTTGATAAGACTTTTTTAACTTCAAACTAAAATATGAGTCCTCTATCCATAATATTGATTTCTCCAATCAAAGTCATCTCAAAAGCAAACGAATACAGTCTAAAACAGTTCTAAACAAATATGTCTGTGGATTTTGATTTGTGAGGACAACAGTGAATGGACTTTTTCACTGGAGGAAGCAGCTTTTCTTGTGGACTGGAGTCAGTTTATCAGCTGTTTGGACTCTCATTCTGACGGCACCCATTCACTGCAGAGGATCCACTGGTGAGCAATTGATGTAATGCTAAATTTTTCCAAATCTGTCGCAGATACAAACTCATCTACATATTAAATTGGAGGGTGAGAACAGTTTTTGGTTGAAATTTTCTTTTAAGCTAAAGGAAAATGAGAAATGTTGCCTAATAGTTAACAATATTAACCTTGATGTGTATAACCAGGATAGTATGGAGGTCTACCCAAGTGCTCGTGGGACTCATCTGTCACAGGTTTTACCACTCATCCATCAGCCTTGCACCATTCACTCCTGTCGTTTATAACCCTTTAGCCAAGTCTGGATTCCCGATGAGCAGCATCCCATCAACCACCATTCCATATACATCCCATATGAAATGTTCAAATGTTCATCTAGAGGCCTTAACTAAATCTTCTGTGACTGTATCTCTCCTACTCTCAGGACGTCTGCTCATCTCATCAAGACAACAGGGCAGTTTATTTTAGCCGTTTTCAACATGCACCAAACCCTGGACTCTGACTGAGTGAATAAACATTAGGATCAACAGACAGATAAATATTCCCTTTTAGTGACATTTGAAGTCAAAGGTCATAAATTTGTTTCTTCATAAATTTTTGAATATATTTCTTGGGTGTAATGATCTGTGAATTGATGATATGTATGTAAGCCATTGCTTCTTTTAGTTGCTAAGCATGTTCCTTCCATCATAAGGAAAGATGTTAGAGGTTAAACTGGACAAATGGAAAGTCAAAGTTTGAGAGCACAGTTTTATAACCCACCTGAATTATGAACTGAACTGAAGAATTTAATTAACCTGAAGGTCAAAGGTCACAGCAAAGTAAGACAGTTGAGTCTTTGTAAACAGGGAAGGTTAAGAAATATCCTGCTATTTCTTAGAAATAGATTACTGTACAGTTCCACGTGCTTTTTCTTTTGTTAAAAATATTGCTGTTTCGATTCGAATAGCAAACATCTTGAGCCCAGTGACTTGGAATACTCTGAGTGGAATATTCAAAGTCATCCTTGGCTTTCTCACTGTTTATTTCCTGATATTTCTCATCAGTTTTCCATATCCTTCAATGTCTCACAGGAATCTGAAAATGAAACAATTGACAAAAGTCTTAGGGAGTAAGTATATACACAGATTTGTATTGTCTTATTTGAATTGCTTTTATGGTGCAGCACATTGGTCAACCCATGGTTGTTTTTAATAGTGCTATATAAATAAAATTGACATTGACATTGACAGATCTTTGCACACTCAACCTGTTGTCCAGCTAAAATAGACCAGACCAGATTTGTGCTCAAAAGACACATGCAAAAGAAATTTCACTTTTATGTCTGTAAATGCATCCTTACAGGGGAATTAAGTGCTAAAAGTGTGCACCTTTGACAAGGGCCTTTTTGGGGACACGTCACCTTATCTTTTTCACTTTGCGAAGCACCTTTTATCCCCATGCGAAACATATCTCAAGGTTGCCTGTTTTACAGATCATGACTCCTGTAGCTCGCGGGACACATTCCGGGCCTGCTTACAAAACCATTTCTCCTCTGAAGAGCTGCATCACTCTGCGTTTTTTTCTTATTCATGTGACAGGATGATCTGAATTTATTGCTACAAATGTTCCATAAATCTTCTCAAGACCTTGGTTAATTTTAATGTTTGTTTAATCAACCTAAGTGTATATAACATATTTTGTGAGATCTATCTATCTATCTATCTATCTATCTATCTATCTATCTATCTATCTATCTATCTATCTATCTATCTATCTATCTATCTATCTATCTATCTGTCTGTCTGTCTGTCTGTCTGTCTGTCTGTCTGTCTGTCTGTCTATCTATCTATCTATCTATCTTAAATGTTTGGGGTCGGTAAGTTTTTTTTTCTTCATGTTTTTAAAAAAAAATTCCTTTATGCTCACCAAGGCTGCATTTATTTGACCAAAAATGCAGTAAAATACAGTAGGCTAATATTGTGAAAAATTCACATATATAATGTAAAATGTTATAATGTTATAACGTAATTTATTCATTCTATTCATCTAATCAGAATTAATAATGATGTTCATGAAGATTTTTGCATATTTGATCTTTTTACTGGACGATTTGTTGATGGGTTAGATTATGATGATTTTTAAACTTTTTTTTTTTTGTTCATTTTTTATTAAATGCTGCTGGTGATGATTTTTATACTATTTGTTGTATTAGATGTCGATGATTTTCCTTTTTTTTTTTTTTTACAAGATGATGTTTTAATATTATAATAGCAAATGAAGTGTCTGCAGGAAACAGTATCCGTCCAGCTGTTCTGACTTCCGCTTTAGAGCCGAGCGAGAGACATCACTCAGGACGCATCAGGATCGGGTGAGACACAGTCAGCGGGACTATAAACGCGGTTCTTCCGAACAGGAATCGACAAAAGCAAGCTCTCAGAGGTAGACTGGCCAGAGATGTGGCTCTTGAGGCCTGTGTGCGTGTGCTTGTGTATCTGTGTAGCGGTCAGCGATGTAGCCAGAGGTGTTAGCGGTCATGCTAGCTGTCATTCCATCTGTTTTTACTTCAGCGTTTCCATTCCTTCACAAATCTTCATGTAAACACGATTATTTGATTTCATGCCTGTTTTTTTCCCCAAAACCATGTCTTGTCCTTTGCTTCGATCTTCTAGCGTCCTGTAGGGTCAGTATGTTTATGTGGTTGTGTTGACTAGCATGAAGCTCAGTTTAGCAGGTGCTGGACGGTAACATCAGCTGTTTTATTAGAAATGATCGGTAATATGCAGCCAGTCGAGTGCTTCAGTGGAAACTAGTATATTTAAGAATTGTTTGGTTTAATAATATTAATAACTCATCATTCTGAAGCCCGTATATACACGTTATAGCGCGATAACTTGCATTTCTAACGAATGAATGAATGAGTAAATAAAGTAATTGTTGTTTTTCAGTCTCCTATTGTTTACAAGTGAGTGAATATTGTATCAGTTTCATTGTTTCGTCTCTGCTCAGTGATTATGTTAGTGGCATTGGTTTAGACTCAGATATTCAAACAGTCTCTGATTAATCCGCAGTTGTTGATTGTCTTGTTTCCTGAATAATGAAAGTCCTGTCATGTGTTAGTGATCTCAGTGTTTCTTTTAGCCGTTCCCTGACCTGTGCGTTTCTAAATCGTGATGAGAAAACACTGGAATGATGCCTAACTTGTTAGTATTGTTTGTGAGCTGTCCATTGAAGCTGTTCCGTAACAACTTACGCATGTGAGGGTTTAATCAGTCTGATCACTTGTGAAGTCTGTAAACATTCTGCTATCAGAATGCTCATTGTGGGTTTGGTGGTTTGCATTGGAAACAGCAGGGCCAGATTTCTGCTTTCAGTTTTCTTTACTATCATCCCAGTCCCAACTCTGTTTCATATACCTGAAAATGGTCTCCCATCCGTCCATCCATCCATCTGTCCATCTGTCCAACCATTGCACTGTTGCAGATTTAAAAAAAAAAATAAAATCTGTTCATTTCCATATGTGACACTGGACCACAAAACCAGTCTTAAGTGTCAATTTTTCGAAATCATCTGAAAGCTGAATAAATAAGCTTTATATTGATGTATGGAATATTTGATACAACTATTTGAAAATCTGGAATCTGAGGGTGCAAAAATATCTAAATATTGAGAAAATCACCTTTAAAGTTGTCCAAATGAAGTTCTTAGCAATGCATATTACTAATCAAAAATTAAGTTTTGATATATTTCTGGTAAGAAATTTACTGAATATCTTAATGGAACATGATCTTTACTTAATATCCTAATGATTTTTGGCATAAAAGTCAAATTGATAATTTTGACCCATACAATGTATTTTTGGCTATTGCTACAAATATGGCCCAGCGACTTAAGACTGGTTTTGTGGTCTAGGGTCACATATTGTTTTAATTAACCATCTGTAATTTCACTTGCACCTTGATATATATATATATATATATATATATATATATATATATATTATAATTTAGAATTTGAGTAGTAAATTAATCAAATATGCATATGTAAGATATAAAATATTATATGTAATATATATCTAATATTTAAGAAAGTGTCATTATTTTCTGTAGAACACTACAGGAGAAATTTTGAAAAATCTTCTTGCAGGTAATTTCTGTGCAACAATAACTCATACTAACCACTAGAGGTCGACTGATAGTGGATTTTACCGATACCGATAGCTAGGTTGGACCACACTGGCCGATACCGATTAATCAACCGATAGTTTTCAAAATGTATACTGAAAGAGAGCTAATGCTTTACTATTTAAAAAAAAAAAAAGCAGCAACAGTACTGAACCTTACTTTGTAAATGAATAAAAAAAAAAAAAATTATTTAATATATTGATCATTAAAGTTATTTCATAATTTGCTAATGTTAAAAGAAGTTTAAAAATATAGCCTATTAGTAGCTTATAGTGAATGTTGAAGTGAAAAAACTCTAACAAGGAACAATACTTCTACAGTTTTCATTAATGCTACGAATGGACTCTTATTGTTAAATGTTACCATTTAATTTCAACAGTCATGCTTAAAGATGGCCATCTTTAAATATCTACACAAGGACATAGCATTAAAATTACATGCATATGGATATTGTATTTGTACTCACACACTTATGCTTCTATTTTTTAACACTTGATAATTATCTAATCCAAAAAAAAAAAAAAAGTTAGTCACACACCGGGCAAAAGCGCAGCGCTGCGTCTAGGAGAACACCGAGGTATCACACACACACACACAAACACACACCAGACGCTTTGCGTTCAAATCAAGTGGCGGTCTAAAACAATTTATTTAATCACCAAACGGACATAAGTTTGCTTCAAGAATGAACAGTGTGTCATAAATGAGTTTGAAGTTCGGTGTTTAAAAAAACAGTGCAAGCGGAAAGTGAACGCATGATCTGTATTACAGCTCTCTATATGAAGCATACAGACTTTATTAGAGCCACAGAAAGACAAACGTTTTGATGAAAAATGCACAATACATAATTTATAGCCTAGGGTGAAGTCATTATATACAGTCACAACGATTTGGGACAAATATAATGTAATTTAATAGAAAACTATGTGAATGGCGCTCTGTTCCGCGGCAGGCTTTTCTGTTGGCCGCATTTAAATGCGAGTCTGGAGTTTCCAGCTCTGTGCACCGCGCAGTGTCACGTGTCAAAATAAACAACACGCGCTGTCAGTGATTTCCGCCTCTAGAGGCCGCTCTCGTATTGTATAATGCCAGCGGACCCTTCTCAGCCACTCCAGCAACGGTTGCAAACCGGAAAACTATCGGCATGGATTTTTGCCGATAACCGATAGTTGTGGCAATCAACTATCGGTGCCGATTAATCGGCAAAACCGATGAATCAGTCGACCTCTACTAACCACTACTGTTGGACAGAAAAAGCATGATAAAAGTGGTACATATGGCTTGTACACTATTTCAAATCTTCTGTAGCTGCAAAATGTTTTTGTGTGAGAAACAGACTGAAATTAATGACAGTATTCGCTTAAAATCTTCCTAGGAGTTACACTATTGTAAAAATCACACATTGATCATACCATCAATTACATACTACCACTTTTTAGTGTCCTGTCTGAGACACACCACGTTTAGATATCGGGAAGTGCAAGTGAAATTTAAGATGTAAAAATTGCTGGCACAACAAGAATTTGGAGCGACACAAGGTTGACTCAGTGACAGTTTGTAACTATGGCTAATCTACACTTTTAGGCCTAATTAATTGTTCTTACACAGAAATGAACTTAAATTAAAAAAGTAAATATATCAGAGTGGTCTCAATGGATGATGGTTAGATTATCTCTCTGTCTTGGCGTTATTTGTTTACCTTTTCATGCTCTTTCTCTCAAACCCCATGTGTCCTTCTCTTTCCTCCCTCTCGTTCCCTGTCCCCGGCCCCTCTTTCCCCCTCTCCTGCTTTCTGGAAAAGCTCTGCCGTGCTCCTGGATAAAGGAGAAGCCGTTTTCCGACAGCTCTTCCAGCAAGAGAAGCAGAGAGCAGTCTCAGAGAGAGGACAGTGGACTCAATGGTACTAGACATGGAGACTGGGTTGAGTGTGTTGTCCAGCGGGGAGGAAGGAAGCAGCTTTATTTTGCCTGTTAACGAAGAGAATAGATCATATTTCTTAAGAATAGCAAGAATTCATGAATGCGTTTTATTTAAAAAAAAATTTTTTTTATAGAGGCACATCTGTTCAGGAGATCATCTATTATTTACAGGAACACCTTTTCCATAAATGCACAGTTTATCACATATTTCTCACTCAAGTAATGAGTGTTATGGAGTAACTCACTAAAACTAGTGAAAATGCAACATTTAACTACAGCCTAATAACATTTTCAGTAGTGTGAGAAGTAAAATCGTGTAGTTTTCTGGTAACAAGCTAGTATTTCCTATAGGGCTGCAACTAACGATTATTTTAATAATCGATTAATCTGTCGATTATTTTTTCGATTAATCGATGAATCAGATTTTTTTTTTAAAAACTAAAGAAAAGCATTCATTTCCAACCCTTTATTCAAAAACAGAACTAAAATCTTTAGAAAATGCACAAACATGTTGCTCCTTGAACATCCCTGAGCTGTTATAATAAAAATAAAATAAAAATGGACTAACACAAAAAAACATACACATGTATGCTTTACATCTGCCACATATATAGACTTTTGGGGTGCAAAAATTAAATAATTTAACAACACTGCGTCGTTAGCGTTGGTATTGTATCAGACACTTGCACTTAACATTATATGAAAATCAAGCTCAAATGGAGTTAATAATGTTTTTGACCAGAGAATGACGGAGATGGAGTGTTTTGTCTGTCATTAGAACGGCTGTAACTGTTATCTGAAGCAGCAAGTGCATTATGCTTTCATCAACTTTTACAGGTTATATAACTTTGATTGTAGCTATATGGGCGCATAGTTTTTCTTGTTGTTTAATACACTTGGCCAAAATCTCAAATTAAGCGCTTATGCACATAATGCACAGGATATTTAAAACGATATAGACAGCAAATAACTAATTCTTCTCCACTCTTCAAACACACAAAAACATTATCCTTTACTGACATAGTGTTTGAGTAAAGAAAACGCTGTACTATTCAAACACCAATTATTTATTCACCCTTGCAGTGGATAAAAGCAGAGATCTCATCTTCTCCAGGCTGTGCGCGGCGCGTCAATCTGAACGGAGGCGGGGTGAAGTTACGAGGTCTCGCTGAGAGCTCGATGATCCAATGGCGTTACGAAGTTTTACTGACAAGTTATTTTAGTGCTTATCATTGGTTTACTATTTTTAAAACTCTGATTTAAAATAATAAAAACGAATTATAAGCGACTCAAGTTTGGATAATTTTTCACAGCACCTGACTGGGCTAGGGTATGGCAACTGCCATACTCTGCCATACGCAAACGCCGCCCCTGCTCCCACACCTCGGATGACTTGGGTCGCACGGATTTCTCTGCCTCCGCTATGTATCTTTCCTCTACCTCCGCTCGTTTTTTTTATTTTTTTATTTTTTCACTTTTTTTTTTAAATTTTTTATTTATGAGGCGCCAAACTCTGCTACCATCCGTGCGCGAGAGAGACCGAGTGTGTTCACTCCGCTCCGCGCTCAACTAAAGTTTTTTTTTTTTTTTTAATAATCAAACGTCTCGCGTCGCGCGACGAATCGATTATGAAATTCGTTGCCAACGCTTTTAGTAATCGATTTTTATCGATTTAATCGATTCGTTGTTGCAGCCCTAATTTCCTAATCAGAGTAGTGTGACAACACTGCGTCAGTGTATTATGTCACATTGTAATGTGCATTAGTCATGCACTCTTTTCTAGAATGCCCTAGTTTATATGAGTCCTAAAACCCGGAAATGAGTTCCAGTTCCACTGTCCCAAAGTCAATGTTTTTTTTTGTTTTTGTTTTTTTAATGGGTTTTTGGTGAAATACCTTATATAAGGTCTGTGTTGTACAAAAGATAAAGATATTTTCACTTTTTATTCTACAACATATACCTTAATGTTAGTTTTTACTTCTACCTATTGTATTTAGGCTTAGAAATTCATAAAAATTGTGTTCATTTGTGAACATGAGAGAAGATCTTGATTAACAAAACATATAAGAATTATAACCATTCGTTGGTTACAGAGCATATTTTTTGCAGTGAATCAAAAGCCAGGGGAAAATGGCCAACGGCTTTTTGTCGAGGGAAACAGGGTGATGCTTAATTTCGAGTTGGCCTACAAAAATCTGTCATCACTGCACCGCTCTATAGTTTTCTTAGAAGTCCCTGTGCAGTCTTTTTCATAGCACATATGTATTTAAGTGAATATTGCTGTTATTATTATGGTTTTGTTTAAATTACATAGGCTAAATATAGAATTAGGCAAGCTACAATTTCAAGATGACATTTATGATCAATGTGAGAGCGTCAATCAGAAGGTCTGTATGACGACCTGTCATTGTAATTCCATTGGTAAAGGTTAAGTTTATATGCCTGATAGTTTCAAGATGAAAACCTGCTGTGACTTCAAAGCTATAGGCAACAGGTTTGTAAAAGAACGACCAAATGGTTTAACCATAAATGAACTGCTGTGTGAATTTAAAGCAAATACACTTTGAGGAACTTTATGACTTTCACATCAATTGCTGGAGCTCGTCTTTAACTGCTCTGTTTGATGTTTGCAAGCAGCACATTTCAATCGGTGTGGCTAGATTGATCCCCATGACCAAACGAGTTAAATATAACGGGGTGGTCTCTCCCCAAGTCTGAATTATGACTAGATTTACTTAAAAGTTGTGCAGCTTTTATGGCCCAGAGTTCAGTCTAATGAACCGACCAACAGACCGGTGCTCCGATATGTGGCCATTATTATTGAGCTTTCTCTTAAGTCACAGTCTGGTCTAAATTAACACATAAAGAACAGATAGTTCCAGCTCTAAAATTTGATTGGATCTCTTAGCTGCTAAACGCACATCTGTGACAGTTGAATTCTGTAGTAATTCCCAGATTGCTATGGTGCTTAGCAAAAGTCAACCAAACCCATCCTACTTTTAAGCTAATGAACTATATTATTTGGGATGAAATTATTTTATTATGTGTGAAGAAAGAGATTTATAAACCTTATCAATCACTCCTGTGTTTGCCTGCAGAGGGAGCCAGAGAGGGAGGAGCAGCTCGATCCCAGCATGCCCCCTAAATTTAAACGGCATCTGAATGATGATGAGGTCACCGGCTCCATTCACAGTGAGCGGGTAAGTCACTGAAGCAACAGTGAGTCAGTTCTTACCATATAGATTACCTGGAAGTGATGACAACTTGGAGATGAGAGGTCTAAAGATGCTCTTAGCTGATTAGAGCCAGACTTGCATATTTCTGCACTTTTACAACCCCATTGTGCTCCGTGATCTGTTTATGTTGTTTACAGGAAGAGTAAACAGCTCTCTCCTCATGTTCATCAGTGTCTGCAGACCACAAAAAATCTCCTTTATATAACAGCCCATCTAAAACACCAGTGTTCATGCTATTACACAAAATCACACACCGCATTTCAACTCTGTTGTACAATCTTCAGAGAGCAGTTTGTTCTTAACAACGATAAGCAGTTACCTCAAGTCATAATAGCAGTGGATTTGTGGTGGAAAAGAAATTAAACCGATGGAGAAAAAATATACAAAATAACTAAAATATAATACAACATGATTTTGCAGAAATAAACAGACATATGTAAACTAGATCCTTAAATGAAGGAAAAAAAAAGTGTTTTTGGCCAAAGTCACTGCCGTAATGCTAGGGTTTTGAGGGTGGTGGGGTCTCTTCTTCATTTTAAGTTAATGGATTTTTTTGGCTGTTTTATTGTCCATTGGGTAAAATCTTTTCTTTCTTTTTTTTTCCTTTTTCTTTTTTTTTTCTCAAGAAATTGATAATTCTACTTAGCAAGGATGCATTCAGTTGATCAAAATTGACAGTAAATACATTTATAATGTTCATTTAAAAAAAATTCTATTTAAAAATAAATACTATTCATCAAAGAATCCTGCAAAAATTAAGCATTACAACTCCTGTTAACTTTGCTAACAATAAGAAATGTTTCTTGAGCAGCATATTAGAATAATTTCTGAAGGATCATGTGACACTGAAGACTGGAGTAATGATGCTGAAAATTCAGCTTTGCCATCACAGGAATAAATTACATTTTAGATTACATTGAATTAGAAAACAGTTCATATAATTGTAATAATATTTCACTATATTACTGTTTTTCTTAATCAAATAAATGCAGTTGGCGAGCATATGAGACTTCTTTTAAAAACTTCTGAATGGTAGTGTGAGTCAAATTGCCATTGCAAGTACCACTAACAATAAATCTATATTTGATCATCAAAGTCAGGCACTGAATGGAAAAGAACAGAAAAGATTATTTGAAAGTGAAGACTAATGTCATGATATAACAGGCATTAGCTCAGGCAGGGGGTAATAAACTAGCAGAGCCCTTCCCAAGAACCTGTCAGTACAGATTTCATAATTAACATTCAATGTCTCCATCTTCTGCCAGTCCTAGAGAGTCATTTAAAAAAACCCTGCCAGACCTTACAGTCAAAAGCCCATAAGTCAATGCCAGGATATGATAACCTTGTGTATTTCACTTGGGTACAACTCCTGACTGATGTATGTTTGGGAGAATACGTTGGATGGTTCAGACTTTAGCACATCCAAAGAAAAGTCTCTTCTAATTTGCCTCACATCGAAGCTTGAATTCAGCAGCAGTGAGAAAACAAGTATGTGCAATAGAGTGAAGATGAATGTGGCTTTCCACGTGCCGATTATGTAACACTGTTGACCGTGACCCAAGAAAGGACCTGGTTCTTGTGTTTAAATATCCCCTAGTAAAGGGCCAATTGGAAGTGAGCAGTTGCAGGGTTACTTGCAGTCACAACATGAAATCTAATGTCAAGAACTCATTTCCTTTATACGGAATCATTTATATGAATTTTCCTAAAACCCAGCAGATAGAGTCCAGACCCAAAAATGTCAGTTCTTATATATAACGATAAGAATCAATCCTAAAATGCTTTAAAACCACCAAACTTTGCACTCTGAGACATTAGTAAGTTTCATGAATTACCCCTAGATATTGGGCAGCAAAATGAAATGGTAGCCTAAATGTACATCATAATTCAGTTTCAGTTGTTTTTTTTAAACACATTGCATGCATAGAAAAAAAAGATGTCTATAGAGAATGTGAAGCCGTTTTGAGAGGATCACCCTCTGCTGCAAATGCTGAAATTAATACAATACCTGCTTATCTTTTGTTTTGTTTTTGCCTTTAAGTTAAATATTCACATTCTTCATTGGATTGTTTGCAGGGAAGAGAAGCTAGTTTATCCCTTCGCATTATAATTTGATTTTTATCTCTTAAGTTTTGGAGAATTTCGTTTAAAATGTTGATCTGAATAGCTTGAAAACAGTGTCGCCTCCTGGACGCCCGCTGCTGCTTCAGCCATCATATGGTAGATTATCCAAATAAACTGTTCGTTCAACAAGCTGACAGAAGTCGGTCCATTTCTTTGTTTGACAACAATTATACTTCATCATTTAAATGTTTCCATGTACGGTATATTCATTTTTCCATGGCCACGGAGGAGAATCAGAGATTGTGGATCACATTCAACAGACACAAGCACACTGTATGCTTATATTTATTTCAACAAATGATAACTAAAATTAAATCACTGGAAGCTTGTGAACAGTTTTGTAGCATTTTAAAATGCTGATTTAATGTACTAAGACAGTGATGATAAAAGACATACAGACGAGCCCAGAATATTAACGCAACTTGTTTAAACGTCAAGCGTTTTCCTCCCTGTAGAAAATAGTAATAAACACTTATGCTTTAAGACAGACAGTATTTAAAGATCATATTTTGGGTTCGTCGGTTTTTCTGCACTATGCTTTATTAGCAAGGTGTGTACAGAATGTGGGCTTTAATACTGTTGGTGCACGAGAGGAAAACACGTTGCGTTCACATTTTGGGCTTATGTGTATCTGCACATAGTATGCTTTTCAATTTTATCTTATCACTATCTTGGTACCTTAAGCAACATTTGTATTAAGCCCTATGTCCCTGTTCAAGTTTGCTAATTCACAAGCCAATTGAGAATCATACTAGCAAAGGTGACATTAATTATTAAACCAAACTTTTAAAAACACGCAACAATGTGATTCTTTTATTGAGTGACAGGCAGTGGGTTAATCGGTGACATTATTAATAGATTTACTATCTGGCGTCGTCTTGTCATCTCCGCGACCTGCTTCTATTGGGGCTTTTACACTGCGAAAAGGTGAAAAAACATGCTGCACTGTCCAATTTTCTCTCAGAACGAGTACTGTTGTTACTTTTGCAATTCTCGATGGAGCATGAATGATATACAATGGTGACATTTTTCACAATCACAACAGAAATGATACTAATAACAATAATTCCCTAAACTCAATAGCGGAACGACAGCACGATCCTCTCAGTATGGCGGATAAACAAAGCAGTTTCCCAGAACTCAAGGCGGCGTGACGTCAGCTTCACATTCTCTATATAGTCTATTTTTTCTTTTTTTAATGTGATCAATCATGGACGTTACAACAAAACCAATGGAAGGTCAACTAGATGCCTCCTGATATGTGATTCATTGCTCAAAAGATCAGATGGCACAAATGCAGTGCAGGAGTTTGTGTTCTCCAGGTGAATTCCGTTCCGGGAATACTGCGTCACATGCTGTGCCCACATTGTGCCTTTCAAAGGGTTCTGTTGTCCTTCACGTCTGGCAGACGACTGTATACTTCACAATAAGATCTTTATGAGTCTCAGTCTGGTCACTCTTATGTCAAACACCTGGTCTCAGTTCAGATGGAATTTTAGATTAAACCCAGCCTGCACCAGCGCTGACCAAACTGACACCCTCATCTCCTTAACTTGCAGAGGAACCTTCTAGAGGAAGACTCGGATGAAGAGGAGGACTTTTTCCTGTGAGTCTGTAGTTTGCATAATCATCCATGCATTGACAAATAAACAGGTCTTTAAGCAGCAATTTTTGTTTGCATGCAGTTTTCCCAGCAAAGATGTTTATGACAGTTTGTTTGTTTTTTTTTGTTGCAGGAGAGGCCCAACAGGACCAAGATTTGGAGGCCAAAATGACAAAATTAGACAGTACGTATACGTTTGTAGGATTCATTTTTTCAGCTGGCCCAATTTTTTACATTGCTTTTTACATTGCTTTGCCAACCCTGATTGGTCAAACGCATACTAAACACTGATTACCTGGCATTTTTTAAAGCCATGTAAAAATATTTACTCCAAGAACATGGAAAAAAGCAATAACGGCATTTACCTGTTGTCTGCAGTATTTTGTTCTTTTCTCAGCATCGATGATATTTAAGTCATCATAGGAGATTTAGTCAGATTTTCATTCTCTTTCAATCGCGTAAATTCTCCATTATCACGAAACCCAAGACACACAACAAAAACAACTCTTATCACTTCATTCTCCATTCACTGGTTGTTCATGTTTGTAAATGCTGCTAATAAAGACGTTGCTGACGGCCGCTTCAGAGTTCCTGCTGCTGGTATGAATGTAACCAGGAAAATGGCCAGAGGGAGAAATTGGTTCTCTAGGAACCACCATGCTGGCTAGTTCTTAGAACTGAGTTCCTAAAACTACACGGTGCGAAAGCACCTCATGTCAAGAGTGAGACAAGTATTGGGTCCAGTCCAGGTCAAGACCGACACCAGAAGAGGGTCGAGTCCAGGTCAAGGCCAATCCAGAAGAGGGTCGAGACCAACAGAGGGTCCAGTCCAGGTCAAGAACAAGACTATGAAAATATGGTCTTGGGCATGAACTAAAGGACTGAGACCAAGAAAATATGTGACCCTGGACCACAAAACCAGTCATAAGGGTTAATTTTTCAAAATTGAGATTTATACATCATCTGAAAGCCGAATAAATAAGCTTTCCGTTGATGTATGGTTTGTAATGATAGGGCAATAGTTGGCCGAGATCTGAGGGTGCAAAAAAATAAAAATATTGAGAAAATCACCTTTAAAGTTGTCCAAATTAAGTTCTTAGCAATGCATATTACTAAGCAAAAATAAAAAAATTTTGTTTGTTTTTTTACAAAATATATTCATGGAACTTGCTCTTTACTTAATGTCCTAATGGCATAAAAGAAAAATGGATCATTTTGACCCATACAATGTAATTTTGGCTATTGCTACAAATATACCCCAGCGACTTAAGACTGGTTTTGTGGTCCAGGGTCACATATGGTCTTGGATTTGGCCTAGAGGACTGTGATCAAGTCCATGAAAATATGTTCTTGAACTCGACTGTGAATGAGTTGGTCTTGACTACAACAAAGTGTCCACGAATTTCTGCTCTTCTGATACAGCCTGGGTCCTTCCTTCAATGTGCAGAATCGAACAATTAGGGATTTCCAAATACTAGGATGAGCTCAGTTCAGAAATGTGGAGACAGATAATTTCCATTGGCAGTGTGTTTTGGAAATCATAGTTATTGACTGTGCAGGCACTGCCCATGCCCTTGTCTCTTGCAGAGTTTATGTAACTCCTTATAATGACATCTGTGAAAACACCCACCCACAAACATACCTCCCGTCCGAAAAGGGAAACACTGTGACCATCTGGGTTTCTATGACACAACATAATATTTGCAGGCGAAAGTAAACAGCTACTCCCAATATTCAAAAATCTCTGTACTGATGTAGCTCTAGTAGCCAGAGTGTGAGCCTTTCTTTGTCCTTTGTTTTGAAATTTGGTACATACTAATATACTGCAGTAATTCTCCCAAGGGAAACCCAGGGGCGCTTCGCCCAGTGCAAGCAGCCACAAAACACCAGGTTTACGTAACCATGCACTGCACTGCGAAGTAACACATAAAACAATGGAATTTTTAATAGAGAACCCTTGGAAAGTGAAATTTCCATAATGTTTTCTGTTTTTGCCTTTCCATGGAAGTCTTTGATTCTTGAGGTTACCTCATTAGTATCTGTGGGGTTTTGAAGTCGAAGGTGAACCTCACATGGCAGGTACCCTCCCAGGTGCAAGAAATGTGCGAGGTTCTGCCAGAATGGCCGTTTGGCGCAGATCATGGTGTGTTGTCCTAGGCGGGTATCCAAGTACAGATTCAAGAGTCAAAACATCCTGTGCTCAGTTCATTCACAGTGTAACCTGTGTCTCAAAGCCATGCCAACCCCTTGTGCCAGGTGTATGAGAGCAGCTAAATACCTCACAAGCTATTTAGTGCGTCCTTTGCATGTCACGATTATGAGATCAAATAGTTCAAACTATTTGGATGTGTCTAGACCATGTCTAGCGAAACGTTCTCACCTCCCCTCGACATTGCAAGGTCAACAGATCGTAGTCATAATGATATCTTGGTTAATCCCGAGCGGTTCTCTTAGAAATATTAGAATCACGGACACGGACATGTGCTCCTAAGCTGTAAAAATGTTCTGCTGAATCAATGGAAACACCAGATTGTTCCTCTCATGTTGTCTTCTCTGTCTCGATGGCCCTTCAGGGTGCAGTCTCAGGTTGATGAGGTCATTGACGTCATGCAGGAGAACATCTCCAAAGTGATCGAACGTGGGGAACG
This sequence comes from Onychostoma macrolepis, assembly GCF_012432095.1. Lineage (NCBI taxonomy): Eukaryota > Metazoa > Chordata > Actinopteri > Cypriniformes > Cyprinidae > Onychostoma > Onychostoma macrolepis. The sequence continues at coordinate 10,035,967 of NC_081174.1, read as the reverse complement.
GTTGGACGAGCTGCAGGATAAATCTGGTAAGATAGACATGGACAGATCACTGTGAATCCTTAAGCACTTTGTGATTTGGTTGGATTCATAGGAATCAAGACAGAAATGATTCATGAAACATTAGAGTTTTTGAACAGCACATCTTCTGAAGTTAAAAACCTGTTCGAGTTTCTTCTTGATCTGGGTGGAAATATGAAGGGTTTTAAATATTAGCTTCCCAAATATTGCAGTTTAATTGAATTCAGTTGTTTTGCAAATCGTCCTCTGATTCTTTTAAAGCTTATGTGATTCATTTCAGGGCTTATGTTAGAGCATGAATAGATTGGGAAGCCATGTGTAAACAAACTATTATTCAGTAGCTGACCCAGAGAACTGTGGGAAGGTGTTTTGAATTCCAGTGCCATATGAATAAACCCTTCTGTTAATTTCATATTTCATAATACCTGAACCTCTAGTGAGTCATGTCCCATTTCTGTTTTTCCGTTTGTGAACTGCCTTGGGACAAGTGGGCAGGATAGTTTATAAAATGTCCTGTGTCCCACAAGATGGTGTGGTATTTTTCTCGTTTTAGGCACAGATGTGAAAAATAAACCACCTGTGTGCACAAGATGTTTGCAGATGGTTTTGTTTTCAAGCTGATCTGAGATTAGTTACTAGTCTCATAAAATCAAGTATTGGAGTCAAATGAAGTAAAGCAGGTTCAAGCACAGCGTTCCTGTGATAAAGCCACATGTCTGGTCCTGTTTTTGTATTTAGCTATAGACGTGCATGATGATTGTTTGTGAGGCCAATGTAACAGGAGCCACTGTGTTCAGAGTTCAAGTATGAGCAGTTTTGCATTGATTTGATTTTAAAGAGGAAAATAAAAGAGGTGACTTGTGTAATTTCCACACCTCAGTTATTTTGGTTTCCATTGGTTAAGCCAGTGTGACTGTTTTAAGCTGCTTGGGTGCTCAAATAATTTAATATTACATTATATTAAATTATGTTGTGATTTTAGCGTGTCAGTGTTCTGCCAAGTGCATTAAATTCAGTGGAATGAAGTGTCAACTATTAAAAATCATTTTCATTACTTTAAATAATGCTGTAAAAATTAAATGTACACATTATATAAAAATTTAGAGGAAAGATGAAGAAAAATGTTACGATATATCAGCCACCATATCGGTATCGGCCGATAAATGTAATTTTTTCTGTTATCGTTATCGAACCGATAAGGCAATTTGGCCGATATATTAAATAGAGGTCGACCAATTCAGCGGTTTTGCCGATTAATCGGCACCGATAGTTGATTGCCACAACTATCGGTTATCGGCAAAAATCCATGCCGATAGTTTTCCGGTTTGCAACCGTTGCTGGAGTGGCTGAGAAGGGTCCGCTGGCATTATACAGTACGAGAGCGGCCTCTAGAGGCGGAAATCACTGACAGCGCATGTTGTTTATTTTGACACGTGACACTGCGCGGTGCACAGAGCTGGAAACTCCAGACGCGCATTTAAATGCGGCCGACAGAAAAGCCTGCCGCGGAACAGAGCGCCATTCACATAGTTTTCTATGAAATTACATTATATTTGTCCCAAATCGTTGTGAATGTATAATGACTTCACCCTAGGCTATAAATTATGTATTGTGCATTTTTCAGCAAAACGTTTGTCTTTTTGTGGCTCTAATAAAGTCTGTATGCTTCATATAGAGCAGAGGTCCCCAACCACCGGGTCGCGACCCACTACCGGGCCGTGGAAGAATTCCTACCGGGTCGCGAGAAAGTTCTGGGGAAAATGTGTATAGATATGACGCTCTGTTATTTATTGTGCGTAAATGATTTTTCTAATTACTCTTTATTTTCGTTGTATGCGATTGATATAGAGTAGCAATTTGACGATGGTTAAATTAGTAAATAAAAGATTGCTCTGATCTGTCATAGGGCTTAAACGGATCGCAGTTGATCCGTGATATACGGACCAGGTCCAGACCCCACCGTTCGGCATGTGATTCGCAAATTAATTTGCCAATTTACACCTTCAATCTATTTAAAACCACAAGAAGAAACGAAACAGAACTCAATTCGTTACTTGCGCTGTACTCGCAAGACACCAAGCGCCGCACAAGCGTACGTGTTTCAGACAGTGCGGCATACCGAATTGATTCCTCTTTCATGTATTCATGTAGTTTTAAACCATGAAGGTGAGCCAATAGATATCACACAAGCAACGTGCAAACTTTGCGCAATAGTTATGCCGGTGAACGTCTTAACTTCAGTCATACAGAAAGTGAAAGTAAAAAAACTGACGGAGTTTTCTAATGCTGCATTAACAGCGCATATTATCTCAGAGACAAGAGACGAATCTACTTCAACATGTGCTGATAACAGTATAAATGAATAGAGCTGTCTTAGAGACCCTATATATGAAAACTGTAGAAGTATTGTTCCTTGTTAGTGTGTTCATTTCAACATTCACTATTAGCTACTAATAGGCTACATTTTTAAATTTTAAAGTTTCTTCTTTTAACATTAGCAAACTATGAAATAACTTTATTGATCAATATAGTAAATAATATTAATATTTTTATTCATTTACAAAGTATGGTTCAGTACTGTTGCTGCTTTTTTTTTAAATAGTAAAGCACTAGCTCTCTTTCAGTATCCATTTTGAAAACTATCGGTTGATTAATCGGTATCGGCCAGTGTGGTCCAATCTAGCTATCGGTATCGGTAAAATCCAGTATCGGTCGACCTCTAATATTAAAGCCGGTAAATAACGCATTATTTCCTGCAGAGGCACTGTTCGCCATGGTTTTTTTTTTTATGGTTTTTAATTGCTTGAAATATTATTGGAATTAGGGTTGCACGATACACCGGTACTACGGTAGTATCGCGATACTAAAGCTTAAAAATACCCGCGGTGCCATTGCATTTTTTAAACGGTAGTATCGTCCATATGGTACCGTAAGATATGTTGTATGCACGGCAAGAACACTGTTTAAAACGTTAATTTGAACATGCATGCCAGCAGAAACATTACAAGTTGATTGCCAATTGTCTTTCTGCTGTGCTTTGTGTATAACGTTACGCGTTATATGGTGCTGAGTGTTTCCCAATGCTTCAGTTCAGTTTGCAATGGGAAGTCGCACTTGCACGTCGTTGTTCATGCTGCAGTTTATCAGAAGAAAGGGTCTGATTCTGACCATCTTATGTCATTTAAAAAAAACAGCAGCTCAAGCATCACTTGTTCAACATCATAATATCTTACAAGAAAGTATTCTCACAGTTTAATTAATTTGACCACTTCTAGAACAGGTGTAATAGTTCGTTTCTGGAAGCATCTTTGCGATCACGAATGCAAATCCATTCATCAGCATAGCGGCTTTGCACTTGGTTCTTATCAATCATTATGTATATTTTGTTTATTCATTTATAATGTTATGTTTTAATATACATGCTGCTAACTCGAAATTTCAAGATACAAGAACAAAAAATGCTCCTGACAGTTCGGCAATACGACACGAGCAAGAGTGCTGTTTTGTTTCGTTTGTTCGAATCCAAATCGCGTTGATTTGGGCGAATCACTGATTCACTGAGCCATTCATAAAACAGTCATTTGATTCGCTCCTGAAGGATTCAGCCGTTTTGAAAGAATCGTTTGAATGACTCAGTGATTCAATCACGAACTTCTGCCACCTGCTGGCCGTTTTTAAGTTTCCCATCTAAAAGTAGGCATATTACATTATTTTCCAACATATTTCTATATTCAGAATTTAGTATTTAAAACACTAATCTCATAACATTATTTATGCAATTATGTATAAATGCCACATCTAAATGTCACTCCATGCTGCTTCTGTGCAGTGCTAAGATGAGTTTTGTTTAGATCATTTCATGGATAACAATAGCCAGTCATTCATTCACATTAAGTATTCAGAGAATAATATTGTCTGTTTTCTCTTACATCTATTTATTTATTTTGTAGAATTGAATTTTAAATTAACACAATACTGCATGGTATCGTGATACTTCAGCTGGCATAGTATCGTAAGACATTTTTATGGTATCGTGACAACCCTAATTGGAATCATTTCAAAAAGGAAAATACAGTGAAGTGCAACATGTGCAGCATCTGTCATATTATAATGAGAACATTACTGTTAAATAATTAATGGAATATTTGTGCGCCCATGTTTTAACGCGTTGTTACGGAAAGAGCGCATCCACTACGGATCTACACATTCATGACTAGCACAGTTAAGTTCGCTTGTGCATTTGCAGCCTTTTGTGCAATTGTAGGTTGTAATATTGTGTTTATTTTATGCATATATATCTGATTTATCTCATAAGCCTATAGAATTTGTTTGGTTAAGTTAATAGATCGCTTCTGTGATCATCTTTAGCTCAGCGCATACAGTTCAAACAGCAGCTCACAACATTAATAACTAGGCCTATATAATTGGGACTACCATATTATAATGAGAACATATTATTATAAAACGTTTGAATTCTTTGGTCTAATTTGTCATGTTTCAGCGGGTCGTTGTGGGGAGAGCGCATCCACAACAGAAGTTACATTCTGGTTAGCACGTAACTTAGTTCGAGTTTACTTGTGCATTTTATATATAAGTTGTAATATTATGTTTATGTTGTATAAATAGCTGATTAATCTCATATATGATTCGTTTCCTTGAGTTAAATAAGCTGCCAGCAAAGCGCATCAGTTTACCAGTGTTCATTCAGCTCTTCAGTTTCAGCGCACCCAGCTCGAACAGCAATGCACAACATTAATAACAGTGATTGGGACTATCATATAATATCATAATGAGAACACTATTATAATAAAACGTTGTGAATTCTTTGGTTTAATTTGTCACGTTTCAGCGTGTTATTGTGGGAAGAGCCAAGAGCATCACATCTCATTAGCGTGTGACTCGCGCATTTGCGTCTTTTTGTGCATATATAAGTTATAATATTATGTTTATGTTGTATAAATAATAAGCGCTTCAGTTTACCGGTGTTCATTCAGCTCTTCAGCAGCGCACGCAGCTAAAACTGCATGCTGCTATTTGAAACAGTGGTATTAATTTAAGATACTTTTACAAAATCATTGATATATTAATAATAATAATAACCACCACTTTTATTTTTATGATTTAATTGTCGGTGCAGAGGCTATTCCGTTTAATTTATCCATGGTACATGATTTGTTTTTTTTTTTTGTTTTTTTACATGTAATGTTCAGTGACTTTTATTAAATTATTTAAGCAGTGTTTTATTTATTTGTAAGGCTGCTTTGTTTGATTTATGTTGAAGTGTTTAATGGCATTTAATGGTGACTTTCTTTTGTAATCAGGCTCTCAAAAATAACATAAAAATTTGTATTTAGATTTATCGGCCAACATATCGGTTATCGGATTTCATTTATATAGAATTAACGGTTATCGGTATCAGCCAAAATTTTCATATCGGTGCATCCCTAGTTTTGGGAACTAACTGAAATATATAACATATAAATAAGTTGAAGTGTAAACTAAAACAAATAAAAATGAAGCTAGTAAAAATATTAGAAAAAACAAACCAACAAAATGACAAATTTAAAATATGAATCAATCCTATAATAGTATATAAACTATACTAAAATAAAACTTGACTGGCATCGAATTGAAAAAAAGAAAATCCTGTTTGCTGCTGAACATTTACAACATAGTTGATACAGAAATGTTACATTATTGTTAAATGTACGTGTTGTTACATGATGTATCTTTACATGTCAGTATAAAGTCAAAACAGGACTGTTCTGAGCTCAAATCCATTTTCTTTGTTTATTATAATTACTGCAATTTGGCTTCCTTGCAGAAATTGCAACGCATTGTTAGCAAATAGAGAACAAGTAGCTTTATAGTGCAGCATCTGGAAGACATTGCCACTCACTAAGGGGAATGTTTTCCACATGTTGACTGCAATACTGTCTTTGTGCTAAAGTTGAACCTAAAGACTGATCCCTAATTTTTAAGGCTAGATGCAAAGAAATCGTCTGCACCTGTGTTCTTTGTATCTTTCTGGCTGTACACACATTCATTCTCTGCGGTATTGTTGAATGGCAGCTGGTATGAGCTCAACTTTATTGATTCTTGTTCTTGCACTAATGAGGCTGGACATGTTTTAGTTGGTCCCACATGTTGCAAGAGATCTTAACATCCCAAAACAGCATTATGAAAGTCAACAAGCCTCTCCTGGAGACGAATATAATCCATACAAAACAATCTCAGTTGGTCAGGAGTGTTTATAGTTATATGGAAGTTAACCTTAGTACTGATCCTCTTTTGTCAAATGATTTTCAGAAAGCCTTTCGGACAATGCATCGGCATTCAGCAGTAGAGCCAAGCATCTCCACAGAAGGATGTGGTGGAGAGACATGAAGGTGAGCCTCTATCCCGATGGCTTTAGTTGTTCAGAAACTATAACATTTTCCACATTAAATATATCATTTTCCTGAAGGTGTGCCTTTACACTATATAATTTTTGCCTTTGGTTTTCTCTTCTATCCCTAGATGAAAATGATTGTAGCATTGGTGGTTGTCATCCTTCTCCTCATCATAATCAGTAAGTCCACTCCAGATACTACTTCATGCTTACAAGAATTTAACCATATCCTGATTTTGCATCCTCTTTTTTTTTTTTTTTGCAGTTCCTGTGATCCTTAGGTATCGCTAGTGTCTGGCCTGGAGGTTAAGAGGCATGATGTACTCTTCCTCCTTCCTTTCCCTCATCTTTCTGCTGTCATTCCTCCGTACCAGAGGGGGCGCTGCACAGGGTTGGGCTGCCCACTGTATTTGCCTATTTTGGCAGGGTCTGGAAACATAACAAACAGGGGCAGAGTTAAATTTGTGCGTGTACGACAACACAACATATCAAGCTCTCAAAATGAAGGCACAACACTGGTGCAGACCAATCTCTTGTATGCGCACAAACACAATGGTTATTTTGTTGTATATGCATTCAGTAAATTCAAGATTTACTATACGCAATGAAACATGGATTAAAAATTTTAGCCCTGCGTTCTGGTGGTATTTCGATGTCCTCTTTATAGTTAATTAGACGTCAGAGCCGTTCCGCTTACACCATGATACCCAATTAAACTGGATCCATTTCCCACATAGGTAGGTCTATGAAATACTGTCTTCTCAGGTGGGTGGGGCCAAACAGGAAACCTGATGATGTGACGCTGTGCCATGGCTGTGATGTCATCATCTGTTTGTATGACTCCTGAAAGTTTTAACATGGACAAAACATTGGGCATAATGTTACTTAATATTTGCTGCTATTACCTGCTGTAATGTTTTTTGCATATTTGGCAACAAAGTTTTAATTGACTGTGGTTAATTCTGTTGGTTATTTTGATATGAAGGAATTATTTTCAGCTTTTTTAACACTTTATCATGCTTGTAAAATGGTTTATGTAAAAATTGTAGTTATCCTCACTGGTGTAATTTTAACCGCTTGTATTGGTCAGTAATGTAATAGTTGTGTGTGATGAAGATTTGGTTGACTTTCTCAAGGTGACCTGAACGCACCTGTACACTTGTTTAATCTGTATTATTTTACTGACTTTTTTTTTTTTTTGCTTATATTTATTTGTAAATATCTATTCCATAAACAAGTCAGCACTGGCTTTCCATTGGGAGACTGTGAAATAATCTTGCATTTAAATAAAGTGATTTTAAAGGGCATCTTATCTGATCTGATTCATTGCGTTGGAATTGAGGTGTCTTTAATTCAGGCATGATTTGACAGGATTACAGGGAGAAGCCATTTATCAAGCAAGACTCGACAATCACAAAACACTGCTAATCAGAACATTTTCTCTGGGCTTGTTCACACAGAAACGCATTAAAACATAGACGTATTTGACCATTGTGCACTCGCTTCTTTTGAAGCATTCATCCAATTTGCATTTGAAGCAAAAGTCCAATTTTTATAAAACACTTTTTTTTTTTTTTTTATTCCACTGCCCTGTGCCTTGAATTTTTAAATGGAAAACACGTTGTGTGTGAATAGTTGAGACTGAAAATTGAGATTGGAGGGAAAATTATATTTCCATGCTTTTGTGCTCTGTCTGCAATGGAAGCCTGTTTCCTCCTATTATTGTTCCTCAAAATTGAGTTTATATCATGCAGTTCTGAGAAAAAAAAAAGTTAAATTCTGAGAAAATTAGTCAAGTTTATATCTTCCAATTCTGACTTAACTCACAACTGCGAGTTTATATCTCAGAATTGTGAGAAGTCGCCAGAATTGCAAGTTTGTACCACACAATTCTGAAAAAAGTCTGAATTACGAGACGTAAACTCGCAATTGGGAGAAAAAAAAATGACCATGTTTTTACATTCATTGGCAGAAATGGGCTTCCATAGTCTCCCCAAGAAACTCTGTGAACGTGGAAGTTTCAAATATAGGATCAAATATTTTTGCGAGCGAACGCAAAGTTTCTCAGAGGAACGCAAAAGAGAGCGAATGCAAAGTTTTTCAGGAGAACCCAATCCTTTTGGGAGAGGATACAAAAGTTTAGTGAGCGAACGCAAAAGCATTGAAATACTTATGGGCTCCACAGAATGGCCCTTAACTCTTGTTTTCATGGCTTAGCTGATGCTTCAGAATATGTTCAGTGGGTATATGGAACATATCATGATTCCCTTTTTATATAGCTTCAAATAATAACAGCGTAACTCTTAACCTGAACTATAGTTACCAAGGCAAATGGCTTGTCTTAACTAACAGTTTTTGTTTCACATTTATGTCTTTTTATAGCACGATGTATTGTATTTCCTTCTTTAAAGTTGAAAATCAACTCCCTGGTCAGCCCTTAAAGTTCTCATTCAAACACCAGCTCTCAGTTTTACACCTTAGGTCTGTTTTCATTCCCTTTTAAGTATCATTGCATTCCTCATACTGAATTACATTTCTTTCAGTCTTTTATCCCTCTTTTCCTGCATTTTTTAAAACTGTCTGTTCTTCTCATCTCAGTCATGCACTCTGGTTTCCATGTGTTCATGTCAAACAGCTTCACTCCATCTGTACTGACCATTGGACAGAAACGGGCAAAAAAATACTGTAGTCGTAGATGAAAAATCAATGAGCATCCAGTATCCAAGGCTTTCCCATAATCCTCCATCCCTGTGTGGCTCATCACTTCCAGTGAAGTCGTAATGTATCAGAAAATAAAAGTTCAGTACAAGTAAAAACTATGCTTTACCGAGAAATTAGGAAACTATGCTTTTTTATGCTTTACCGAGAAATGTGAGTACTGTTTGCAGGTGCAAAAATCACCATCACTATCAGCTATGTGATTATAGGGTGTTGGTGGTTTCTGACTAACTTCTAAGTCTGGGTAAAATTTGTAATTCTGATCCAAGACGCATGATTTGATGTCATAATATCATAATGTTTTGTGCATATATGGATGGAAATAATTACCTTGCATGTTGTTGGTGTGTCAGCAAATTCCCCAATCAGTCTTTAATGAGAGATGCTCTTCATGTCAGCGATTAGTTACATAACTAAGGTTCTTCTGTTCACTCCTCAGGCAAGATGTCTTAATTGTGTGTGTGCGCATCCTATTCAAACCAGGCTTTGATCCTTTACAAACACAAAACAGACATTTTACAGTCCTTTTTGCATGTTGTTTCAGACTTTTGCGAGACTGGAACATGCATGTGAATGGAGAGATGTATGTATAGTTGCACAGTCAATAAATGCTACTGAAGATTAGTTGCAGATCTACAGTTCTAAACTTGCTGGAAATCTATTTAGTACTCGGAAACAAAAGGCCCACAAGATATGTTTTGTACTCTTGAGACAGATATCATAAATCCAGAATCCTATGTTTGTATGGAGTTTGTAAAAGACATAAGTGGGATTGCAGATATTGACTGGATAGGTGGAGAGAATGTTAAACAATTGCATTGACTGAAGGAATGTAAGCTCTGATTCTGCACCATCCTTCAAAGTCAGCGTCTCCAGTTACTGCCATAGACTGTGCATTTGACATGAAGTAAGATTTAGTTGGACATGATTTGCAAGCATGGTCTTGTAAATACACAGTGTTTCTGGTAAATGTCTGTTTTCTGCAATCTCCCATAAATCTGATGTGGTAATAGATGAAATGAAGCCTGCAAGGTGAAAGCTGAGAGCTCTGATGGTGGTCCTGAAGAATGGGCAGAAGGTTGCAAGCAATGGTGTTGAAAACAAAAATAAGATGTTAAAACTTGCATACCCACTTAAGACTGATGTCATAACATTATATAACAAAATCCAAGTGGCATTGATTTTAGGACCTCGTGCACACTTTTCAAGCAAAACATCTCACAAAAACAAGTTTGACAGATTATAAAGTAAGATATTTTCACAAAAGTATTCTTGTAACTAAAAAATTAAGGTTGAACCACTGATGTCACATGGACTATTTTAATAATGTCCTTATTACCTTTCTGGGCCTTGAACGTGTCAGTTGCATTGCTGTCTATGGAGGGTCAGAAAGCTCTCGGATTTCATCAAAAATATCTTCATTTGTGTTCTGAAGATGAATGAAGGTCTTACAGGTACATGAGGGTGAGTAATTAAAGACAGAATTTTTGGGTGAACTATGCCTTTAAGAAATAATGTTTATGAACACTGTCAGAAGCAAGGAAGAGTATGTACCAGTAAGGTATTTGTATTACTAAATTTCACAGAAGACTTGGCTGGGCAAGAAATTCAGACATCTCATGCAAACAAACAAAACAAAACAAATGGCCACCATGAAGACAGATTCCAGTCCTGAACCACCTGTGCCATATTATAGATAAATGAGTGTGAAGGTGTTTTGAGCCAATGTTTATGGAGCAAACTAACAAAAACAAGTGACAGACTTATTGAGAGAAAGTGAGGTGATGAACTGTGGAGAGGAGAGGGGTGAAAATTGCAGTTGCATGTCATAAGTAGATGAGAAAAAGAAAACTAAATATCAAGGGATTGTGAAGGTTGGTGACAGAACGAGAAATGGGCAAGGGAGCATGTTGATTCTGAAGACTGAACATTGAACTGTTACAAATGCCATCATCAAGCATGTAACATTTCAAACAAGCATTGACCTCTGCTACTGTTTGCGTCACGTTCTGACCCCTTTAGCTAAACGCCACATGTAAACCAACACTGCAGACCTCCCCCATAGCCTGTCCGGTAGGGGTAACTCTATCTAAACTTACCCCCCCCCCCTCTTAGCAGCCTGTCTTGGGTTCCCCATAGCGAGATCCCCGGCTGTGAATCACCAGCAGCAAACTGATAGGCCTACATACACTGCGACACCCAAATTAGAAAGCAGCAGAAAGGTATGCACTCACCCAGTAGTCACCTTCTGAAACTGTCACACACACTTAGCTCGTTTGTTAGGTACATTACATAAGTAATCACTACAATACCCAGTGGGGAAAATGCCTGAGCATACAAACCATCAAATAACACTGGGACAAAAACCCCTGTGTTCACCTGTGGTCGCCCCTGCATTCCTGCACACAAAGCTAAACAAACCATCCCACACATGCTCTGATATGCCCTCCAAGAGGAGGTGGCAAATACAGAATTCTGGAAAGATCTTTTTGTTGGGGCAATCCCTCAAGCACACAGCATCCCTCCTTTTCTTCCGTCCCTCTTGCTCCTTTCCTCCCTCCCTTTCCTCCCTGACTGTATAAATATGTCCCAGCGTAATGTGTCTGGACTCAGAGAAACTGCCTCCAGACCTGAAGACACAAACTGTGGGATCACAGACATCAAAGCGAGACATCAACCACCAATCAAAGCGAGACGCTCCAATCAGCCCCTCAACAGACAGAAAGTCAGTGGGAACGGAAGATTGAATAGGCTCAGGTGAGAGGTCATTAGTGGAATGCCAGAGAAGTGAGCGGCTCTGGTTACGCTTGTGGGGTAAAAGGGAAGGAATAGATTAGTGCCGGAGCTAAAGAGGACAGGGCAGACAAGTGATCCACAGAAAGAGTAGATTCACCTCTGCGTAAACCACCTTCCTGGAGGAAGAGCATCAGATAAAGACAGAAAGAAGGTTCCAGGTATCTGTGGTCCACCTCAACATGTGGTTTTTGTCTATGTTGTGGGCTTCCTGCCTGCTGATGGGCACCCATGCTCAGGGCAGCGCTAGTTTTCGCCGGGCAAATGCCGGCAGTGGTCGTTGCCAATACACCTTCATGGTGGACAGCCCTACAGAGGCCAGTTGTCCATCAGCAGGTTCAAGTCCCGAGATGGAGGCCCTGAAATCTCGCCTGGGGCTGTTAGAGGCGCTGGTCGCCCGCCTTGTAGGAGGGGAAGCCATGTCAGAGTCATCACAGGGCTCCGGATCTCAGTCAGGCCTCCAGGATGCATACAATCAGATGATGAGGGAGAACGCCCAGCTCCAGAGAGAGAAGCAAAGACTGGACAGACAGGTTCAGGACCTGCAGCAGAGGATGGAAGAGATCCGCCAGGAGGCTGAGAGGTTGAGGAGCAGACCCTGCATGCAACAACCTCCTCCAAGAGTGCCCCAAAATGACAAAAGCTCCAGACCAGGATCAGGTGAGTACTGACAATCAAGCACCAAATTGTATTTTGTCTATGGTTAGCAAAATGTTCCCTACCTTGTATATTTGTTATGTGCATTCCTAGACAAAATTTGCAGAAATTGTTAGTACAACAACTTGTCACTGGGGCAGTCCCCTCAAAGGGACAACTTTGTACTTTGTTTCACAGTGGTACCAAAAGATTGCATATCATTGCCTTAGTACTCTAAGATGCTAAAATGTATTCTTTAGGGGAAAATAAGGTACAAAGGTGTCCTTTTGAAGGTACTGTCCCAGTGACAAGCTGTTAAAAATTCTGACATTGTGTACATTCATAATAAAGTCCTTATTACAGATTGCCAATAGCTATTTTGTTTTGTCAATATACAGTCCAATACTGGTAATCATGGAGACCTTCATCTGCATGATGTTGTTTGTAAACATATTTTTGTGACAAGTAAATAGGTGTGGTGTCTGGGAAGGTGGAGGGAGTGAGCAAATTGGCATGCTAGTCACTGGCACCATGGAAAAGACTCATACGGTTTATGTGTGCATTTCTATAGTTATACCTGCCTGGAAGTGTGAGTCATATTTTTGGTGAGTAGGTCATTGTGTTCATTTTAACGCAGGAGGGAACAGTATAGTTAGATCAAAGTTGAACTAGGTGACAACCCCCTGTCATAGCAAGAGCAGGGCAACATAAGCAAGAGAGACATGAGGGTGTTGGAGGCAAGCTACTGAAGCAGTAAAACATAAGTACTGTGCTAATACTCAGCAGTAAAGTCTTACTGACAGCTCCCAGCAGACCACTGACGGATGCTGCATGAAGAGGGGTGGAGGTCAGGGGTAACTGATCCCAACTGGAGTTGTTAGTGCAAGTGTTAGTACCTTAAAAGTGGTTAAGCTTTACTGACATATTCTGTTAACAAAAATAATATTTAGGCAAGCAGCCAAGTTGCTAGCATAACGTAGAGTGTGATACCACAGTTTTGTGGTCCACCTCCATTTCCCAAATGAATTTTCTTTAATCAAGATTATATATTTCTCCCCACCAGCTTCTCTGTTCCATGTCCTGCCATATTTGACATCTGTTCCAATTCTCACACTGACACCTGTGGTCAGCACCACAGCTCCTCACATCTGCACCATACATCATGTAAACATGAAAAATAAAGATGGAGTTTAATAAGACAGATGAGAGAAGCAGTGGACTGTGGAGACCCCCTTTGCAAAAGGAAGACAGATTCCAGCTCTTTGAAAAGAACTGAAAAGAAAACAGGCCATTTGTCTTGCATGTCCTCACCCTCTTGGATTCAGCGTTTTTCTTGCAGGTTTACAGTCCCTTTAGCATCCTAAATATCCTACCATGCAAATGTACACTCTCAGAAAGGGGCGGAATAAACAGTAATTTAGCAGTGGGTATAAAACCTTTATTTACATTGGCTAATATCAAGGTTCAAAAGTGCCTTTAATACTTGTTTATGTTGCTCTGGCTGATTTGGCCAGAGTTTTAGACTAACATTTAGCAGCGTAAATAAAGTGTCACGCAAAAGCAAAGATTGCACAATTTTAATTTAGTGTTAAGGTACTGATCTTTATCTTATGTGTATGCACATTATTTAAAATATATAATGTTACAAAAGTACTATTTATTTAAGTGTAAAACATTTGAATGAGGAAAAATGAAAGTAGTGAAGCTGAACATAAACAGTCCTTGCAATAAAGATCAGGAACCTTGTGCCATTTGGCCATGTGGATGTTGTCAGTGTCACCTCATTAAGTACGAACCTATAAATGTATAATCCTGATGTCTTGCCTTTGGAGATTGAACTGTTTTGGAAATCTTCCCTTGGATATTTCAAATGGAAGGAATTCTCATTTAGAATTATTATAATAAGCATTGGCATCTGCTTCACAGCCTAGAGTTGCAAAACCCAAAAGCATTTAAACATTACAAAAAAAAACCTACAAAGTCTTCAAGATGTTAGATGGGATGGCTCTTGCAAATAAATTAGCCTGCAACACGCTACCAGCTGGTCCAGAGGGTTCTTGAAGTTCTGCTTGATCTCTCCGGGAATCATTAGGCATGTTATACAGATAAGCACAAACACCTGCAAACAAACCTTGGGAATTACACGCTTTTGTTGTCTTGTAGTGACGCATAGACCTGTGTTCATGAGCATGTGTTGATTATAGGGATAAAGGACAGTACCTACAGAACCTCCCACTGCAGGTCTGAGCAGGCTATCATCAGCAGCAGCAGCCCTTTTTAACCCTCGTCACAGCAATCAATCAAAGTCAGCTTCCAGATGTTCATGTCTCAAAGTGTAATCTGGGCCATTATAAAAGCCTGTAAACATGTTAGCACATGATCAGACTTTAATGATAATGTGGCACCATAGTTTGTCATAGGGCCTAACAGAGGTCATTTAGTCCTTGGCAATAAAACGAAGGGAGTGGGGATAATGTAAGTATGAGTTGTTCAGGTCCTTTCTGCATTTTTGTTGGGACCAATCAAAAGTACATAATTTCCCTTCAAAGTTACCCCTTTTCAACCGTCCTCCACGGATTGATATTTTTACATCAGAAAATTACACATTGGCTTTTAAAATCTTTTCTGTTTTTGTTTGAGATTGTTAATCAGGGAGTGTGTATTTGCACCCTGCTGGAGTGCACGTCTGAGTTTCGGATGTGTAATGGGAGGTCTGGAGTCTGTCAGGCTCCGGGACAGCTGGGAATCTACTCAGGGCTGTTTATTTCCTTCTGTTAGATTCCTGACTGTCAGTAGAGCTGCCAGTCCCCCAAAACCATGCAACATACCTCTCTTAGGCAACTCAGGATCAATACCAAGCCCTACTCAACTTGTTTAGACTTCCGTTATGGCACTCTGGGATACCAGTGGTTGATTATCTCTTTTTAACCAGTCTATCTTCACATAATCTGGTTTCTCTAGACTGCAATTAAGGTAACATAAACATCCCCAGACCATAACAGCATCATGTGTCTTTGCCTTTTAGGACCTGCACTCTCCCACCTGGTATCAAGGCCTGGGAACACACAAGGAGACAAAAGCAGTTTAAGAGGTATGGGGTAACAAGGGTAAATTTACACTAGCAGAGAACAAACTGCACCACCATAATAGATGAATCCACTTCCGTACTGCACAATGGAAATGGTCTTCCAGACAAGAGTTCTTTGATATTCTGACTGTAATGTCATGGTTACTAGTTGCCATTCTTGTAGTGAAGGCTTGACAAATGTAGACCTCAACACCTTCACAAGCACGTCTCAATCGGAGTATGTGAATTTCTGTCCTCTTGCTCTCCTAGATCCTGCATGGCATTACGAGAATCCTGGATACCAGGAGCTGACGGCTGTAGTAACTGAGGTTTCTGCCCCAAATCTGGAAGGTCCAGCGGACATCTCAGGTGAGAGTCACACCCTAACCCTAACCTTTCACTCAAAAGTGGCACGATCTAGTAAATGGCCTCCGACACTGTCAAAGCATGTTGATGTATAAATACATCATGCCCTTACATCTCAGCTGCCTGAAAAAATGACACCGTGCACATAGTATTCATTCCTGCTGACAGCACTAACACAAATACTGCTATTTTTACCAATTAATATGCGTCCAAAATAATCTAGTTTATAAAAGGAGCTGTGTATGTTTAGTAAGGCGCCAAAATGGTAATGCAAATCACTTGATAGGACCGTGTTTCTAAACAAAGATATCAAGGTTCAGGTTGTTCCCAGGAAGTCCTTTGAATTCTGCCAACCATCCCCTTCCCCCAGTACCTCTCTCTTACAGGGTATTTTAGGAAAGGGTAATTTATGCTTCTAATCTTTTACACTCAAAGGAATGGTAGGACAAGGTGTCCTCTCTTCCACCTTCAGCTATATTTAGCAGATTTTGGTTTGACAGGGTTTTCTTGCACCTCACTGGTTCCATGTGCAATCTCATGTCAAAATCATTTGGTTTTCCAACAATTGTCCAATCTCTTGATTTTTCAGGCTGTGGTGATCTGGTGTGGGTACAAGAACCTGAGGTGCACCGCAAGGCTGACAGCATTGCTGGTAAATACGGTGTCTGGATGCAAGACCCAGAAGCTAAAGAACCTTATGGTCCAGAGATGGCATGGCGCATTGATGCCATAGGGTCTGAAGTGCGTCAACTCTTTGGGTATGAAAACATGGACCAGCTGTCACGTGGCTTCCCCACTAAAGTCCTCCTCTTGCCAGAATCTATGGAGAGCACAGGCGCCACCATGTACAGAGGCTCCTTGTACTACCAACGGAGGCTCAGCCGCACCCTTCTAAGATACGATCTACTCTCTGAGAGCATTGCTGCCCGCCGTGATCTTCCCCATGCTGGCTTCCGTGGCAAATTCCCCTACTCCTGGGGAGGCTACACAGACATTGACCTGGCAGTAGATGAGAATGGTCTATGGGCCATATACAGCACCAACAAAGCCATGGGTGATATTGTCATCTCCCAGCTGGACCCTCACAACCTGGAGGTGAAGGGCACCTGGGAGACTAAAATCCGCAAGACATCTGTGGCTAACGCTTTTATGATCTGTGGCAAGCTGTACACTGTTGCTAGTTACACCTCACCAAACACCACCATAAATTACATGTATGACACCGCAACCAGTCAGGGTAAAACAATCTCAGTGCCATTCAAAAACCGCTATCGCTACAACAGCATGGTAGACTACAACCCAGCACAGAGAAAGCTACATGCTTGGGATAACTTTTACATGGTATCTTATAATGTGAGACTAGGCAAGCAGGAGTAAAGTGAAGATATCAGCGTAAATTTCCATATCAGCCAGCTTATAGATGCGTTTTGTAATGTTTTAATATTTTACCATCTGGAAGGACAGCTATTGTTGGATTTACTGGAATTCAAGACAGTGATAGACAACTGGACAAGAATCAACTATAATTATGCTGATGACATTATTCCTAGCACCAGCAGTAGGTATATATAATGAATACAGCAAATATAACATTTTCCTGATCATATTCATTTAAGCACAGACTTCAATATAGACTGTTGTTTTCAAGACAACAGACCGTAAACATACCAGTGACTACATTGCACATCTTCACATTAAAAACTAATTTATATTTCTGCATCTTTAAGTGCTATAAAAGATATTCCTTTGACTAACAAATTCCAAAATGGATAAAAGTATACACTAGTCAATATTTGAAGTGGATCAAAAAAGTTCAAAGTTGTCCTAAGACAAGAACGCATTTTGGTTTTAGGACAACTTTGATGAAAGGTTTTGATCCACTTCAAATGTTGACTACTATAGAGTATATCAGGTTTTTAATAAATTGATGCCACATTTACGTCCTCAATGATTTTGTCCACTTAACATGTTAATAGAGAAATTATTTTTCTACCTTTTTAAGTAATGTCTCGTCTTTTTTGTGTTTACGGCACTGAAAAAAATTCAAGGAAGGGGGAAAATATAATGGCATGCAATTCATTACAGTAGGCCTGCCTCTTGATTGATAGATTGTACAGAGGTATGCAACTTTAAAAACCATAAAAACTTTGTTGTGTACGTGCTCTAATCCTTACGTGATCGTGCTATCGTAACTCTGTATATGTTGAACATTTTTGCTTCTCTCTTTTGAATTTGCTTCAAGACTTGTGTGCTGCTTGAGATGTTAAGATTGGAATCTTGTGGCTATGGAAGTGTATTAACTTATATGAAAATAAAGATTTAAAAAGTCCGCTTTTCTTCTGTTTTACATGCATGCACAGAGGTATTTTAATGAACTCATTACCTCAAAACCAAAAAAAACTGACATCCCAACCACAGCTCATTTTTACAGCATATTATTTTATTAGTTTCTGTAACCAAACCAGGAGAATGTAAATAAGACCTTACATATTTTAATACAGCGATTTAACCCCTGTACAAGTAAAACAAAAACAGAAATCAAAAGAAAAGAAACAAATCAATTCCCTCTCCTCCCCTTCCGTTTGTAGTTTCTCATTCCTACTAAACAAGAAATGGGGGGCCGTACTGAAACCCTTGTTCAACTGCAGGCCCCTTCTTTGCAACCCAAGAGGAGTGGTTTGGAGAAAGACCTTATATACTCAGGCCTGTGGTCACCGTACAGAGTAGTCCAAAACGTGGTAATCTCTGTTCAAGACTTATCACTTTTGCCCCAAACCCCCCACTGAGTCTGGCAGCCTCACACTTGACGTTTCTCTTCTAAACTTTCAGCTACGCTCTTTAGCACTGAACCTAAATTGCTTGACCACTCACCCCAACCCAAACCCCGCCCCTCCTCTGCAGTGATTGGTCAGGAGAGTCAGAGCTGTTCAGCAGCATGGTTGGGAGCTGTGTGGAGAGGCTGTAAGGTGAAACACTGGAGTTATAGAACTGGGCGTGTCTACATCTGTCCTCATTCACTGAAAAGGGGAGGGGCTTAAGCTTAGGACACATCAAACATAGGCCTGGTCTGGAGGAACCGTTTACAAAAAAAGAAAATATTCCATCATAATTCTATTATCTGTTGACCAAGCTGAGCCATCTTTGTCAAAATCATATATATTCATCTTAAAAGGATTCAGGTCTCTTGACGCCTAACCTTTGGCTAAAGATTCAAGGGTATTTTGCGCACACACGCAAACACACAATCTTCGATTCTTGAGACCGAGAAGGCAAGAGGGAAGGCTCACAGTGGAGACTGCAACCGATAAATTAATTGGATACATTGGTAATCAACTCCTAATCTGCTGAAATAATGTTCTATGTATTGTTAAGGCCAATACACATGGTTGAAATCAAAGCAAGTGTGAGTGCAGGTAATGTTGAGAGAGGTGAACACACACGATAAAAGGTATGCGAGAGTGTGTGTGTAGACATTTCATTGTATCTTTATCGCTGTAACTGAAACGTTGCGATAGAACATAAGGAGCAAAAATAAAATAATGGGGGAAAACATCTTCAATCAAAAAAAAAAGAAAAAAAAAGACATTTACCTGCCTAAAATGTGTTTCTCTACATGAAGAAATGAGAAAGTAAATCATATTGCTATAAAAATGGCATTCTCAGCAGCAAGTGTAACTCATGTTGATGTCTACCTTCATTGTTCACTGAGGATGAACAGTTCACACAATGGAGGGGTGCTTTCTCTGTAATGCCAACCACAGCGGAGGAGAGAATGGATGGACTGATAAAAGGATGAGGAAAATGGGCACAGTAAGTGTGAGAGAAATGCACAGCACCTCGTAAAATTAACATCCATCACTCAACTTCCCTACACTTCTCTGCCACTTTCAGGTGCTGTAGGACGTGCCAACCCCCCCTCCCTCCCTCCCTCCCCTCCCCGACACTCGACCTCAGTCCATCCTTCCATCCATCTGTCTTTTCTGAAGCAGTAACGACTATTTGCTCTCTTCTGGTTTGATGGCCTGTGGTTTGATCGGACCCGTCCGGATGGGTTTGGTTGTTGCTAGAGGTGCAGGTTTGTCAGAATCTGCGTGGTCGGATGGCGCCACCTGGTGATTTGAAGTGATGTTGTCGGTGGGTTTGCCTGCTCCTTCTATACGGGTTGGCTTGCTTACTGGAGCCTTGAGCTGTTGCTGCTCAGAGAAGAACTTGTGGGTGGACTGTAACACCTCAGCTCTTTGTTTAGCCTGAGAGAGAAAGATGAACATTTAAAGCCAATATAGAAAACAACCTCATATATAACCTCTAAAGTAGAGCTTCTCAAATTTGTGACTCCAAGGCCCCCCACTGCCCACAAAAACATAGGCCCTCTGACTGGATATGGATACTGGACTAATGATAAGTATTAGAATAAATGTATTAGGCCATTTTGATTAGTCAATAGTCACTTTACAGTTAGTGCCATCATAAAACTACACGTTTAGATTTAAAATTCTACACGTCACATATATTGTCCAACAACAAATAATTTAGCTTAACGTACAGTTATTGTACTCCTATTTCAATCAAAATCACCCTATTTACTTTAATGTGACAACACTTACCTTAAGGTCCTGTTCTGCTTTCAGGGCAGCCTGTGTGCCACGTGGTGTCAATGAGGGACCAGAAGGTCCACGTGGAGGATGCTGGGGCCTGGGATGGGGCATCAGACCCCCACTCAAATTAGGGGACATAGGTGGACCCATTGGTGAACGCTGCACCCCTCCAGGAAAGGCGTTTGCATGGGGTGGACGCACCAACGGAGACACCATGTTAGCCTGAGACAACATCTGTTTATGTGCAAGAGACGGGAAATACTGTTAATGCTCAAGAAGTGTGATCAAATTAAGATTTCCAACAACTTGCTTTATGCCTGTAGTAACTGACCTGTGGGTTGAACTGTCCTGGGAAGTGCTGGGCAATGCGCATTCCTGCTGAGGCCGACTGGAACTGTTTGGGATACAGCATGCTGTTCATCTTGCTAGACTGACTACTGGGGCTTGTAGAGCTCGCCCTGAGAACACAAACAAGGAAGCTGTCAGAAAACATACAAAATATGGCTGCAACAGATTAGGGATATGCATCCAGTGTGCATAAAGGCCATGACACACCAAGCCGACGGTCATCTGTTGACCAATGTCAGGGCTGCCATTTCAGCATTTGTCACCTATTTTTATACATGTTTATACCTATATTTCAATTTATTCCTGTGATGGTAAAGCTGAATTTTCAGCTGCCATTACTCCAGTCTTCAGGTGTCATGATCTTTCAAAAAATGAGCTGCTAAACTTTTATCAGGTATTAGAATTCAATTCTTAATGTTCACCAGTTTCTAATAAAAGTTGTCTTTACTGTCACTTTTGATCAAATTTAATGCATCCTTGCTGAAGAAAATAATTTTTTTCCTAACACTACCATTCATAAAGTTTAGGGCAGTCTCCACAAAAATATTCAGCAGCAAATTTTTTTATAAATATTTATAAAAATGTTTCTTGACCACCAAAGCAGCATATTAGAATGATTTCTGAAATATGAGACAAGAAAAAAAAAAAAAAAAAAATCATATTTTCAGACTGACCAGTAGTGCATATTCACAGTCATACCTAGAATACTACCTATGACTACCTATGGAGAGCTATCCCTCTCATGCAAGCACAGAATGTATATGCTAGTTGCCTGCTGACAGCAGTCTTTGCTGTTCTTTCAAGCTCAACATTTTCGGCCCAGATGCAAACACTGCAAGGCTTTTGTCGCCACTACGTCTTTGATGATGGTTTGGTGTGTCTGGGCCTTAATCTGGATGGCTTTGCATGCACACACACCTGTAAGGGCTAGAAGTGGGGGTAGTGCTTCTGGCGCTGACAGGTGGAGTTCCAGGCTTCACATCCATTCCACCACTGAAGAGCTTCAGATCCATCTCACACATCTACAACAGATAAAAAGGCATGCGTGTTTCAATATACCCCATGTATGATCAAATTTAGACTACAAGAATATTTCAGTTTCAGAAAAAGATTATATTAAACTAGAACTGTGTTTAAATCATTCTCCTGAAATGTTAGTTTAATTTGACAAAAAAAAAAAAAAGGACACCTCACATTTAAGCCTAATAAATGTTTACGTAGGTTACACTTTACTTTAAGGTGTCCTTATTACAGTAATCACATATTTAAGTACCGAGTAATATTAACTACATGTAATTACCTTAGGGTTAGGATTACTTGCACATAATTATGCATAATTTATTGTTATTATAATAGTAAGTACATGTAACAAGGACACCTTAAAACAGTGTGTTACCATTATGCAAATATAATTGGAACTAAAACAGCAGATGTGCTGAGTGAAAATACAAATTCACTCTGACAGTAGGTGGCAAAATACAGAGGTTACTCTGAACACAAAGCAGTGCTGTGCTTATAAAGACGAATTTATTATTAGGAGTAAATCTGTAGGTTTACATTCAATAACTTGATTACTACCAGTAAATTAAACAAATTAAATTGAAAAAAAAAAAGTAATGAAAACAATGATTATCAGTGTATGAGCATCTGTGCACAAACCTTATTGGAAGGCTGCATCATACTGTGTGTATTCTGGCCAATAAGGCCACGATAGGGCGGATTGCTGGGGGGCTGGCGGTTGAGGCTGGGGGGCGGGGCTTGGGGAGGGGTTGGAGGTAAGGACTGAGGCAAAGCCAAGAGTGGCTGACCACCACCAGAGCCGAAGTTGGGCAAAGACAACTGTGAACCTGGCACAGGAACCGTCACCTGCTGTAGGGCAGAGCTGGGACTTTGTGCTGAGCTGTAGTAGCTGCTCTGCTGCTGGACTTGTCCGGAGTATAGGTTTGAGTGCTGACTCATTCCCTGACGCTGCAGATAATCACACAGAGAGAGAGAGAGAGAGAAAAAATAAACAAACTTTAGCAGGCTGAATAAGAGGGCCAAGAAATACTAGGCCACCATTTAGAGGAACTGAATTCTGACCTGCAGTAGATGTGTGTCTATAAGCTGTGATCCTCCCATGCCAGAGGGCTGATTCAGCTGGGGTTCAAACAGGATAGGGATGTGTTGGGTGTTTGAAGTCTGCTGGAAGGCCAGGTTGGACTGAGGTTTACCCAATTCTGGGGGCTGCACTCCAGGGTAACTGTGCAGTGGCGTCCCAGACAGCATCATGGGAGACGTCTGGGAGAGGCTGTTCTGCATGAATGCTTGCTGAGACCTGTGAAAGCACGAGAGCGCACAATAAATGCATTGAGATATTATGCATTACACAAAAAATTATTGGATGCTATAGATTTCAGCAAATCGGTTTGCAATACCTGTAGGTTTGTATGGAGGAGCTGAAGAGGTCTTGAGGTTGAGACACCGTAGGTCCAGTGTTGAGGCTCAGCTGAGCCTGGTGCTGGTGCTGGTGCTGGTGCTGGTGCTGGTGCTGCCCTTGCAGAGGAGCGTAAATAGGGATGGGGATCTGCTGCACCGCTGTAGGCTACAGAGAGAGAAATCATAAAAGGGAGTCAACCAACCTCAATCATTTTAGAAAATGAGACCACTAATAACATTATTCATATAACATGACTTGAAAGTCTGATCCTGCTGGGAGAGACAGTTTTATACCTGTGAGAGTCCAGGCTGATAGCCTTGCTGCTGGGCTATAGAGGGAGGAGCCAAGCGAGGGTGGGGCGTACTGAACAAGTGGCTGG
The DNA here is from genome assembly GCF_012432095.1 of Onychostoma macrolepis. Lineage (NCBI taxonomy): Eukaryota > Metazoa > Chordata > Actinopteri > Cypriniformes > Cyprinidae > Onychostoma > Onychostoma macrolepis. The sequence continues at coordinate 10,012,237 of NC_081174.1, read as the reverse complement.
TGTCCATGTAGAAGGCCGGAATTTGGGCTGCAGAACCTATACAATTAAAAATAGATGTTGATCACTTAAGACTAACATGGAGATATAGACATAAGAAAGAAATGCAATAAAAATTTGAGTCCTACATGCACACAAAGTCTGGGGTCATTTATATTTTTTTTAAAACAGATTAATACTTTTAGTCAATAAGAATGCAATAAATTGATGAATAAGAGATGTATAATGTTGCAAACAAATTCTATTTCAAATAATTGTTTAACTATTCAATTGCGGGATTACGGGTATTGCGCATAATTCTTACTAATTCCCGCAAATATTTCATTGTGAAAGACTAATCAGTGTCATTTTAAAGCTGAATAGATTATTCAGTTTCTGTTGTATTTCTGTACCTGAATATTACTTTTATACCCACCTGAAAAACAAAGCACATTAATTTCAGTTGTATCTTGTTATTGTATTTATTTGTGCCATTGCTTGTCATTTATTTAAAATAAATTTATTAAAATAAAATCATTAAAATCAATAAGTATTTAAAATCAAAGTTATTTTTAAGTCTCTTCCTCATAATATAAATATAAAAATCAACAACATTATAAATTGTAAAACAAATATACTGCGTGACAAAACATTTTTAGATTAGACGATTGTAGTTAAAAATATCAAAATAAATATTTATAAATATATACTCCCCCCCCCTCAAATAATAATAATTTCTGAAGAACACTGAAAACTGGCGTAATGGCAGCTTAAAGTCAAGCTGACATCACAGGAATAAATTACTTTTGAAAATATATTAAGATATATTAAGAACTGTTTTAAATGCAGCCTTGGTGAAGAAACTAGTTTAAGAAACTTAAAAGAAAAAAATATAAATAATTACTGACCCCAAACATCTGAACCGTAATATTTTGAATTAGATGAGCAGAAACAAAATTCAAAATGTTGTGGACTATAAATAAATTTACCTGCTGCAGACTGGGATACAAACACCTGTGGGGTCTGTTGCTGCTGTTGTGGTAACAGAGAAGGCGCACAGCCCAGCTGGGAGAAGTTAGTGCTGGACATTCCAGAACTCTGCAACTGCTGAGGCTTCACCTTACAGATGTTGGGAGGGTCAGAAGCTGATGTGCTCTTCGTGCTGAGAGAGGACGTTGTGTAGGTTGCAGATCCTGTATAACAGAAGCCCACTATTAAAATTCAGCCCATGTCTGTTTTTTTTTTTTTTTACTATCTGACCCATTCATGGGGTGTGCTGGTCCAGCATGAACTCTTACCGGATAGGGAGGTGCTGGGGGTGACCGAGGCCACAGGTATCTGAGGCACTGAAGCACTGGAGAAGGAATTGAAAGAGGCACTGCCTGCTCCTCCTCCACTGGTGATGGGGGAAGCAGAGGAGGTGACAGGAGAGCTCTTTTCCACAAGACTAGGAGAGTTCTCCCAAGCCTTGCGCGCAGATTCCATCTGCACGAAAACAGTGAGGAGCAGTTTAAAAGACGCTTCTGGTAGCATTTGCATTCACATAGTTGTGTAAAGTACATTTTGACTATTTATGGTGTGAAAAATAAATTTGCACATTAAATTTCTGATTTTCAAATGAATCATTTAGTGATTAGCCTTACTTTAAGTGTGAGGTCAACAGTAGCAGGTGAGACTGTGGCAAGGCTGGAGCTCTGCTGCAGGGCTTCTCTTCGCTGAATAGGCAACGGGTGCGGGAGCGCCACCTGAACCAACAACCAAAAAAGTGATCAGAACACACACAGAAACCCCACACACACCGATTACAGTACTGAAGCACTCACAGGTGTCACAAGGCTCTCCTCCATCTTGGTCCCTGCAGTGGGGACATTGTCTGCTAACGAGGAAGATGGGATCGTGTAGTCAGTCACTGATTCCTGCAAGATAAACAGACACATTGTAAGAAAATAACAAGCAAAAGTTAAGTGTAACAGAGTGCAAGAAGCAAGTGTCCATCTCAGTCCAAATCACTGAAATCAAAGTTCAGTATTATAGTGTAAGAATGCCAACGTGTTCTAGTCTACTACTAATAAAATAATAAAAATAAAAACTTTTTAAAAAGGAGTATCTACCAGAAATATTTACTAGAATTTTAGGAGAAAAATGTAAATGTGCAGTATTTCTGAATTTTTTTTAAAACCATTTTTAAAATTTAAATTTAACCATTAAAACAGAGTATAGAAAAATGAAAATTGAAAAAACTGAATTTGGAAATAAAACTGGATTTCATAGGGCCCTATAATTACAGTTAATTTTTTTGTGGTACATATACATAAAATAGCAATTATGCAATAACAATTAGTTCAAATAAAGTATCAAAAGCAAGAAATCATAGGGTTTTATTGAACAAAACTGTTAAAATACATAATGTATTAAACAATAGAGCTAATTTACATTACATTTACATTTTCCACATTTACATTTATGCATTTAGCAGACGCTTTTATCCAAAGCGACTTACATTGCATTCAAGTTACAGTTTTTACATTTTATCAGCTCTTGCTTTCCCTGGGAATCAAACCCATGATCTTGGCGTTGCTAGCGCCATGCTCTACTATTTGAGCTACAGGAAAGCCATTACGCATTATAACAAAGGCCTGCAGGGGGTGCCAACGGCCTGACGATTGTTTTTACACATTACTGTGCGATCTAATCCTTGTTTAATATTGACCAAGTGCCATTTAATTCAAATGTCCACTTAATCTTTAATATTTGGCCATTTGTTTTAGGACAGAAATGCTATAGCCACTGTAATTAAATGAATGTGGACATCAAAACGTGTAAGTGAGGGTTTGAGCTTTTATTTTGAAACCGCAATGTATTCTCCTGTGTTTACGTAGTTTTAAAAATGATTTACCTTATAAATCTGATGAAATGACGCACGTTGCGTTCCCAGATGAATGTTATAATAAACCCAAACTCATAACAACTAGGGTTGGGTACCGAAACCTGGTACCAATATGGCACCGGTACCTATGTAACCGGTATGTACTAGAACCAAATCAGAACGGAGATTTCGTGCCTCATTTCGTGCCATGCCTGAGCGATCGATAGAAATATTTGTCCTTTGTTTCTCAGAAACGAACGTAAGAAGCATCACCGGCACCTCACGTGAAAAAATTATTTCCCGACTGAGAAAATGCACGTGAACTAAAGTCGGAAAGCTCTAATAATACAAGTCCAACAAATCTTTGTAGTAATGCGAGCGTGTTGTTTTCACATTCCAACTTAAAAGCACAACTCGGGAAATGAGAGCTTCGAGGAGTGCGTGAATGCAGTTGCACACTTGCTCTGACGGCAGCAGGTAGCCCTCCATTAACTAGCCAAGCTAAACATTCTTAAATTAAAATGCCTAAAGCTAAAATTCTCTTGTTTTCACGTTTTTAAACCTGTTGTCCAACAAAAGAGAACACTATAACCTTTTTAGTCCACAATACCCGTTAAATGCTTCCTTTTGTGATCTGATGTAGCTTCTTGTTACAGAATGACGCAGAAAATATGTTCCATAGGCTACTAATACATCGATTGGCAATGGATTATAAATATACTTAATTATTATGAAAATACCAGAGATGGCTTGAATAACACAGATAAACTATACACTGTTGTAGTGTTTATTGTATTTGTTTTATCATTCAAAACGTTTATATCTTGTTTACTCCGTTACATCCATAGCAATGCATTTGTCCATATTGGGGATTTCCTGGAGCATCATGAGTTTGCTACTTCTGTGACTGGATATGTGGATTTTTTGTGTGAGGTTGCCCTCTGGCATCCAGTATGAATGAAAAAGACATCATGTGTTTAGTGCTAATGGCCAATTCAATTATTAATTGGTCATTTTTATTTATTTTTTATTATTTTTAAGTATCGGTTCAGGCACCAGTACAGTTTTAAAAGTATCGATTTGGCACCGGTATCGAAAAAAACCCAAACGATACCCAACCCTAATAACAACATGCAGAGATGGAGTTTGAGACACCACACATGTAAATGATAAGTTCCTGTGGAACTACTATGAACGGAGCTGCTGTGTGACGCATGTACGTAACCTACATGAATGTAAATAGTTAACCCTTCAGGTGCCAGGCATTTTTGGAAAAAAATGCAGGATTTTTACGTCAAGATTTCAAAAGCTTGTGGCATGAAAGGGCTTAAACAGGGAGATCTACTTTATCCTCATCCCAAATGATCAGAAAAGAGGAAACCAACAATAAAACAGGAGAAAGTACAAAATTATTACTACACTATATAGCAGTGGCGTTCCGTCCATATAACCGGCGAATGCGCCGCATACGCAGGCCGTCTGAGAGAATGAGTTCATGGGCTAATTAATATAAATATGATTACAAGTTGATACCTTATCATTTGAGATGTGACTTAAAGCTTAATAAAGCATTGGGAATAAGTACGTAAAATTATTTATGAAAAATAGCAGTAATTTTCTGTAAATCTACGTCAGTGACGGAAGCTTCCGGGTAAGCGGATTCTTGAAATTTTGAAAGTCCACTAAAAACATATCTGGTCATAGACAATATTGAAGACATTATTGTCAACATGACCAAGTAGTAAAAAAAAAAAATATATATAATAATTATTATTTATATGCATATATATATATATATATATATATATATAAAATAAATATATAAATAAATTATAAAATATATATATAAAATTTGAAATAAACATCAGGAAAAAAAATAGGAAACAATACCTTTGTTTTCCGTATACTTGTGTTCCTTACAGTTAAAAGTCCTTCTGTGATTTTATTGTTTTTTGCAACGTTACTTCGCAATATTTTAAAGATATTATTATTTTTTAATAATTTTATTTTTTGGGGGAGATTTTGTATGGTCTATTATAGTCATCCGGGTGGTAGTTTTAACTCCTATTCACTGGGAATAAAAAAAATCATTCAGTTGATGCAGAGACTTATAGACCGGGGGAATCCCCCATCTCCCCACGCTCTGAATATTACGTATCATAATGTAACTACGTGTAAACGTTATTTGGCGGTTTTCTACCATGCTGCATTCGAGTAACTATGGATAAACTTGAAACGATAGAAGAAGGATTGGAGATTAATTTCATTAACAAATAGCCTAAGGTAGGAATGTGCATACTTTTAAATCGACACCTGCCACGGTGTTTTCCTCTTTGAGTGTCCTAAAAGCGATGAGGAGAGGAGAGGAGGGGGATCTTAATCTTAGCACTCAGCATACCCGGTTTAAAAAAAGTCACCGCTCGCCACTGCTATATAGTAGTAAAACGCATGTGAACAGTAGCCTACTTTTTGATCAGTTCATCAGTAATATTCAGGAAATAATAGATACTGAATTGATGTTTGAACTTATTTGCATGTTTGTTTATTTTTTGTCTTATCTCATTCCAAATGATCAGGAAAAGAGGAAATCAACAGTAAAAAGTAGTAAATTATTACTGTGCCATAGTAAAATACATGTGCCTATTTTTTGATCAGGTGACCAGCTATCTACCCAATCAGGTATCTAGGTGACAGTTTATAGTTCTTGAGAGTATGGTACCTCTCATTGCATGGCACAGCGAACAGACCTACCCCACACTGACTGCTGTACTTTGTCTGCCGGCGGCCCTTTGAGCATGCGCAAACAAACGACGCAATCTGGCTGATCATCAGCAACGTGGAGCCTCTCCTATGGACACTATGATCACGTCCACCCCTGCCACCCCCATCCCCGTTGGGCAAAGGGTCGAAATAATCACTTGTTTGTGCTTCGTGAACACTCTCACCTTGCAGGGCAGCACCATTGCACTGCAAAGATTCCCCTTCAGAGTCAGAATTGGCAAATAAAATTTGCAACACGTCCTCACGGTACAACTTTTTATTAGCCATTTGGGGATTTTCTCACATAAATCTCACAATTTACTCGCACGCTATGAACTGAACTGCTTCCGCATCAATGACACAATTGCTCACTTGCTCTGCTATTTCCTCAAACACTTTGAATAGGAACATGACGCAATTTTGGTCTAGAATCAAAGTACTACATGTCTGCCATCTAGTGGTAGGGAATACAAATGAGATATCACACCACATTAGGAACTACAGTCTATTTCATGAAGTATGATGTCACAATTTTGTGACACTGGCGCTTACAGGATTAAAGGAGGCCTTGGAAAACAGTCTAATAATGTGTTTTATGGATTCTCGTCTGTGAAATGTGCCACTTCCGGTATTTTGCCGGTTAGTCGATGCGAGCAACATGAAGTTGAGGTTTTTTAGTAAGCTTTTAATGTTTTTAAAAAGTATCTTGTGCTCAATAAGGCTGCATTTATTTGATCACAATCAGAGTAAAAACAGTTATATTGTGAAATAAGGTAATAAACAGTTTAATAAATGTAATTTAAATTAAGACAACACTGTCAAGCTGTGTTGGTTTGTATATGGTGTTTTTTTAATTATCTCTGTGCAGCACTTTGGTCCATTCTTATTAAATTAATTTTGTTAAATAAATATTAAATAAATGTTGAGTTGAGAATAAGAAAGATCAAAAGTAAATCTAGAAATTTATTTTAAAATTATACACTGACAAAAGCTTTTAACAATAGTGTGTTAATGACAATTGAAGGATATTAAATTGCACCTTAGAACTGCTGGAGTATTCTGCTGATGGAGCAGTGATCATGCCCTCAATGTCTCCACCCAGCTCAGGAACTTTGTCTTTAGTAGGTGAGCTGGAGTCTCTGTCTCGGCTGCCTCTAGTTCCATTTTTATCCAGGACCTCTCCATCGGACTGACGCACATCTTTGGCAGCCTTACGGTTCTTGAGCGAACGCTCTTTACCGATGGGACCAGGTTTATATTCCTTGTGCTCTGGAGGGGGGATGTCAGGTAACTGTGAAGGAAAATTAGAGTTTTAAACAATGTACATTATACACATATATAGAGATGTCTGTAAAGTCTGCGACAACTAGTAAAAATGCTTCCATTTTGTGTATCAGCATATCAATTTTAAAATTAACATTTTAGAATTTCTCTTTTGCTTCATTAACAACAGCAAATTTAACAGCCCAATTCTCATCAAAACAGTAGTAAAATCAAGTCCTTTGGCACATCTTGCTAAATATGCTGTATCATTTGGAAATATGCTATATTATGTGATGCAAATGCTACTGCATGTTGGTCTTTTGAGATAAAAGCAGGGACTACCTTCTGAGGTTTGACAGGTCCAGCCCGAGGCTGTTTTTGTCTTTGCTCTTTGGGTTCGGGTAGTTTATTATCAGAGGTTTTCTCTAGCAGGGCGGGCACTCCGTCACTGTCAGTGCTGCCTGCTGAAGAAGGGGCACCAAACTGGATGCTGTCCATGCCCAGCTCAACCCCACCTTCTGTTCCCGCTTTCACACCCTAAAACACACACCCACAAAAACATCAGCACTTAAAAGTTCAGAATATTCAAAATGGTGTTGGTTAGAAAACAGCCTTGTTTTAATTCTAAATTAAAATTCAAAAGTCCTCTCACCTCAGGTGTAACGGTCCCAGTAAATGAAGTGAGGGGTTTGTTCCAGGCACTGACAGAGGGAGGCTGGGGAGGGCTGATAGGTCCAACTATAATAGCAAGACAAATAGGAGAACAATCTGATGCAGAACTACCACTATGTTGTTAAAATAATCAAAGAACAAATATTTGTCAAGAAAAATCTCACTGGCCTTTTCTTTATTAATGTTTACAAGTTTCATGCAAGTAAATATATTGAGGAACTTACGTTTTTTGACATCAGAGAGAACAGCGGAGCCAGCCACCTTGTTCTCCCACAGTTCTGTACCCAGGGTGTTGTGTGACTGACTCTTGGCAGGGAAGTCTACAGGTGCAGCGGCCAGAGGTGCCACAGCGCCCTCAAGAGGCTGGGGTGAGCTAGTGCTCTGGTTGGAGGCAGGCAGGTTGTGCTGCGACACAGAGATAGCTGGCTGTAGTTGAGGCTGCTGAGGGACAGACTGGGTCTGTGGAGCTGGAGCTGATGGTTGCTGCTGTCCTGCTGCCAATCCTTGCTGCTGTTGCTGCTTTTTGGCAAACCGCGGAGGGAGTTTAGAACCACCACCTCCCCTGCCCTTCTCTCCAGATCCCTTTTTACTCCAATTCTGTACAGCATAAGGACAGACGCAGAAGACATCAGATGAGATATTGGTTTGTATACCAACTGCCATGATGCAATGTGTGCAATACATTGGACTAAAGCCATTCCCTCCTTTCCTCACCTGTGTAGTCTGCTCTTCTTTCTTCCTTCTTTCCTCATCCTGCAAACGTTTCTGCTGTTTCCGTGAAACAACCTCTGTGAACCCGTCATCGTTCATGTTAGACTGAGGGTCCTCCAGTGTTGTGACCTCTGGGTGGTCATCAATGATCACTACACCTGGAAAAGGTTAGGAAAAACCAAGTGTCAAACTATTTTATTTAGCTTACCAATAGTAAGACTTTGTTATTAAATAATAGTAGTAGTATAATAATAATAATAATATTGAAGCAGCAATTACAAGTAATTTATAGCTAGCCAAAATGTTACTAAATATTATTTAATTAAAAAGTTACTAAAAAAAAAAGTTTGACTTAAAAATTGTCAACAAGGTGTACCAAAAATTTCAATATAGACAAAAGTCTTGAACACTAACTGGCATAATTGTTGAGGTCGAACTGAGACAAAGCATTTTCTTTCTCTTTGGGTTTTTTGACAGCTTGCTTTGCTTCCTCTTTCCGGCGACTGGGTGCTGGTTCTTTCCCAGCTTTCTGACCTGTACTGGCCTGAGCGGTCTCTGCATTTTGAGCAGCAGCACTGCAGGAAACAGAGAAAATATTAGCCCAGTAATAAATTAGAATCTGAGGGTTGTTGGAGGAAAAAAACAGCAAGATAAATGTCAGAGTGAGAGACAGTCTAAAAATACATGTCTATTTGGAGGGCTGTCAAGACAAACTCACAGGCAATTATCACCTACACAGCTGAATCAAAACAAAGCTCTATAAAAAAAATAAAAAAATAATAAAAAAGCCCCACAGAACTCAATGTCCTAAGGCTCCATTATAAATAAATGGCTGAATAATAGAAGTGATCGTCATGAAGTGAAGTTTAGAAAAGCATAAGAGCACTGCTTTTTACAGTGTTGTTTTTACAGAAAACATGAGTTGTCAGTTCCTAAAACAACTGCAGACAGCTATGAGGCTGTTATGTTCTTTGCATGTTGCTATGCATTTGTTAGGGTGTTTTGGTTTCTCTGTTGGACCCTCAGTCTGGTCTCTAGCTATGGCTTGGGTTGCCCTCAAATGGAAGTGTTTAGTTTAAAATTGAAGAATTCTTGCCAGATTTTACAAGGCATAAATTACTCATTTACTTAATCTTAAATTGGCGTTGCACAAGTTTTGTACTGAAATTTAATTCTTTGAAGAACAATGTGTCCAAATCACACTCCTGGAGGGCCTACTTGCCCCAGTATACCTATCTGGACGTTTTAAGTAATTTTGAAGATCTTGATTAGCTGGTTTAGGAGTTTAATTAAGACTCTACACTAAAGTCTACAGGACATTGGCTCTCCAGGACTGGGCACTCTTGTGGTATAAGCAAAGTGATGCCCGCCTTATACCGCCTTAAGCCTAAAACTTTTTTGCGTTCCTGAAGACCTTGATTAGCTGGATCAGGTGTTTAATTAGGGTTGGAGCTATACTCTGCAGGACAGTGGTCCTCCAGGAGCTGAATTTAACAGCCTTGCTTTAAACCATAACAGATGCTTTTCACCTATAAACACCTACATTAAAACTCAGACTCTTTGCTTCCTGGGACTACACAGTTCTAGACTCACCCCCTCCGTCCCGATTTGGCTCCAGATCCTCCCCTTCTCTCGCTCTTGCCTCCAGGGTACCCTCGACCTGTTTTAGGCCCACTATTTCCTCTTCGGTTCTGTCGATCCACAGGCCGCTGGCTAGAGAAGCTCCTCTTGGCTGCCGAGGCTATCTCTCGTTTTGGGATTGCCACACTTTCTATGGGTGATTTGTTCTGTCCCCCAGAGATCTGTGTGGGCACAGAGGAGGAAGTAGTAGCGATGGCGTTCACGGCTGCTTCAAGCTGCTTCTTGTCCTCTCGCTCTCTCCTTTCGTTGAAGTCGCTACTCTCAGAGGCTGTCTCCCACTCCTCATTGGCCTGGTCAGAAGAGTTCTGATTGGACAAGTCAGGTGATTTGCTGCCAGCAGCAACTACAGTGGTGGCTCCCATTTCAGGAACAACAGTCTCTGTGACAGGAAGTTCAGGGGGAGTGACATCAGGAGTGAGAGAAGGTGCTGTACTGGTATCAGCCACTCCCTCTGGCAAAGTGACCAGCGTTCCAGGAGCTTTAGACAACGTTGGGGAGACCGATGTAGCTACTGGCACACCAGGAGTAGCTTCCCCAGCAAATACTGCTGCCTCACGTTCTTTAAGCCTACGAAATCGTGGGGGCTTGTCCTGTCTGGGAGGACGGGCTGCCCTTGGTCTCCGGGGCCTCTCCCGTATGCTTTGTCCACCCTCTCCGATTTTCTTGTTGTCGTATTTGGTGTGCCGTCTTTCAGAGAGGGTGCTATCAGTGCGCGAGGTCTCTGCTTCCTCTGGCCGAAAGGTCTCCATGGGCTTTGAGGGCCACTGTGAGGACTCTTTACCAGGGGCCCGACGGAAAGGAGCAGATCTGTGGCCGCCTCGTTCCCTGCCACCACCTCGCCTGCTGTGCAAGCCTCCCTTGCCTCGGCGTGTGGCCTCACCCTTTAAAAGAAAACCCGGTTTAGGTCGCCCATCCTCATCTCGAGGCCCAGGTTTTTCAGAAAGATTTCCGGTTGAAAATCCAGAAACAGATTTAGAGGCGCGAGATTCTGGCAGCTCGCGACGGAGCGGTCTGCTCGGTTTGGAGCTGGGCTCGCGATCTGATGCTCCGGTGTCACTGGCAGATTCTCGGCCTTCACTTTCAGAGTCTGTGTCTGAGCCTCGTCTGCGTCTGCGCTTAGGCAAGACTTCAAAATCTGAGCTCTCGCTACGGGTTTCACTCTCCTCTCTGCAGCGGAAACTAGCTGTCCCTGTGGCATTTAATGGCAAGTCCGAGCGTGACCGTGGCTCTCTGTAAGGGTAGTCACCTCGACTTCGACCACGGCTACCTCTGCCCCTCCCACCATAGCTGCCTCTGTAACTCCGGCCACGGGAATAGTACTCTCCCCGACCACGGCCTTTAAAATCAGAAGGCCAGTCTTTCTCTCGTTCTACATCTCTGTCCCTCTCTCTGTCTCGTTCTCGTTCTCTGTCTCTGTCTCTGTCTCTGTCTCTGTCTCGCTCCCTCTCGTCTCTGCGGTAAGCTCTGGGAGGGAGGTTGGAGTCTTTGCGAGATGGAAGTTTGGGTTCAGGACGTTTGTCATTAGATGGAGGCTTGTCTGGTTTATCCTCAGCAGTTGTGGTTGTAGGACATACAGTTGCCTGCAGATCTCTGGACTTCGTTCCACCAGTTGATATTCCCACTTCAAGTTCTACCACTACTTTCTTCCCCTCACCAGAGGGCTTCGGTCCATCAGATGCTTCAACAGCAGCTGAAGCAGCACCTTTGGGAGCAGCTCCCTCTTTTTTGGATCGATCCCCTCGTTCGTGCTGCTCTTCTTTCTCTCTTCTTTGTTCCCTCTCTTCCTTCATGTCTCGCAGCACAGGTTTCTTAATAGGTCCAGATCTCCTCACTGGCCGCTCGCCTCCGGGACCCTCTCTCCTTCCAGATCCAGGTCCACGGGATCCCCAGCGCATCTCTGACTTCTGCTTGCTGGGTGCAGGTAAAGTAAGCTTGTCAGTTTTATGCATACCATCATTAGCCACAGGAGGCGTGGAACGGCTGTTGATTACAGACCCTTGTCCAAATGGCTCCTTTCTGGACTTGTCCTCTGGTCTTTCCACAGTATCAGGGAAGTCCAGGGTTTTCTGTGCTATGGTAAGTCCTTCAAATCTGGGCTCTTCCAGTTTCAGAGAGTGACTGGAGCCTTGAGAGATACTCCGTTTCAATACAGCCTGTCCAATGGCTTCAACCTCATCTGCACCAGAGAGGTTAGCCTCCTCAGGTTCAAAAGAAGGGATGACTGGTGCTCTGTCAGTCTGTAGGAGACCTGGAACCTCTTCCGAAACATGACTAAAAGCAGACAAGGTTTCAGAAGAATCCCTGAAGAAGTCGCTCTTGCCCCTGGGCTCTAGTGGGCTATGGTCCTGAGGGTAGACACCTGATAGACCTCTATCCAGCTCCAGACCAGCATCCAATCTATTTTAAGAGGAAAAGGTAAAAGAAAAGGTCTTAATACTTGATCAAGTTATTTCTAACAGTGGGGAAATAACTTTATTTTTGTTCTAAATCCTCTCAAACAAAGCAGTCTCACCTTGTCTCCTTGCCATCTTCACGCCCTTTTACGGTTGCAGAGGGCAGGGGCTCTGTTGAGGGATATGGGTCAGAACCCCAGACCATTCGAGGCTCACTGGGAACTCCATGTTCTCTGATTGGTCGGGTCAGATGATCAAAAGTGTCTGATCCAGAGCTGCTGTTGTCTGTGGGCTCTCGTCGTACCAGTTGCTTAGGAGGCATTCTCCCTGATGTTGACATACAAAACAATTAACAGACTACACATAGAACTCTTTAAAAAGAAAAAAAAAAAAAAAAAAAGATTAAATTCTCAGATGTAATGTTTTGGTATAATGTCTAGTGACTAGAGATGCATTAAAAAAAAAAAAAAAAAAAAAAATTGGGCTAAACTGAGGAAGTGAAACAGCATTACATTAAAACAACACGGAGTGAAAATGTGTTACTGCATCTTGTAAATGTTACAGTGCTTGGTTTTGTTACCAAATTACTAGGAAGGAAAACCATTTTAGTTTGCAAGACACACCGGGGTGCATAGGAGGCATGTCTAATGGTGGCCGCCCAGACATCATACGAGGATCCATGTAAGATTGCATCATTAGCCAGCGTGGGTCAAAGCCCATTGAGGCAAGGTGTTGGTGGTGGGGGCCGAGAGGTTGGTATAAGGATCTGTGCTGAGGGGGAACTGAACCCCCTGAAGGAGAGACTGGACCCCCTCCACCCTGCTGCTGCTGCTGCTGTTGTTGCTGCTGCTGCCACTGTTGTTGTTTAAGCTGTTCCTGGAGAATTTAAGAGAATAAAAATTACATTACAGTACAGCAGAAATTACTACAAACAATACTAGTTCTCATTTTCATCATCCAGGTTCAAACTAACATCGTATTCTTAAAGCAGGACAATGTGTGAGCACCTGTTGTCTAAGGAACCTTGGTGGTAAAGACTTCTGGAACTGTTTTGAGTATCCAGAGGTGACAGAAGGGCGAACAGCAGTCCCAGTGTCTCCCTCATTTTCCAGTTGAGATGGAAGAGGTGCATCTTCACTAACAGAATGATCCAGTCTGGATAAAGACAACTGAGGCTCCTCAGCTGAAAGGGATAAAAAAAAAAGAAAGAAAGAAAAAAAAAGGAGGATTTTAAATATAACCAGCACACTGCATTAGAAAAAAAACGTGAGCACACCTGGCAGATCCTTTTATCCAAAGTGACAGGGAATCAACCATGACCTTTGCACTGCTAGTGCCATGCTCTTTTGTTTGAGCTACACTACAGGAAAAGTCCATCCAATTACTCAATATATGCATCAAACCAGGTGAGCTTAATTTAGGTTCTTGTCGTACTTGCTTTGGTTGGTCTGAAACAGAGTTTTGACATCCTACCACAACTGTACTATTTTCACTTTGTACTTGAGGCTCTGAATTAAGTCATTAAAATGGACATAAGCTCCAGCTGAACTATTTGATTCTTTAGATTTACAACCAAAATGTCACCTCAACAAAGGCATTAACATTTATATGCAAAAAATAGAAGCTGAAAACATTTTTGGAAATGTTTTCAGCTTCTATTTTTTGAAACAGAAAATGTAACAAGTATGACGGGAGCATGCAAAAATGCAAATAAATCTCATTTAAGATGCTCTGCTTTCAGATTAACAATAAAATGTATCAGAAAATCAAATCAGCTGCACTCCAAACTACTTTTTAGTGCACTTTAGAATTTTAATACCTTTATGATTTTTTTCCCCATCCATTTACATTTACCTCTGGGCTCCTCAGCACTGAAGTAGTCTCTCATTGGTTGTCTCTCCACCTGTCTATGCACCTCCTCCGTTACAGCAGTATCAACCTTGCTTTGGGGTTCTGGGGCAGTCCTATGGACAGGAGGGCTAGGTTGTCGGGTAACAAATTGTGGCACCTCCTCTACAGTGGTATCTGTCCTTTCATGGGTTGGCATGGGAGGGCAGGACTGCTGTGCTGGGGAAGGTGGTGGTTGAGGCTGAGGGGGTGGAGTTTCAGCAGGTAGTTTAGGCACAGTTTCAGTCACTTCCTGGTGATCACCATGAGCTTGCGTTATTGGTTTAGTAGTTTCTGTAGTTGAAGGTCGTCGTTTCTCCTCCAGTTGTTTGAGTTTCTCTTTGCATGCAGCAAGTCTCTGTTCTTCCATGCGGCGTTCCTCCTCCTCACGCCGTCTGCGAGCGCGTTCTACTGCTTCTGAGAGCTCTGACTGCTTCTTCCGTTTCTGTCGCCATGCTTCTGTTTCCTCCTCACCAGTAGGGGGAGCTGTTGTTGGTAACTTTATAACACGGGGACCACCACTTCCCACAGAACGTCCAACAGCTTGGCCCTATACACAAAAAACAATGAAGCAAAAATATGATTTAAAAAAAAAAAGTCGTCAACTGTCAAATCAGTGACAGGAAAATTGACCTTTCGCAAAAACCCGCCCTCCTTAGTCACTGTTGCTATCTCTGAAAAACCAATGCCGCTCTCACACTACACATGTTCTCACGCAGTAAAAAAATACATCGCGGAGCAAAGAGAAAACTGACACCGCACCGACAGACAAGACAGAGCAGGTTATTTCTGGTATGAAAAAGTCTCAGCTTTCTAGGGCTGGTCAGAATACCATTTTTTGAGTGTCGAAGCTTCGGAGGGAGGTTGAACATATTCTTCTCTCTAATAAAGACAGGAATCTCTGTGTGTCTGTCTGTTTGCATTTTTATTATGTCGAGAACCGTTCATCCAGTCGACTTCATGAACGAAGTTTAACAAACTGTAATAAAGAACACGGTAGCATACTTTCAATAACAGCAACAAACATTTTAATTAACGAACAGTTTAAATAAAATTAATTTATGACTGCCGTATTTGCAAGTATTTTCCATGCAAATTAAGTGCACGTTTTTATCATGTGTAAAATTACTGATTAACATGGCGGATAAAAGCAGTTCTCGTTTTTTTACACCAACAATATACTATAGGCGTACTACTTACAGAACTCGGGTGATTTTACAAACTTGATGTACTGCTGTGGTAGGCCTTTATTTACAGCGGTAACCAAAGGAACGCTAAATTGAGGCCATAAGCACCATCTGCTGTCAGAGAGTGAATTAGCATGTTCTTTCAGTCCACTTTCTGTTTTTCTTTTGCGCAGGTGTCTTATGTAGCATAATTTCACATATCTAAAGTCAGACCATTCTATTTTTGCCTTAGATCATGAAATCATGTTTTTTTCCCCTCTAGTTACATAAGGTTAAAATACATATGCCTGTAATTTAACTAAGGTGTACTAAAATGTGATTCCAATTTTTTTTCTCATATTGCGATATAATATCTATATCGTCTGGACAGTGGAAAATACCGTGATATGAATTTTAGCTCATATCGCCCACCCCTAATTTGGCACACTGCCTTTGTCTTGTCCTCACTCAATTTAAAGTGCTCCCACATAGGTCTTCGGCATTTTTGTCTTCTCTTCCAGATGAACTGAAGCATGACATTCAGTCATGGGCGATTCATATTCAAGCGCAAATGAGAACCGTTTCACGGTGATGGGTTCGAGAAAAAAATAAAAAATAAAATATTCGGGTCCAGCCCTACAGTTTCCAAATGGTCTTTTTAAGAAATTCAAACAATAAATACCGTTTTGTGGATCTTTAATGTGTCGTGACAGATCACTGTAGCCCTAAGTTCAAGCGGCACACATGAACCAATTGTCTTTTCATATTTACATAAAGCACGATATAAACATGAACGAACATCAGAACATATTTTATTTCAACCACGGAAAGATGTCAATACACACCAATTTTTAAAGTTTACGTCCACCAAATTTAATATACTCTCCCGTGTGATTTCTTTTTCAACCAAGATGGCAGATTTAGCATTATGAATGGTCAGATCGCCGGTCAATCAAGCTCTTTATGAAGGGTCAATTTTTGTAGTGCACACCATACCTGTTGTTCTTGTGAAGGAACCGTCTTGTTATAATGGACAATATTGCCAGGGGAGGGAGCCCTGAGGTCCCCACTTTCAGCCCATGAGCTCTTGCCGTCACGCCTCTCCTCTTCTCCTTCCTTCCATCCCTCCTGAACATCAGTGTTTCTTGACCGCATACGATCAACTTTAGTCATCCACTCCCTGTGTTTCAGCAAGAAAGGATTTTATAGGGCCAAAGTTCACTATGCCCAAAAAAATTATGTATAAAATAAGCCACAAAGATGAGTGCTTACCAGTTATCGCCTTTCTCCTTAGCCGAATGGTTCTCCTCATCATCACTAAAGTTCAGTTTCTCAGTATAATCAACTTCCATTTGAGCACCTGAATAAGAACAAAAATGGTGACTCAATAAATTGGGTTATTAGCCATTTCCATATTTCATTTTATATTTAAACCATTTGTTAATTATGAACTTTATAAATCACTTTATCCGATTATCTTCCATGACCTATTGAATATAAAAGTATTCATAACATGAATAAGTACTGATATCAGTGAAAAAAATATATTTTACAATGTAAATTAGTGTTGTCACGGTACCAAAATTTCAGTATTCGGTACCGATACCAGTGAAAATCAACGGTTCTTGGTACCAATTTCGGTACCACATGCTAATTAAAAAACATTTTTAATAATAAAGTCAAACAAAAATAAAATGTACAAAAATCAATGCCATTCTTTATACTTATTTAAATTGTGTTTCAAGTTTTTCCGCAAGTAATAAAAGTATGAAAAACAGTAAACAAGTTTCACCCAAATTTAATTTGTTTTTTAAATAATGAAATTTAAGCACATTTAATTTTTTTGGTAAATAAAGGGGATTTACTATTAAAATATGGAAGAAATATTGTGAGATTATTTCTTTAAAAATAAATATTTATAAAAAAAATTTCAACAGTAGTAATAGTATCACATACATTCTAATAAATAATAGTAATATTTCTGGCACAATGTCTCTAAGATAAACTTTTATTTTGACAGGTTGCAGTGAATACCTTTAAATTTCTGTGTAGCTATGTGACATGACGCTGGCTTTACTCAATGAAACGGTAAAATGCTCGCAAAGTGACTCTCAGAGCAGTTCTGTAGATGTTGTTTATGTATTTGTCCTCATTGAGACGGCAGATGCTGAAATCACCGTGAGCGTCACGCGCGCTTCAGTGTAGTAAAAAAAAAATAAATAAAATGCGCGTCTCTGCCATTCACTCATTCACAAAGAGACTCGCAGAACATGCGGGATTCATATTTGAATCGACTTTTGCAACTTAATATTTACATAAATAAATAGTGACCTACTTTTGATTAATTGATCCAAACTTTGACAAATTCCGTTCCATTCCGTGCTAAACTGTAAATTCCGTTTTTATAACTGGATTCCGAGATTCCGTCCGCGTTTTCTGCATCGCGGAAATCATCGGGCCGTACGCGTCAAGAACCGGGCTGACCGGGTACTCGGTACCACTGGTACTTAAAAAAAACCTGGTACCGTGACATTTTCATTTTTTTTGTACCGACTTGGTACCGAAGTACCGGGTCTTTTGACAACACTAATGTTAAATGATGCAGAAACAGACCAATTGACGATTTCTACTGTTGCACTTTACTAGGGATGCCACGAGAAAATTTCGATATTTATAGCTTTTGAATATTGAATTCTTGAAAATGCTAAATTCATTATTATTCACAACAACAAAACAGTACAATGACAAACTCACTTAAACATTTACAGCAAAACTAAGAGAGTTCACATACAGAACCCCACACATAACATGCAGACAAAAATCTATTTGTGGCCACAAATTAAGAATTTGTTCCTACGACTTAAGTAAATTTAAATGAGGGAATGAATTAGTATGTGGTCACAATTTAATAAAACAAAAGCTTATAAATTTTCATGTCTATTGTTTAACTAAACAATACCTTTTATTTAAAAAAAGAGAGTAGACCAACAGTGGGCTAGTAATTTAAATGGTGTATGGCCAAGCACCATGCAATACTGATAACACCAACTACCTTGGGAAGCCTACAATGTACATTCTTTACCACCCAACCCTTCTGTAAACCGTGAATCCAAAAAAAAAAAAAAAACAACAACAAAAGCAAACAAACATCCAACTGTCACTCTCACCTGCCCAACCCTCATCAGCATCAGTGTCCAGATTGTCTAGCTCTTTTAGTTCAGTGGCACTAACAATTGATGGCCTGTCTGGATCCTGCAGCCATGCCTGACAGGGAGGCTGGGTAGGTCTTCCACCAGGCCGTGGACCCCTAAGTGGAGAAAAGAGAAAAACATGAGGAAAAAGCTAGACTTCACAAAGCTCCTAATGTCCTGGAAGCAGGGATGCACGATATATCGGCCACCATATCGGTATCGGCCAATAAATTCTCATTTTTTCTGTTATCGGTATCGGCCCGATAAGAAAATTTGGCTGCTATCTTAAAGCCGATAAATAATGCATTATTTCCTTCAGAGACTCTTCAGATGCACACTGTTCGCCATGATGGTTTTGAAATGCTTGAAATGTAAATGGAATCACTTCGAAAAGGACAATACACTTAAGTGCAACATGTGCAGGGCAAGTCTGTCATAAAAGCTACATAAAATTATAATGTAAACATTACTGTAAATAATGTTGCTGAATCTTTGTGCACCCGTGTTTTGTGCGTGCGGTGAGCACGCCCACAACAGAGCTACACCTCCATGACAATTAAGTGTGCATTTGCAGCCTTTTGTGCAATTGTATGTTGTAATATTGTGTTTATTTGATGTATATCTGATTTCTCTCATATAGAATGCATTTGGTTAAGTTAATGGAGCACTTCAGCTTACCGGTGATCATCTTTAGCTCAGCGTATGCAGCTCAAACAGCACAACATTAATAACTATGATTGGGAATGCCGTGTATATAACATTCTAATGAGAACATTATAATAAAATGTTGTGGATTCTTTGGGTTTATTTGCAGTGTTTCAGCGCGTTATTATGGGAAGAGCGATTCCACAACAGGAGTTTCACATTCTGATAGCACGCAATAACTGTGTCATTTTGTACATTTATAAGTTCTAATATTATTTTTATGTTGTATTAATATCATAGGATGCATTTCCTTGAGTTAAATAAGCTGCCAGCAAAGCACTTCAGTTTACTGTGTTCATTCAGCTCTTCAGCTTCAAAACGCACAGCTCGAACGGCAGTGCACAATATTAATAACTATGATTGGGACTGTCATATGCATAACATTATAAAGAGAAAACTACCGTAATAAAAAGTAGTGAATTCTTTGGGGTTTATCTGCTGCGTTTCAGTGCTTTGTTATGAGAAGAGCCAAAAGCGCGTCCACGAGTTACCCATCTGACTAGCGCATCAGGGCTTGCAAAATTTCAAAATCCCTGGTAGCCCTTTGGGCAGGTACTCTTCAGATTTTGGTAGCCCAAAAATTTATTTAACTAGCCCAAATTAAAAAATTACTATTCTATTTTATTATTATTTTTTTTTTTAAATATAGAAAATCAGATAGGAGTTTAAAATGTCAATCAAAACTAATTTTCAATACACAAATAAACAAATATGAAGGAAGGAATTTTATTTCACTATTTACAGGGTATCTGCAGAATTTAAAAAAATATATTTAAAAGGCAATTTATGACCCATTTTAAGAGCTGCACAAGTAAAATGAACACAGAATGAGCGGGGTTGGACAATGTCTATGGTAATATACAGTTTTGAGCCATAAAATTACATTATTTACAGTTCAGATACAGGTTTTCACAAAAACAAATCTTATACAACAGCGTTTCAGGCTATATACCGTTTTTATGAAAAGGGACCAATCAAGCATATAAATTATTATGTTAATTTAAAACGTATAAATATTACTGTATTAATTGTTTAGATTTTTAGAAGGCACATCAACTTCTTTCTCATTTACATCCAGTGTTGGGCAGTAACTAGTTACTAGTAATTTAGTTACTGTAATAATATTACTTTTTGCAGTAACTAGTAGTGTAACTAATTACTAATAAGATTTCAGTAATAATAGTACAGTTACTTTCCATAAAACAGCTTAGTTACTTTTGATGCCTCAACCCCGCTGATTTAAAATCTAACAATCAAATATTTCCTTGATTTATTTTCATAAATCTCACGAGTCGCACATGCATGTGATGTCCCCAGTGTAGCAGGCAAGCTTGGAATATGGAAAAGCTTACATTCAGCAGATAGAAATACTGCATTATATTGATTTTGTCAGGAAAAAGATGATCTGAACACTGTTGTGTATTACTTTACTGGCATGACATCCCACCCACATCCCTCTGATCAGCATGTGGTACATTATTACTATAAATAAAAAATATTTTTGGAAAATTAAACAGTTTCTTATAAACTTATGTGATTTGATACAATACATAATGAAATATAATCGTATATGGGTAACAGAGAAATTACAATTAGCTTCAAGCTACACACGACAATTAATGAGATGAATACAACACTTCTACTTGAATGTCACTATCAATCACTATTGAGTGTTTGTAATAACTTCTGACTGAGATCCGATGTGGATTTTGGTCAAATGATGAGGCAGAAATATGTTAGTAACATTCTAGAAGAATTTTATCTGGAAGATACACAGTTACAACGTCTGTGGGGCATGAAGAAAAAGTAATGTAACTAGTAGTGCAACTAATTACTGTTGGCAGAAAGTAATAAGTAAAGTAACAATATTACTTTTGAAAGGAGTAACTAGTAATGAGTAATAAATTACATTCTATTAGTAACTAGCCCAACACTGTTTACAACTCTGTGTTTGCTGCGTAAAAACATGAGTTGATATTTTGCATTGATCTGACCATAAACAGCAACAAAGGCTTATTGGAAATGCAAATTCATTCTCTGCCACGAAGTGGCGCTTTAGGAGCCTGAAATATTGTGGTTTCCCCGGAAACGCTGTACACAAAGCAGCTCCGCGCACATAAACGCTGCTTTATCAGGAATTATAGGTAAAATGAAATTAAAATGCCAACGACACATTTCTGAGGACAGTCGGTTACCTTCAGATACATTCACATAAGACATCCACGCCGCGTTTTGACTTGAAATGTGCAGCGCTGATTATTTATTCAATGACATCATTGCCTTTAAGTTTAATCCTGCCGTATCGCGACTCTTGTCTTTCCGTCCCCAACTGTAAGACCTCTTGAAATTATAATTAAGGCATTTCTTATAAACGTATTTAAAACGTTTTATGGCCTTAATTTTGATACAACTCACTTTCAGAGTTTGTAAGGACCCGCGGGAGATCTGTAAGGTAGCCCGTCGGGCAGGCAGTGATATATTTTGGTAGCCCAACTGGAAAACACAATAGCCCTGGGACATCGGGCTAGCGATTTTACGAGCCCTGCGCATAATTTAGTTCAAGATAACTTGTGCATTGTATATATGCATTGTCTTTTTGTGCATATATAAGTTGTAATATGTTTACATTCTATAAATATCTGGTTCTCATATAGCCTAATTAACCCGCTATAACAAGCACTTCAGTTAACCGCTGTTCATTCAGCTCTTCAGTTACAGTGCACGCAGCTCAAACAGCAATGCTGCCATTTAAAACAGTGGTATTCATTTGTTACTTTTTCAAATTCACTGATGCATTATTAATAATTACCACCACTTTCATTTTTCTCTTATAATTTATCAACAATATGGTTTAGTAATTCAAATCATTTCATTACTGTCCGTGCAGAGGCTATTTCATTTTATTGATCCATGGCACATGCATTTTGATTCTTAACACATGTAATGATGTCCAATGACTTGTTTGCATTATTTATGCATTATTTTATTTTGTAAGACTTTTTATGATGAAATTTGATAATGGGAGAGTAAAATTATTTTTAAAACGTTCACTGTTCAAACTAGGCTGCTTATGTTGAAGTTGTTTGGGATGTGGCTTTTAATGACGAGACTTTTTTTGTAATCAAAAAGTACATACAAATTTGGATATAGATTTATCAGCCAACATATCGGTTATCGGCTTTCAAATATAGACCATTTCAACGGCTATTCGGCTGTTTAAGGAAGTGACGTCTTTGGTCCTCGGACGTTTCCGGTTAATGTTCGAGCGCATTCAAAACAATGGCGGCAGGCGCTTGATACACAGTAGGATTGCGATAATTTATTTAATCCTGCTGTTTAAATGGTCAAAATTGAGATCCTTGTTGCTCAGTGGTTGGGTGCTCCCTCTGGGCTGGAACTAACATTTATTTATAAATAATCGGAAATTAAAGGGTTAGATTTCCGAGAAACGCGCCTGGATTGCAGCAGTGAAGCGAGAAGGCAGAATAGCAACTAGCAGCTCTAGGATATACAGCGAACATTTCCATTCAGGTAAGGAAATATTGTCCCCCCCCCCCCATTTGATTATTTGTATTTCTTTACGTTAACTCTTCAAGTATGATACAGCATTGTGTTTCCATCATTGTTTACATATGCACCTAGCGTTTTGATTCTTTTTTTAGTGAAAAAGGCCAAGCTTTATTTCCGTTTTATTGCAAGCATTATGAGGGCTTCAGCTATCTTGTCAGCAGATAAATGCAGTGCGTAACACATTATAGAAATGTATACTGTAAACTTGAATGTTGTATAGTGTAACAGTTAACTGCAGTAGTTTACAAAAGGTAACGGTAAAAAAAAAATGTCATCACTTATTAAGCTTGTCTAATGTTAATTCCAACATGTACTGATGTATTAAACAATAATATAATTATTTTTAAATATTGTGCATTAAATTAAATAATTGTTTTTCTACTTTTGTCTTTAGGAAAGCCATCATCTGTAATGTCACTGAGTGCTACAGGGAGACAGGACAGTGCCAAACCACATGTGACCATATGAACACCCAGATGTGTTTGAGAACTTGAGGATGAAATGCAATGTAGTACTTAAAGCTGCTCATGGCCAGGCCAGATACTGACTGCTTCTTTTGATATTGATCACATATTAATAAATTTGGTGGAAACAGTTGAAAGTGAGAGATGTCTTTTGTTTATATGCAGTATTGGTCAAAGTCACAATATACATTACTATTAGTATTAGATTTATTACTATTAGACATTACTATTTTTAATGTTTTTTAAGACGTCTCTTATTTTTAAGACGTCTCTTATGCTCACCAAGCCTCCATTTTATTTGATCAAAAATACAGACAAAAACAGTAATATTGTGAAATATTACATTTTAAAATAATGGTTGTGTTTTAATATTCTTTATATTTATTTCTGTGATGCTAAGCTGAATTTTCATCAGCCTTTACTCGTCTTGTCACATGATCCTTCAGAGATCATTCTTATGTGCAGATTTGATATTTGGTTATTGTCAGTGTTGGAAAAAATTGTGCTGCTTAATATTTTTCTGGAACCTGTGATGCTTTATACAGAATTGATTGATTGAATCCTGGCAGGGATTTTCAAAATATAGAAATCTTTCCTAACAGTATGTCCTTACTATCACTTTTTTAATCAATTTAAAATCCTTGCTGAATACATGTATTAATATTCTTTCAAAAAATAAATAAATACTGACCCCAAACTTTTAGTAGCATGTTGTTACAAAATATTTATATTTTAAATAAATGCTGTTCTTTTATTCTTCAAAGAATCCTAAAATTATCACAGGTTATAAAAAATATTAACCAGCACAATTGTTTCCAACACCGATAATAAGCATATTAGAATGATTTCTGAAGGATCATGTGACACTGATAACTGGAGTAATTATGCTGTAAATTCAGATTTGATCACAGAAATAAATTATATTTTAAAGCACATTAAAATAGAAAACCATTATTTTAAATTGTAATAATATTTCAAAATATGACTCTTTTTGTCTGTATTTTTGATCAATTAAATGCAGGCTTGATGAGCATTGGAGACTTCTTTCAAAAAGTCTGTTTTGTTTTGTTTTTCTCGTCTGGTCGACGCTACAGAGCTCTGAGCACCAGAACGGCCAGCACAGGAACAGTTTCTTCCCTCAGGTAGTCAATCTCATGAACACCTGACAATAATTGTGGAACACACACTATTTATACACTTATACACTTATTTATCTAACACACATACTTAGTCTACATTTCAATTGCACATAATATACCTGTACATATAACTGTCTATTGTTATATACCTGTACATGCAATTGTCAATTTGTATATTGTAATTCCTTATTTACTTGTTCTATTGTTTAATTCTTCTTTTTATTATCTGTGTCGCTGTCATTCTGTTGCACTGTGGAAGCTTCTGTCACAAAAAAAACAAATTCCTCGTATGTGTAAACATACCTGGCAATAAAGCTCATTCTGATTTGGAAAAACATTAAAAATAGTAATAGTGCCCACACTTTTGACCAGTACTACTGTATGTGTATGTGTTTACAGTAAATGTGCATAAACACATTTATACCCACATATATACACTGTATTTAGTGTGTGTGCATTTATTAATCTGCATGTAGGCTATACTTTTATCTTTTAAAAAAAACTAATAAAAGTGTGTGCAAAACACGGTAGCCAGCACTGAATTGCATTCATCTTATTTGTGACAACATGATGGCTGATAGAGCATTCAAATTATTTCTCGCACTGTTCCACAGCAACAAACTTAACCAAACTAAGCACACACTTTAAAATGAATGAAATCAGTAATAATGACATGTAGTGATTAGTTTATTAGCATTCATATAGCGTTGTAATATACATGCATGTTCTGTAAAACTGCAGTGAAACTATATGTATTGTGAAAAGCGCTATACAAATAAATATGGAGAAGAATATTTGCATAGATATACAGACTGACCCAGCAATGCAAGTGAAATGTCAACTAATCAGCTCCCCGGACATCTTGGCGACAAACCATGATAAGTACGTAAGTGACACTGTTTGTCTAGCTTCAGTTTAACCAAACATAAGACTGATGTCATCCATTGTATGAACAAATGATCCCAAACTTTCCACTATGGAGTTAATTGTAAGCATCCAGACTGCGATACATTTACCGCCATCTCTCGCATACATGCACAGGAAGCATCAGTCAGAGCTGCTTTGAGCTGTCCGGAAGACTACTTTTAATGCTCCTTGTAGGTTTGCGCCTCAGACATATTTTGGACGTATTCCAATCACCGTTTATTTAATTATATATTAAATAACTTAAATATTACGCTTTCGCTAGACTTAAATAGTACGCGCTTGTTTTGACAGATCTGAGATTTAAAAATGGCGCTACCGGAAATGCTTCAGGGCCAGACATGCGCAGTAGAGTTCCAACGCCTTTGTTGTTGTTTACATCCTTGAAATGGTCTATAAAGAATTATCATCAGCCAAAATTTTCATATCAGTACATCCCTACCTGGAAGTATTCCAAAATACCATTTTGCTTGTCTTGAAAATTTCACTTTCAATTGCTTCCACTTTCACTTTTAACCCTTCAGACAAATTTAGGTCAATAACTAGTTAGAACTGTAACTTCAACTTTAGAAAGCACCGTCTAACGTAAATACTTCAAATTCATCAAAATAAATTATTCATGGCAACAAAAGTTAATTCACCCGTCTTTCGGATGAGACGTTAAACCGAGGTCCTGACTCTCTGTGGTCATTAAAAATCCCATGACACTCATCGTAAAAGAGTAGGGGTGTAACCCCGGTGTCCTGGCCAAATTCCCTCCACTGGCCCTTGTCTATCATGGCTTCCCAATAATCCCCATCCACTTGATTGGCTCTATGACTCTCTCTCCTCTCCACCTGTAGCTGGTGTGTGGTGAGCGCACTGGCGCCGTTGTCCTGTGGCTGCCGTTGCATCATCCAAGTGGATGCTGCACACTGGTGGTGGTTGAGGAGAGACCCCCCACATGATTGTAAAGCGCTTTGGGTGTATTGCAATACACATTAAAAGCGCTATATAAATGCCTCCATTCATTCATTCAAAAGAAAGGACAAAGTAACACTGTCTTTCAACTTTTGCCTCTAGATCTTAAGCCATTTAAGTTCAGACCTTATGGGATCACTTACTTGGACATCTCCTGTTGTCCAGGGTACCTAAAGCTGCCTTGTACAGGAGGAAAGGGCCCTCGAGGGTAAGCATTGAACATCTGAAAAGATAAAGCGCACATTAAAATATCACTGCCAAATACACTTCACAAAATCCGTACCAAACAAAACAATACATAGCAGCATGTCACATTTCAGAAACTAGATGAAATTACAAACAATGGCTAAATTACTCACATATGGTGGCATCATGCTCCTGAACTGGGCAGCATGGAACGGAGATGCCATTCCTCTTGCCGTTTGCTGGCCACCATTAAGTTTATGCTGAGGGGCAGTAGGTGGGAGCCTGTCTCTGGCATCTCTCTTTTCTCTGCTCTCCCCAGCAGAGGGTTTCCCTGCCTCATCGGAGTCCCCAGAGGGAGATGGTGTGCCTCGACCCACACTTGACTCCTCAGAGGGCTTACCATCGGCCTCTGAGGGGCTGGGAGCAACGTTTAAGTTCCTGCCTCCACCTTCCCGCCAGCTACCCACATCTGAGCAGGTAATGGAGATGAAAGGTGATTTATATTTAAGAACTCTCATTAAGAAATTGCTGAATATCTTTTTTCCCCCAAACAGTTGCAACCAATAAGTTAAACAAAGCTCATAAGAAAAGGTGAAGGATGATGGTCGTACTCTGAGGCCTGAGGCTGGGGCCCGGCCCGTAGGGTTCATCTTCCTGATCGCCTGATTTCTCCGCCTCACCCGCCGCCTGCAGACTTGGAAACTCCTGATGGAACTGACTGCTCATCCGAGGAGCTCCTGTAGACACAGTGAGACTTAAGCACTTGACTTCAGATAAATCTGCGGCTTAAATTTGTTTAGATAAGGATTTACAGTTCACCAAGTAGCATTTTGAGAGTGAACAACAATGAAAAGGTTTACAGAGGAAACGGCTTACCGTCCAGCTGCCCAGACTGTTTGCTGTTGGCCCAGGAGCGGCTGCCTCCCAGAGGGGCATCAGAGGTCTGGGGCACAGTTGGCTTAGGCTGTGGTGGAGGGGTTTCTTGTTGCCTACAATCATAAAAAAAAAAAAAAAGGGCCAGTGGAATAGAAGAATCTAATGACTGCAAAACACGCAGGACGATGTGAAAGTATGTTTGGAAAATCCAAAACTCATCTTTCAACAGTAACTACACCTATCATTTAAGAGGGTGGAGTTTTACCGTTCGTCTCCTGGTTGATCTTGTCTGGAGGCCCATCCGCTGCCGTCCTTGGGTACGATGCTAACGTTGGGATCGTTGCCTTTGTTCTCAGCTTTTAGGCTGGGCAGGTTAGCCGGAGGGGGCATGCGTCGACTGACCGCAACTTTGCCCAAACTTTGGAGCCCATGTCTAGCAGCAACTAAGTGGAAGAAAAGAAAGAAATTTCAGTTTTCTGACCAAAAGTCATTTACATTTATATTTAGTCATTTAGCAGACACTTATCCAAAGCGACTTACAAATTACGACAACAGAAGCAATCAAAACCAACAAAAGAGCATTAATATGTAATAAAATGAACATCATTTGTTCAGGAATATTGTTAATATGACCAATATCTTACAACAAATGTTCTTGGGCAGTCTCTCTCTATCTTTAAGCTCATAGGAATGCACAGCAGTAACTGAGTGGACAAAGGCTGCTTATTTGATCCAGCAATGCAAAGGAGGCTGATCGGGGAGCTCAATGAAAGACAGTTCAAAGACTCCAGTGAATTACTTGACACTCTACTCAATGAACCATTCTTATTATAAGAGTTAGAGAGCAAATTACTACAAGTTACCCAAGTCATGTGCAAGTCACAAAATCTGGCAAGACTTTCTATAGACTGTCTATATTAAATGTTATTTAATTAATTTTAATGCAAGCATTTTTCTGTTTGCTTCATTGTCTTTATGCAAAAAGCAGTTCACCATTTTAGGTTTCGAGGTGAAATGTAACCTGAACATGTTCTTGACAGCTATTGAGGGATTCACCCCACCACAGAGAACTCAGTAATTAACAACAGCTTGTTTGTAAGAATGGTCAGTTGACTCACCTGCAGTTTTCTGGGTCTCCAGAGACTTGCCCTTGTAAGTGTTGAAGAGGCTAAGGGTTGCATACTTGGTCTTGCCATCCTTTGCCTTGGTGCTCTGCCCTGACTTCTCGGACATTTCGCTGGAAACTCATTGAGTCTGGTCCTGCGGCCTCACCCCTCAGAACCAGCCCCTTAGAAGAGCACAAGAAATAAAATATTCAGTGAGCAGATGGTAAACCAGATACTTTCTCTAATATTCCACCTGCACCTCTTAAGCATTTTAAGTAGGGCTGAATGATATATCGTTTCAGCATCAATATCGCGATGTGCACATCTGCAATAGTCACATTGCAGGATGTGCGTTTTTTTAGTATACTGATTGTTAGATTTATACAGAATCAATTTCAAGACAGCTGTCGCATCCCGCCACCCCGACACTTCCGTGTCTATTCGTGCCTGAAATAACACATGCGCGCAAAATATCGTCAAAATGCATGTCTCTGCAGTCAGCAAATCCTTGCAAACAGTTGCTTATGGCTTAGGTGAAGGTAAACAATTGATAAAGAAAATGGATAGTATATTGGTTCACAGCAGTTTAATGTTCCTAAGGCTTTCTGCGTCACGAATATTAATCAAGAAAAATCTACTTTTGTAGCTTTAACAGATTTATTAGATTTAATTTATACAGTGAAGACTATGCAGTGTTATTTTACATTTGATTATTCAACCAGTATACCTGAATACTGTTAGACTTACCAGAAAAATATGAAGCACTGTTTATTTAATTTATATCTTTGTTCTATTATATTTATCTATGCTTGAAATATGTTTATTTTTCTATGCTGATTTACTCACCTACAAAAATCACCCCAATAATTTGCAATTAATAAATTGCAATGCGAGTTTTCCAATATCTTGCAGCCCTAATTTTAAGCAGTATTTCCTGTCAGGCTTAAGAGCAGGCTACATCACAACACCAGGAGCCATTGTTGAGCAACTACAGAGACAAACAGACAAATGTGCACGCGAGGAAGCAACCCTACCCAAATACAGCGTATGCGAATGACAGCCTTTATACTCATTTCACAAACATTACTAAATAAGATTCAGTGGTTCAAACTGGAAGGTTTATTCAAGGCCATGCCCCCAACATCCAGAGAATAACTAAAGCAGTAAGTGCACAATCAGGCTTTTATCAGACTTTCCTACTTCCTGGTTAAGGCAGAATCTCATGTGCTGAATTTATTACATATACACTAACACTTCCAAAACATTGACCAACAAGTTTGACTAGCCATTATATCAGTCTATAACAACTTGCGTGTCTTTGAAGGAAATGGACTGCAAAGGCAGTCAGAACTCTACATCTTTGAATCCCAATGGTTCAAATCGATGAAGCACATCATGTTGCCATGCCGATGTCAGTGTAGATGGTGAAGAGACAGTAAGGGGAGGGGTGCGGCAATCTCCCGTGAGCCACATGGGGCTCCATTCATAATTGATGTGGTGTGAGGGCTTATGCCAAGACAGCACAGTAGAAGCAACAGGGTCACCTCATCATGTCCATACACAATTAGATTTACTGCACTGCACACTGAGAAATATTAAGATAATGTGGTATTGTTCACAACTACATTTATATATAATGCCATCCAGAACAAAAATTAACACTGAAATCTTCAGAAGCCGTTAGAAATCAGCTTTAATATGAATGAACATAAGACTGAACACTGAAGCAACAAGCCTCAAAACCATTTAACATTTGGTCACTTCTGGGAGAGAGTTAAAAGGCAACAATCATGCCAAATCAAATACATACAGTGCATAAAACTTAACATCATGCAAACCAGCTCTAAACACACACACACAAACTAGAAGTCACACTATAAGACAGAAGGTGTAATGAATACTTTTGGGTTATCAGCATTTACCGACACATTTCATTAAGGAATAACCAGCTTCACTGGTTAAATGCCAGCTTCCTCTCAATCTACACCTCAAGAGATGTCATCTTTATAGAGGTCTGGTGTATTGTAAAGGGAGGAAAGGTTACAGGTAGTTAAATGCAACCAATGGGACTCTTTGTTGAAACTGCCAGAACAGGAGATGGAGACAGACCAATGAATAGCTAAAACCCCCTAAAGAGCATGATTCATTCTTAGGATGTCTCAGACCAAAACGGTTAAGACTGGGAAAAAGTGACTCTTAAATAACTAATTCCAGGCATGTGAAATATTTAACTCATGTTTTAAACAATAGCTACTATTGTTGTGTAACCATTCATATATTAAGCACTGATGAACTTGGTCTGAGAGATTGAGATGGATTTGAGATTTCAATTAAACGTCTTTATTCTTTCAACCCCAACCTCTGGCAACCAATCATCCCGCCCCATCACCTGGCCATCTGCCACCTAAAACACAAGCCAATCACTGCTTTCCAGTGACATTCCCAAATAAGCATGCAAGAAATCACTGGCATTGAGCTGCAGCCCCTGAGGGATGAGAAAAGTCAATATCTTTTCAATAGATTGGTGAGAGGGGCATCCTTAAATCAATGAAGAACATACTCCAATATGAAACCTCACAGCTCAACTAGATCCAGTGTTACCAGGAAGCCTCAAAACATTCACTTGATCTCCTGTGGCTCTGTTTCTTTCTTTGTTAAAAGCACCCCTTAAGGCTTCTTAATTCAACAAATGGTGTTCTTGATGGCAATTCCTCTTATGAATATGTAAAGCTCTTTAAGTGGAAGTCTTCCTCTACTGACACTCACAAGTATCTTCCCTCCTTCTGCACTGTGATGAATCAAATCTTGTTCCTGATTCTGCTGAAAGACTCTGTTATGCTTTGAGCCCAAAGGCTTCTGACTTGCTCAGTTTAATGCCGTTTTCACAAAACCTCATGGATCTATATTCTCAAGGCCCATGAAACATGATACATACAGAAGGAATGAGTAATTTGTGAAGTGGATCACAAAAGAATGAATTATACATTAAGATAACAGCAAGTTGTATAACCCCCATCAAGCCTGCAATATCTAGTTATATTCAGAAAAGTCACGTTTTTATAGAATATTTAAATTTCATAGAAAAACTACAAAAGTTTGCATGCGCTTTATGTATTGCATCATATTTGACATATCAGGCTTTTATGGCCCATATGGTATGAAACAATGAGAATATGGAGCGCCTCACCTAAATTTATTCAGAGGCCCAAAATGAGCAAAAATATGCAATTTGGTGCAGATGCTGTTATTTATATATCCAAAAAGTAAGATGAAATTCTGACAGCTTGTATATCAATGAGTTTTTTTAACAGTATAGCAGACTACTTACATTAAATGCATACAAATATCAGTTGTCACTCCATAACACCAAATAATATGCAACAATAAGAGGACAATTAAATGCTTTGTTTTATGATCAAAGCTCTGTAATTTTAAATTTTAAAATGTCTTTTTCTTGCTAAGCATGTATAATCCACCAATCTGAGGGTGGGAAGGAAGTAAAAGATTATGTACAACAGGTTTTTCACTCACGTTTTCACCATGTTGATCATTTTAGATGCTTTAGTGTCATGCATCAAATACGATACAGTAGAATTTCCAGGATTAAACCTAACATATGCATAAGTCTAACACTGATGGGGACTAAGCATTCAATTCTACTGCTGAGTGCCTCTTAGTACACTTGCTTATGGTAAATTGGAAGTTGGGGACGTTCATTTGCATGCACTGATTTTAATGTTTTGTTTGATGTACTTGGAAAAGTCATGTGAGCCATCACCTTTGGCTAACCTACCTCTGCACAACCAAGAATAGGACACTGGGTAACTACTGCCTTCCTTCACTTCGAACCTGCCTTTCAGATTTAAAATGCAATAATATAACTATCGGTTTGAAGTCGTGTCGATGCATCAAACATGTGATTTAACAAAGCAAATAATTCTCCAAATAACCCCAATAGTATTTTACCGGCAAAATGAGTCATTTATTAAAAATGGCTGGTCAATTGGGCCCTGTGAGGTGGCCTCCAAACCCCCATTCACCCCAAATTCTACCCCAGACTATCCAGTTATCATCTTTCAGCAACATATAAACTAAACCTGCCCATATTAATGCCGACCTATGTGAGAGAAAAGAAAACTGGTTTTGGTTGCGTGATTTCTCGTTGCTCATGGCAGTGCTAACATTAGCCAGACTGTGTCTTTTCTTCTAAGAGAGCAGCAGAAGCAGCAGCACGCTGACTAGCCGTTAACGTTAACTTACCTGTCTCCGCCGGTCCCGTCTCTTTCTTCAAGTATATCGTTTATTCCGTCCAGAAGGTCTGTGTCCTGGCCCTTTGTATTGTGTGTTTGAGCGTGTGTTGTTTGAGAAAGAGGCCGGCTGTGGATTACAAAAAGCTCGTGCTACGCTAGTCCCAGCTAGCCGAGCGGTTAGCGACCCACAAAAACCTCCTCCACAAAAGAGAGAGAAGCGTTTATCTCCCTCTCCCTGTCGTTTTCTTTCTCTGTATGTGTGTGTGGTCGCGCCGCCGGTGTGAGGTGAGCAGTAACGGGCGGTTGGCGGTTTCTCGTGCGCTCGAGAGAGGGCCCCGCTCGCGCCGCGGCCTGTCGCACAATCAAAGATGGCAGAGCGCCAATCCACGAGAGCCTGACGTCAGCGCGTACAGGCGCTGCGCAGCGTCAGCGACCGAAGGAGCGTCTTTAACATGTGAGACACAGCAGATGGCGCTCTCCCTTTATACTTTTTGGATGAAGCTTGACTGTCTTTTTTTTTTTATTATTATTAGAACAAAGTATAGGTCTACAAATGTGTACACGAGTGTACATAGCAAATCAAAAACTCTATATTCATGAAAATATATATATTTTTTTATTAATGTTCTCCAAGCAGGTGCTGTAATTCTTGATCTCCTGTTGGATCTTGAATATTTCTGAATTTTTCCAAAATAATAAAATTATTTTTATTGGAGTTTTATACATATATCAAAATTATTTATATTAATAATAATATACGTTTACCTTCTAATAACATTTTCTACATTCTCCCAAAAAAACTGTATACAGTTATATGAAAGATGAACTCTCGATTCTTATTTTCTTCACAGAAATATCTAAATCAATATCCAAATTAAATCTAACACACTTTTAGCCTAGCTGGATATATACAATGTAATATTTTTAATGTAATTATTTAAACTATAACTTTCATGAACACTCCAAACTTTAGTTTTTAAATTTATTTGTCTACAAAAAGCTTTTATGAGTAGCTGTTTCAGCTATTATAACATGTCGTTCAAGGAATATTTCCCCCAGCAAACCAATAGCTTTTTTTCGTCTGTGGAACACAAAAGGAGATGTTTGGCAGAACGATGACACTGCACTTTTTTCATACAACCAGGGCATTTTAAGCTTTAAAACACATCGTGAAAGTATCATAAAAGTCAGCATGGTTTGTGTTGATTTTTACTTTGTTACTCCCAAGTAAAACATAGTAACTACACATTTTGTGTAAGTGGTCTAAACTGTGATTAGACTGTAATGTTGGTATTGCAGCATTGTTGACATTGACTGAATTGGTTTTTCATAATCTTTAATTAATAGTTCATCAAAAAAATTAAAATTCTGTCATCATTTACTCACCTGTACCCTTTTTTTTGTGTGTGTGTGTAAAAATAAAATAAGATGTTTTGAGAAATTTGTGTTGTGGGCAAATATAGCCTGTACAATTCAAATGATATAGTTTCCATACTTTCACGTGATAAGTGTTCTAATAGTGACCTCCAAAGTGACCTATTTTAATAACTTTTATAGCCTATCCATGCTTATTCATGTGCCAATACATTTACTTAAAGCAGTAAACATGAGCATGTATCGCAACTTACAATAAAAATAACAACTTACAATGAGTTGCTGTTTTTATATATATTTTTGACTGTGAGCATTGATCCACTAAAATTAAATGTAGTTACACAAAAATTACATTTTTTTTCTTAATTTCTTCATAATAATGCAGTAACATTTTGATATTACTTGGAACAAATCGAATATGCTCAATGGTTAAAATCGCTAGCGTAGTCCTGAAAAAGTATATTTATACTTATCTTATAATGCTCAGAAAGTTACAAATATATTTACTAAAATTATATTTGTTACAATTTAAATGGCAGTAATAGCTGGAAGTTGTACATCTATAATGTAACTCAATAAAAAGAGTGAAAGAGTTTGATAGTGCATGCTGGTTTTCAACAATTAAAACAATTACATAAAAACTACAAATAAAATCAATTTACATTAAAATGTAGCTACATTATGTTTTTTTA
This sequence comes from Onychostoma macrolepis, assembly GCF_012432095.1. NCBI lineage: Eukaryota > Metazoa > Chordata > Actinopteri > Cypriniformes > Cyprinidae > Onychostoma > Onychostoma macrolepis. The sequence goes on along the minus strand of NC_081174.1, from coordinate 9,977,465 downwards.
AATGTGAGGGCACTTGCTGATGAATCAAAGGAATTCAAAAATCAGTTTCAGTATTACTATAGCAAATTCACAGAATGTAAGAATTTCACACACTACTTTTTTTTTTTAATTGTTACAGTTAAGCCCAGTTGACTTATGTTTCATAATGATTTTATAAAGCTATGTTATGTTTCTGATTCACATTGCAGGATCACTGTGTGGTCAGTGGCAATGGTACTAACGCCCTGATCTTGTCCAGGAGTGATGAAGGGTCTGCTATGAGTGTGTGCAGGCTGGCTCTGCTGTAATACAGAGCAGACAGCAGCGCAGCAACAGACACTGAGAATATGAGTGAATGAGAGGAGCGCTGTGACTGCGGCTCTGGTGTACAGCGTGTTCTCAGGGGCTCGTTGACTCGATCCCACTGAGTCAGGATGGCCTGACGCGCACCTTCCCATTGGCCCGGCCCGTGCAGCCGAAACTGGTACGGGGTGCAGGGCCCAAACATGACGTTCAGAGCCAGTCTAGGGTCTGTCACGAGCAACTTCAGGATAGAAGGACGGACACCCACTTGTTTAGCCAACTCATCCATGTAGGGGATGTAGTCCACCTGGACGGTGTGTCTCTGGGCGGCCACATACCTGCATGAGAACACGATTAAGATCAAGATCCACTGAAATTACATACTTTTAACTGTTGGAATAGTGTAAACGTTGCGATACATGTTCATGTGAGATGTTAAGTGTGGAGAACCTTGAGCCATTGCTTCCTCTTTTGCTTTAATGTCCTTCGTCATTGCAGTCATTGGAGGCAGTTTGCACAGTCCTAAGTGAGAATATCACAGCTTTGTTACATACAAAAACACTGTATGCTTATTAACATTAATAATGTTCTTACATGTTCATGCTTTACTTAAAGACTAATATGTTTTAAGGGCAATTTCATGAAAAAATATAAAGGGTTTTCTTTACAATATAAATATGGGTTTGATGTACTATGTAGATATAACTTCAAAACTTAAAACTTCCAAACTAAAAAGACCAAAATAAGCTGCAAGAACATCATAGATGTCTTAAGCTTTAGGAGCATTAGTCTAATTCTACAGGTGAAAACAGATAAAGGATAAATGTTTTTGATGCAAGAAACATTTAGTGACATTGTAAAAGGTTAATTATAATCTTTAATAAAATTATAATGTACAGAATTGCAGGGGGACATCTCATATTTCAGAACATTTAAAACCTATTTCCTCTATAAACCTTTTGCACAATAGAAAGGTTCCATGGATATTGAATGATCTTCATGAAACCATAAATGCCACTGAATTTTTTTTTTTAGCATGTAGGAGGTCAGCGTCATGTTGGATACCTTTAAAAACACGCGTGGCCCAGCGCGCCTGCATCTCAGAGATGGGCATAATGGCTCCCAGAGGCTGGATCAGACCAATCACGGCTAAAGTTGGCCGCTCCAGTCCTGGGGGATATATGTATTTGTACAGGGATACTTTGTTCTTTGAGACAGGAATTACATGTGAAGACAGGAAGGGGAATGAGAAAGTATAGCCTGTGGCAAACACCACCAGATCAATGTCATCCTCAACAGTGCCATCCTCAAACACCACACTTGATCCACGAAACTCTTGAACGTTTGGCTTGACTGAGACGGTACCGGAGAGGATGCGGTTTGGTAAGTCATCATTGACCATGGGATGTTGGCTGAAAACTCTGCCAGATAAAAAAAAAAAAAAAACAGCACTATACAACACCATATAATATTGAAGAGAATATGCTTAACTTCAAGGGATAGTTCACCCAAAAATGAAAATTCAGTTTCAATTTATTTTGATGGTCCCTTTAACACATTCTATTGACTATAAGTAATGTTGCACCTACATTTCTACTGACTCTCATTAGAGTGTTAGTAGTGTATTAGTTGACTGGTAGGGTTAGGGTTAGATTAAGTTGACACGTTCTTGCAAAGTTACTTATAGTCAGTAGAATATCTGTTGGGAGCAGTGTTGGGCAGTAACTAGTTACTAGTAATTTAGTTACTATAATAATATTACTTTTTGCAGTAACTAGTAGTGTAACTAATTATTAATAAGATTTCAGTAATAATATTACAGTTACTTTCCATAAAACAGCTTAGTTACTTTTGATGCCTCAACCCCGCTGATTTAAAATCTAACAATCAAATAATTCCTAGATTTATTTTCATAATTCTCACGACTGCACATGCATGTGATGTCCCCAGTGTAGCAGGCAAGCTTGGAATATGGAAAAGCTTACATTCAGCAGATAGAAATATTGCATTATATTGATTTTGTCAGGAAAAAGATCTGTTGTGTGAGTTGTGGCTTTATTTTACTCTGGCATTGCATCCCTCTGATCAGCATGTGGTACATTATATTAATATAATTAAAAATATTTTGGAAAATTAAACAGTTTCTTACAAACTCATGTGATTTGATAAAATACACAACGAAATTTAATCGCATATGGGTAACGGAAAAATTACTTCAAGCTACACACGACAATTAATGAGATGAATACAACACTTCTTCTTGAATGTCACTATCAATCATTGAGTGTTTGTAATAACTTCTGACTGAGATCCGATGTGGATTTTGGTCAAATGATGAGGCAGAAATATGTTGTTAGTAACATTCTAGAAGAATTTAATGTGGAAGATACACAGTTACAAATTCTGTGGGGCGTGAAGAAAAAGTAATGTAACTAGTAGTGTAACTAATTACTGTTGCCAGAAAGTAATAAGTAAAGTAACAATATTACTTTTGAAAGGAGTAACTAGTAATGAGTAATAAATTGCATTCTTTGAGTAACTGCCCAACACTGGTTGGGAGACCAACACAATAAGTAGTTAGTAGATATGAAGCAGACAGTCTACTAATACTCTTATGAGAGTTTGTTGACATGTAGTTGCAACATTACTTAGTGTCAACAGAATGTTCAAAAGGGACCATCAAAATAAAGTGTTTCCGAAAATTCTGTCATCATTTACTCACCCTCAAGTAGTTCCAAACCTGTATGAGTTTCTTTTTTCTGCCGAACACAAAGGAAGATATTTTGAAGAAAGTTTGTAACCAGGCTGTTTTGGGGCACCATTGACTTCAATAGTAGGAAAAAAAAAATACTATGGAAGTCAATGGTGCCCCAGAACTGCTGTGTTTCCCACATTCTTCAGAACAAAGACATTCATACAGGTTTGAAACTACTTGAGGGTGAGTAAATGATGACAGAATTTTAATTTGTTGGTGATCTATCCCTTTAACACATTCTATTGACTATAAGTAATGTTGCACCTACATTTCTACTGACTCTCATTAGATTGTAGTGTATTAGTTGACTGGTAGGGTTAGGGTTAGATTAAGTTGACACGTTCTTGCAAAGTTACTTATAGTCAGTAGAATATCTGTTGGGAGCAGTGTTGGGCAGTAACTAGTTACTAGTAATTTAGTTACTATAATAATATTACTTTTTGCAGTAACTAGTAGTGTAACTAATTATTAATAAGATTTCAGTAATAATATTACAGTTACTTTCCATAAAACAGCTTAGTTACTTTTGATGCCTCAACCCCGCTGATTTAAAATCTAACAATCAAATAATTCCTAGATTTATTTTCATAATTCTCACGACTCGCACATGCATGTGATGTCCCCAGTGTAGCAGGCAAGCTTGGAATATGGAAAAGCTTACATTCAGCAGATAGAAATATTGCATTATATTGATTTTGTCAGGAAAAAGATCTGTTGTGTGAGTTGTGGCTTTATTTTACTCTGGCATTGCATCCCTCTGATCAGCATGTGGTACATTATATTAATATAATTAAAAATATTTTTGGAAAATTAAACAGTTTCTTACAAACTCATGTGATTTGATAAAATACACAACGAAATTTAATCGCATATGGGTAACGGAAAAATTACTTCAAGCTACACACGACAATTAATGAGATGAATACAACACTTCTTCTTGAATGTCACTATCAATCATTGAGTGTTTGTAATAACTTCTGACTGAGATCCGATGTGGATTTTGGTCAAATGATGAGGCAGAAATATGTTGTTAGTAATATTCTAGAAGAATTTAATGTGGAAGATACACAGTTACAAATTCTGTGGGGCGTGAAGAAAAAGTAATGTAACTAGTAGTGTAACTAATTACTGTTGCCAGAAAGTAATAAGTAAAGTAACAATATTACTTTTGAAAGGAGTAACTAGTAATGAGTAATAAATTGCATTCTTTGAGTAACTAGCCCAACACTGGTTGGGAGACCAACACAATAAGAAGTTAGTAGATATGAAGCAGACAGTCTACTAATACTCTTATGAGAGTTTGTTGACATGTAGTTGCAACATTACTTAGTGTCAACAGAATGTTCAAAAGGGACCATCAAAATAAAGTGTTTCCGAAAATTCTGTCATCATTTACTCACCCTCAAGTAGTTCCAAACCTGTATGAGTTTCTTTTTTCTGCCGAACACAAAGGAAGATATTTTGAAGAAAGTTTGTAACCAGGCTGTTTTGGGGCACCATTGACTTCCATAGTAGGAAAAAAAAAATACTATGGAAGTCAATGGTGCCCCAGAACTGCTGTGTTTCCCACATTCTTCAGAACAAAGACATTCATACAGGTTTGAAACTACTTGAGGGTGAGTAAATGATGACAGAATTTTAATTTGTTGGTGATCTATCCCTTTAACTCTGACCAACATCATCAGAGTCTTATTTCTTCCAGTGTTCACAGTACCTGTGAGCAGGCTGCAGCCCATAGAGCTTGTGGTCGAACCGTTTATTGAGTTGCTTCTCTCCCAATTTGTTAAGAAATCCAAGTGGCAACCATCCAAGAAACAACATTAGCCCTCTATTATTAAACATCATATCGAAAGGAACACCTTTGTCTCCTACACGATTTAATATCCAAGATCCCTTTCGAGTGCTCAGATAAACCTGAAATATAACAAACAAGTCAGATGAATCTCTTTTTTCATCATGGAACATCATGATGGTAAGAAAATGAAGAGTTTCATTTTTGGATTGAGTATTACTTTAAAGTAAAAATATCAATATATTTATCAAACAATATGATTGGTGTAATGTAATATAGATAAAATATGTCATGTGGAATAATAATTCATACACTATAATTATTTATACTGTAGTTGCATCACCTGTTTGGCCATTCTGCTCAGCTCCACAGCAATATCTCCTCCAGAGTTTCCAATGCCAATCACAACCGCCCTCTTCCCTCGCCAATCTTCTGGGTTTTTGTAATCACGGCTGTGGAAGAATTTTCCCTTAAACGTGTCTATTCCTAAATAGAGGATTTTAAATAGTTATCCACTATAACATGGAAACACACATATGACTATCGCATCCATGAAACTCTGCTGCCTCTACTAATTGTGCAGCCAATGTGTCACGGTGCACACAGCAGGGAGGGACGAGGAACACGGAGACGAGGGTAAACTTCCAAATAATAGTCTTTAATAATGACATCAAGACAAGGCAAGGTTAACACAGACAGGAACACCGGGGAATAACGAGTAGACCAGACAAACGCTAACTGAACAGACAGGACCTTATATACACACACAAGACAATCACACACACCTGAACAGAATAAACTAATAAATCACACTTAACAAGGACAGGAACATGACCAAATATGGAAACAAGAGGCGGAACACATGACAGACACAACAGAGGACGTGACAGTACTCCCCTCCCGGAAGGCGTCCCGCGCCTAACAGTTCCAACAGGGAGGGAGGGTGGGCACTCTGGAGGCCCCTCAGGACAGACATGGACAGGAACACAGGACGGGGACCTCCAGAGCGTAACAGAGAGGCCATGGCAGGGCTGGGAGCTCAGGCGGCCATGGCAGATGGTCTTCGTGGCCGTGGCCTCGGTCCCTCGGCCCGGCCACTCCACACAGAGCTCTACTACCCCCAAAATTTCCTAGGGGAATCCAGGGGGTATCAGGAGCCCTCCAGGGCGTAACAGACAGGACACGACACTGGCCAGACTCACATACAGGACCGGATAGCCCTCCAGGGCGTAACAGACAGGGACAGGACAGGGACAGGACAGGCCAGACACACAGACAGGACAGCCCACAGGAACAGCTCGGAAGCTGAGGCTTCTTCTGGGCATGACAGGGAGTCAGGGGCCCTGTCAAGGTCCTCAGCAACCGCCTCCGCTTCCACGACAGGGAGGCAGGCGGCTGGAATGGCCTCCATGGCCACAACAAGAAAAGCCGCCTGCCCCAAACGAGTCTCCGCGGACAAGACAAGGCAAGTTTAAAATGTTCCTGTGGGCAAGACAAGACAACACCGGCACTCCTGGCCGGAACGTGTGGACTTTCTCCACGGGGACCCGTACTGGACTGGAGTCAGCGGCATCCGCGGGCTTGAGTCAGCGGCATCCGCGGGCTTGAGTCAGCGGCATCCGGCGGGCTTGAGTCAGCGGCATCCGGCGGGCTTGAGTCAGCGGCATCCGGCGGCTTGAGTCAGCGGCATCCGGCGGGCTTGAGTCAGCGGCATCCGGCGGGCTTGAGTCAGCGGCATCCGGCGGGCTTGAGTCAGCGGCATCCGGCGGGCTTGAGTCAGCGGCATCCGGCGGGCTTGAGTCAGCGGCATCCGGCGGGCTTGAGTCAGCGGCATCCGGCGGGCTTGAGTCAGCGGCATCCGGCGGGCTTGAGTCAGCGGCATCCGGCGGGCATTGAGTCAGCGGCATCCGGCGGGCGGGAGCTCCAGGCGGGCTTGCCATACACGCTCCAGGTGGGCTTGCCATACGCACTCCTGGCGGGCTTGCCATACCCCAGGCTGGCTAGCCTCAGCACTTCCAGGCGGGTTAGGTGAGCCGCAGACGGCGGCGTGAAGGGAGGGAACCGCCGACGTTCGGGTGGGCTTTCCCCGTAATCGGCGGCGTGCTCGAGCGGCAGCCCGTGAACAAGACTGAGGACAGCCGCAGACGGCGGCGACGATTCTCCCGCGAACAGCGGGCTGAAGAGCCGCGGACGGCGGCGTCGATTTTCCCGCGAACGGCGGGCTGAAGAAAGCCACGGACGGTGGCCAACTGGATAGGCTCGCGGCCAACGGACTCGCGGCACTCGCGGCGATCCGCCGAACTCCCACGCCTAACCGTGGGCTGGAGCGGAAGGACGAGCGGCGACTTCCATGCCGCGGGACAGACAGGACCAAAACCAGAAAACCAAAACAAAAGACTTAAGAAAAACGGAAAACAAAACGTGGTGAAGGGGCGCCGCTTACTGTTAGGTCTGGTCTTCTGTCACGGTGCACACAGCAGGGAGGGACGAGGAACACGGAGACGAGGGTAAACTTCCAAATAATAGTCTTTAATAATGACATCAAGACAAGGCAAGGTTAACACAGACAGGAACACCGGGGAATAACGAGTAGACCAGACAAACGCTAACTGAACAGACAGGACCTTATATACACACACAAGACAATCACACACACCTGAACAGAATAAACTAATAATCACACTTAACAAGGACAGGAACATGACCAAATATGGAAACAAGAGGCGGGAACACATGACAGACACAACAGAGGACGTGACACAATGAGATTACTTGCTCAAAATTTAAATAGTCTGGTTCAGTGTTTACTGTAAGATGGCCCTGCAACTATTAAGGCCCTGATATACTTCAGATGAAGTTCATTTTCGTTCTTCATTTGGGGGCAAAAAGAAGTTTGCAAAGGCTGAGCAACGGTATACTGTTTTCGAACATTCCAACACCCCCACGATGCTGGAGGCGGGATGTAGATTCATGTAAACATGTGTCACGATACTTGTGCAGCAGCAGCAGTTCAGAGTCAAGTACATTTTTGCAATACAAAAGAACCATTCCATTTTCATAATCAGTCCTTTAAGTGTGAATGGCTCATAGTCTGAAAACTTTTTTAGTTTTTTAGTTAACTCCATTAAACTGGATTAAAATTATTAAAATTATTACACCTTTTTATATTTAATGTGGTGTCATGATTTGATAAAAACAAAGGTTTATTATTGTAAGTTCTTTTGGCATTTCATTTATTGTATACCTTTTAAATTCGCTTATTGAAAGAACAACAGCAGCAGCAGCAGCAGCAGTATGGTGTAACATTTATTTGAAACACATGTATTTGGTGCTACCTTATATCTTTACTCTTTCCTTTCATTCTTTTTATGGCTTTGGAAAACTTGCATCTGATGTTTCTGTACGTCGCTTTTTGCATAACTCCGAGTTGTCGACACCAAGCTTCGTTGCAATTTCTTTCTAGGAAGAAATGCTTTCTCTGAATCTTTAAAGTCTCTCCGAGAGCGTTCATACAGGTCATTTGTGGCACTTCAAAGAAGGTGGATTTCCAGAACACACCCACCAAATGCATAATCGCCAAGGACCAATGGTAGCTCAAAGGTGTTTAGGAGCCAAAACAAACTCCCCCAGAAAGTTCGCTTTGGTGAGCTGTTTCGAACTGCCGAAACAAACTCAAAACAAACTTAGTTTCGGCCTGATTTTGTTCGAAATGACGTCATATCAGTTTGTTCTTCGATTTCATTTGAAGTATATCGGGGCCTTTAGAGTTCCTCTGAATCCCTCCACCTCCCCCAGCTCCACCTGTCTAGATCTGATACAAGATTTTATGATGCTTATTTGTGCCTGTTCAGCTCCATGTTTGTACTGACAGCAGCAACTCCATACTTGCTCTGGAGCACCAGCAGCATCAACAGCTGCGGCAGAAAGTGTAGCAGATCTAATCCACTAAGACCAAATATTATAACGTTGTCATATCCATTAACATGCTAAAACTATCTCAAAAGTTGTCATGATTGAAATCCAGATATATGTAATGTAGCATTTAAAATATAACTTTTTATATATAATAACTTTAGTGTCTCATTGCATATGCATATTGAACATAAAGATGTTCTGTTAACAAAGTTCGGGAGGAGATGTTCAGATAATCAACCGATTACCACCAGATGGAAACATTTAGATAATCAACTTAATTACACAATAATATGAGGTATATATACAGCCTTCTCAACCCTACACCACCCCAGCTCCTCTCTGTCAATTATTACTATCCCAGATAAGGATGAGGTGGAGTACTCTGGATCCCTCCCCTCGGGCAGCATGCCAAATATGCATACTCTTCACTTTATCTGATTATATATAAGTGAGAAGTCATGAACTGATGTTGCATAATTCTTTGCAAGCCCTGTAAACTTACTAATCATAAATAATATTTCTATTCAACATTAAAATGAGAAGGGTATTTCACTTAATGTTACAGCAGAGTTGTGATAAAGCCTAACGACTCTTGTACACCCAAAGTTCAAAGAGTGTTTGGCCTTTTATTGACATTATGCTGTTGCACTTTGTACATACACTCTGTTTGCTTAGTCATCACATGTACTGCACCTGGAAAGTCCTGTAGAGGGAGATGAGGGTGACAGTGGTGTCCAGTGCAAACCATCACAGCATCAAACACCTGCTTCTCTCTCCGACCATCTTTGGACTCTGTCTCTACATCCCATTGTCCAGAGTGAGGGAAGTCTGGCCTTGGTGTAACATGAAGGACTTTTGTCTAGGAAACACAAACATAATAATTCATTACATTTCTAAGCACTCTACATTGTCAGGGGGTAACTCCTCATCCACCTGGATGATTTTTAATGACCACAGAGAGTCAGGACCTCGGTTTAACATCTCATCCGAAGGACGGTTCTTGTTGACATTATAGTGTCCCTGTCACTATACTGAGGCGTTAGGACCCACACAGACTGCAGGGTGAGCACCCCCTGCTGGCCTCACTAACACCTCTTCCAGCAGCAACCTAGTTTTTTCAGAAGGTCTCCCATCCAGGTACTGACCAGACTCAACTCTGCTTAGCTTCAGTGGGCAACCAGTCTTGGGCTGCAGTACTGTATATTCATAACTTCACAGTTTTAATATGTCATCAAAACCTTTCAGTTCTGACCTGGAAGCGGATGTGCTGTTTGAGCTGGAAGTGGTCAGCGTACATGCGGAAGTAGTCCATGATGAGGGAGTGGTGCATGTAGTTTGGAAAGTGGGCAGGAATGGGGAAATCACTGTAGCACATCATCTCCTTTGAAGTGTTGATAATCAAAGAGTGGTAAATGCTAGCACGATCTGGATTTGGATTTTCCTAAGATGGAAAGACATCAAGAAAATGGATCAGTTTCTTGGAGCATGCTGTTTATTACTTCTCTGCAACAAACTGTGCCTCAGGGCTCAGTGCTTGGCCCCCTTTTTTCTTCACATGCACAACTTCAATGGACCCAATCATATGGAGATATCTCACCTTAAACCTCCAGAGTCCTCCAATGTCATCACTAGTCTCAAAACACACTGGCTCCAGACCTTCATCCAGGCAGCATTTGATGCAGGCCAGTCCAGAAGTTCCTCCTCCAATCACAGCAACACGTTTAGCCATGATGATCCAACAGAATCAGACTTTAGGCAGATGCAGGCAGTAGAAATAAATAATGAGATTTATACTTGTTTCTATATGTCACACATCTCAACTGTGGTAGAGAATGTATTATATGATTTTACCTCCTATAGACCAAAGCTGTGAAATACTGTATAAAACTATTTAACTGATGTCTAAAGTAGGACTTAAGTATATTAAGTATATTTTTATATGTAATTTCATAATTACTTATACTGTCCTTGAAATTTGGTTAAACTGTACTGCTTAATGTACTGACAAGTATTTGTGGTAAACTAAATTATATTTTGATGTCTTCTCAATAGAAACTTTTATGTCATTGTCACAGTCTCTAACTGGAGTGCCCAGGAGCTCTGCTAGAGGACACCCCATCCTGTATCCTTTACCAATCAACCCAGACTCCATTTCCCATAATCCTTTGCTTGGACTCATCAAAGCTCATCATTAGTTCACAGCTGTTTCTTATTAGGAGGTTGCATCTGAAAACTTAGGCAGCTGCCTTGTTGCCTCCCTGCCTCATGAGGCAATGACTTTGCAGGCAGCGTTTATGCACGAGGCACCACACGATAAGTAATTTCAGACAGGCTTCTGAGGCAGCGTAACGGTTCAACGATCTACAACAAAATAGAAAGAGTTTTGGTGATAACTAAACGAATATTTAATTACTATAATACTCATTTCTCGCTAGAAATAACATCAAAAGTGCAAAAAGTTCATCAGAACTATACATTTACACACAAACTAACCACCAAACGCAACTTTCAGCCGCCATCTTTATTTTTTAGCTCAACCGTCTTGGAATGGAACACACAGGATTGTGGGATATCAAAGGCAGCGAAGAATACATCTATGCTGCCTTCAAAAATCGATCAGATTCCTTCCTACCTTGGAATGCTACCTCCGAAGGCAGCATTTTTCAGTTTTCGGATGCAGCCTAAGAATTGCACACCACGTACGCACGGCATGCTCTGTCTTTCTGTCTGTCTGTCTGTGATTGTTTAGCCTGTAACATTTGTTGTCATCTGTCCTGCCTTGACTTGCCTTTTATGTTTTTGATCTTAGACTTTTAATCTGTTTTGTGATCATTTGCTGCCTGTCCAGACCTTCACCTGTTTTATTGATAACTGTTTTGCCTCTGCCTTGGATTACTATTGTTTGCTGTTGTTTTGATCCTGCCTGTCTGACTACGTTTTTCTAAAATAAAGCATGCATTTGGATCCATCACTCCGTTGTCACGCCTCCACGTTACAGCCATGTATTTAAATATATTTGTAATTACACATTTGTTATGATTTAGTTGCAGTTTAGTACTTTTAAAATATTAACTTTAAAAATAATATTGAATAACACACCACAGTTGTTTATTAAACATAATGATTTCAATTAAAACTTTTAATTTGATGAATTTACTCAAATTTGCTCTCTTTATGTACACTACCTTTATTTATCAATATTATATTACCTGCAAAAACTGCTTTTTTAAATATACTTTTAAGATTTTAAGTACACTACAGGTGCACATTCAATACAATTAATTACTCTTCTTTTTGAGAAGGGAACCTAAACATAATGCAACGTAGTGGTCCGTTATTGTTCTTATGTAATCCTTTGTGTATGCACTACACAGTAGGCTTCCAATTCTTGCACGCATATAGCCCTGTTGCATCATCACTAGTGTATCCTATGTCAAAATGTATAGTGAAATCGACTTGCTAAACCCTGACAGTAGCTTCCGAATGTGATCGTCTACAACATACAGCCTCTGCAACTATTTGCATAAAATAACAGATAATTGTTTTATAAACAACAGTGAAATCAAATATTATTAACTGGACATTAACCACTGAAATAGTTTTGTCAATAAAATGTTTGTGGCATTGTATCTTACCAAGTGTGAAGCAGCGAGTGAATAAATTTAATTTGTTCAGTTCAGAGTAATGGGAAAATTTCACCACACCCCCATTAGGGTTGTAAAAGAGGCAGGGATTCAATTATTTGTAACCCTATCTGGTCAATGTTCAACTAGATAATGTTGACATAGTTTTAGATATTTAGTTTTAGTTTCTACATTTCATCACCACACAGTCCTGTTAATCATATGAAACAGCACACATCCACAAAAACAATGATCTAAGTGTTACCCATGATGCATTATAGCACTAAAGTATAAGTTTTGGTGTTTATTAGTTTTGATTTCATATTACAGAGCCCCTCTACATGGTGAAAAATTATATTTCTATGCTTTACTTTGCCTGCAAAAGTTTTTGCTGGAACACATGCATGCATTGATTTTTTTTCTATCACCACGTCACCTTACATAGTTTCTTTATTCTAGTTAATATAAAAATGCATTGCTCTGCATACTGGATCTCACACAGTGCACTTTATACAGGCAGCAACAACATCTCAAGAGTGTACTGATAAGAGCAGTAAACGCGCAATAAACAGAACACATCAAAATAAGTGAACTTTTTTTGAAACATGACAAAAGGCATTTTATATATTGTGACGGGAGGAGCCAACGACAGACACAGTGGGTGTGGCGTCAGGCCTTGGAGAGGCTTTCATTAAACAAAAAAATAAAGTGTCCAAAAGAAACAGGGGGTCTGGTGTCCTCGTCGTGCTGCCGGGCTTGTGAAGGAGGGCAGTGTTCTGGAAGGGAGGGGTCCAGGTAAGGGGCGGAGTCCGGCGGCCGCACGCGCTCCCGCTCGGGTCCGGGGCGCGAGGGGCGGCGGCTTCAGTCTAGCGGCGGCTCTTCCTCTTCTTCCGCGGAGTCCGGCGGGACTTGTCTCCGGTGGCGCGGAAGTCCCTCTACGCTTCCTTCCTGGACCCACGAGGACACCAGCGTGCATGCACGGGGTAAGAGACCGGTCTCTCAAGGAGAGGCACGCTTGGCATTTAAACAGTGGCGGTGATGAGGCTCCATTCGATTCAGGTGCGCCTCATCACACGCCGCCAGCCCTCGCTGTTTCCACGCCCCTCCTCTCTCACACACCCACTCCCGTCGGGAGCCTGGTGAAGGGCGGCGAATAAGGGACGGGGTGGTGATGACAATAAGGGGGAGGGCAACTGACTCGTCACAATAAATATTAAATATATATATTATATTGCAATTAACTGCATCCAAAATAAAAAAATTTGTTTACATAATATATATGTGTGTACTGTGTATATTATGTATATATATATATATATATATATATATATATATATATATATATATATAAATACACACATGCATGTATATATTTAAGAAAAATATGTAACGTTTATATATTAAATATATTTATACATGATATAAATGATATGAATATAAATATATACATGTAAATATATGTAAATATTTTCAAAATATATGCTGTATGTGTGTGTATGTATTTATACATAATAAATATACACCATACACACACATATATTATGTAAACAAAATCTTTTATTTTGGATGCGATTAATCACGATTAATCGTTTGACAGCACTAATATATATATATATACAGGGGTTAAATTGGGATTTGTTATGTTGGGGGGGGGGGGGGGGCTCTATGGTATCGAGCTTATATATATATATATATATATATATACACATACATTTAGTAATGTAGCAGACACTTTTATCCAAAGCGACTTACAAATGAGGACAATGGAAATATATGTATTATGTGTGTGTGTGTTTTGTTTTTTTGCAAAGATAATTTATTCTAATGCAATATTGTCATCGGTTTTCTATCAGCTGTGACATAGGCTAAAAATCTGCATGTTTTTTACATTTTATCCAAGGTATTTTTTTTTCTTTACCTTTATAGAGGGACTTTTCCCACTAATTTCATTAACTTTCATTTCAAATTCTTACATTTGATCTATAAATTCAATTATAATAATGTGATTGTTATTATCTATACGTTATCAAATTAAATCATTTAAACTGAAAAATACAACTACATTAAATTATGAGATTTAAAAAAAAAAAAAATTGAATATACAAACAAGAAATGGTGGAAATTATACTTTTAAACTAAATTAAAATGCCAGTAGGTGCCAGTAGTGAGCGTTTAATGAGTGAGTCGTTCATTCAAACGATTCGTTCAAACGGCAGATTCATCAGATGTTTATGCATTAGCTAATGAAACTTTGAATCATTCAGCAATGAATCGGATGGTTGTTTTGAGATGCGCTGTGGTTCCGCCAAAAATGTAAGTGACCTAATATTATTGTATTTGCTCATTGAACTGTTTATAGAACTATTAAATAGTCGTAATGGTGAGTGATGTTGCCTAACTAACTGTATTTTAAATATAAATTTTGAATTTTTACCTCAGTATGCTGAGTTTCTTAGTGTTGCGTGTTTTGATTTCTCCTCGAGAGGCTGCGTGAACCTCGCCTCAGCAGCGCAACCTTATACTGTCAATAGATGCATATATATATACAGTGAGGAAAATAAGTACTTGAACACCCTGCTATTTTGCAAGTTCTCCCACTTAGAAATCATGGAGGGGTCTGAAATTGTCATCGTAGGTGCATGTCCACTGTGAGAGACATAATCTAAAAAAAAAAATCCAGAAATCACAATGTATGATTTTTTAACTATTTATTTGTATGATACAGCTGCAAATAAGTATTTGAACACCTGAGAAAATCAATGTTAATATTTGGTACAGTAGCCTTTGTTTGCAATTACAGAGGTCAAACGTTTCCTGTAGTTTTTCACCAGGTTTGCACACACTGCAGGAGGGATTTTGGCCCACTCCTCCACACAGATCTTCTCTAGATCAGTCAGGTTTCTGGCTTTGAGCTCCCTCCAAAGATTCTCTATTGGGTTTAGGTCTGGAGACTGGCTAGGCCACGCCAGAACCTTGATATGCTTCTTACAGAGCCACTCCTTGGTTATCCTGGCTGTGTGCTTCGGGTCATTGTCATGTTGGAAGACCCAGCCTCGACCCATCTTCAATGCTCTAACTGAGGGAAGGAGGTTGTTCCCCAAAATCTCGCAATACATGGCCCCGGTCATCCTCTCCTTAATACAGTGCAGTCGCCCTGTCCCATGTGCAGAAAAACACCCCAAAGCATGATGCTACCACCCCATGCTTCACAGTAGGGATGGTGTTCTTGGGATGGTACTCATCATTCTTCTTCCTCCAAACACGTTTAGTGGAATTATGACCAAAAAGTTCTATTTTGGTCTCATCTGACCACATGACTTTCTCCCATGACTCCTCTGGATCATCCAAATGGTCATTGGCAAACTTAAGTCGGCCTGGACATGTGCTGGTTTAAGCAGGGGAACCTTCCGTGCCATGCATGATTTCAAACCATGACGCCTTAGTGTATTACCAACAGTAACCTTGGAAGCGGTGGTCCCAGCTCTTTTCAGGTCATTGACCAGCTCCTCCCGTGTAGTTCTGGGCTGATTTCTCACCTTTCTTAGGATCATTGAGACCCCACGAGGTGAGATCTTGCATGGAGCCCCAGTCCGAGGGAGATTGACAGTCATGTTTAGCTTCTTCCATTTTCTAATGATTGCTCCAACAGTGGACCTTTTTCACCAAGCTGCTTGGCAATTTCCCGTAGCCCTTTCCAGCCTTGTGGAGGTGTACAATTTTGTCTCTAGTGTCTTTGGACAGCTCTTTGGTCTTGGCCATGTTAGTAGTTGGATTCTTACTGATTGTATGGGGTGGACAGGTGTCTTTATGCAGCTAACGACCTCAAACAGGTGCATCTAATTTAGGATAATAAATGGAGTGGAGGTGGACATTTTAAAGGCAGACTAACAGGTCTTTGAGGGTCAGAATTCTAGCTGATAGACAGGTGTTCAAATACTTATTTGCAGCTGTATCATACAAATAAATTGTTAAAAAATCATACATTGTGATTTCTGGATTTTTTTTTTTAGATTATGTCTCTCACAGTGGACATGCACCTACGATGACAATTTCAGACCCCTCCATGATTTCTAAGTGGGAGAACTTGCAAAATAGCAGGGTGTTCAAATACTTATTTTCCTCACTGTATATACTATATCCACTATTCGCCACTTACTCTAAATGTAATAAAATCAGAATAATACTTGCGTTTTGGTGTTTACCTAGTTATTTTTGGTTATTGATGTTTTAATCATGTTACTTGTCTGGCATTAATGAAGCGTTAATGTCGAGCCCTGGAGTCTATGTGCCGGGGCCCAATTTAAACCCTGTATATATATATATATATATATATATATATATACTTTAAGATTTTAATGGCAGTACTATGTAATCACCATTACATTTATTAGTAACAATATATTTAGAGAAAACTAACAACTGCAGAAGCTGAAAGTGGTTGAATTTTAACACAACAACCATCAGTTTGTTGCTAGTGAATTAAAACCACACAATTATATTAAAATAATTACATACACATTACAGACACATAAATGCACAGGCACATAAATGAAATGCTCATTATACACAAACTGTGCTATTAATGTTAAGGCACTTGCTGATAAATATCAATATCAAGCATATGCATTGTGTAAATTCAGACATTTTCATGATGTTGATTGTGGTTTACCCTTATGGAAAGACATTTCTTAAGATGCTATATTTCATACAAATGTTTTTGATTCATATAGCATGATCACTGTGTGGTCAGTGGCAATGGTACTAACGCCCTGATCTTGTCCAGGAGTGATGAAGGGTCTGCTATGAGTGTGTGCAGGCTGGCTCTGCTGTAATACAGAGCAGACAGCAGCGCAGCAACAGACACTGAGAATATGAGTGAATGAGAGGAGCGCTGTGACTGCGGCTCTGGTGTACAGCGTGTTCTCAGGGGCTCGTTGACTCGATCCCACTGAGTCAGGATGGCCTGACGCGCACCTTCCCATTGGCCCGGCCCGTGCAGCCGAAACTGGTACGGGGTGCAGGGCCCAAACATGACGTTCAGAGCCAGTCTAGGGTCTGTCACGAGCAACTTCAGGATAGAAGGACGGACACCCACTTGTTTAGCCAACTCATCCATGTAGGGGATGTAGTCCACCTGGACGGTGTGTCTCTGGGCGGCCACATACCTGCATGAGAACACGATTAAGATCAAGATCCACTGAAATTACATACTTTTAACTGTTGGAATAGTGTAAACGTTGCGATACATGTTCATGTGAGATGTTAAGTGTGGAGAACCTTTGAGCCATTGCTTGCTCTTTTGCTTTAATGTCCTTCGTCATTGCACTTATTGGAGGCAGTTTGCACAGTCCTAAGTGAGAATATCACAGCTTGTTACATACAAAAACACTGTATGCTTATTAACATTAATAATATTCTTACATGTTCATGTTTCACTTTTTAAAAAAATGTTTTTTATTATGATTAATTTCATGAAAACTTTTTCTGTTTCCATGGATGTTAAAGATTCTTTATGGAACCACTAATGCCAATAAAGAACCGTTATTTTTTAGCATGTAGGAGGTCAGCGTCATGTTGGATACCTTTAAAAACACGCGTGGCCCAGCGCGCCTGCATCTCAGAGACGGGCATAATGGCTCCCAGAGGCTGGATCAGACCAATCACGGCTAAAGTTGGCCGCTCCAGTCCTGGGGGATATATGTATTTGTACAGGGATACTTTGTTCTTTGAGACAGGAATTACATGTGAAGACAGGAAGGGGAATGAGAAAGTATAGCCTGTGGCAAACACCACCAGATCAATGTCATCCTCAACAGTGCCATCCTCAAACACCACACTTGATCCACGAAACTCTTGAACGTTTGGCTTGACTGAGACGGTACCGGAGAGGATGCGGTTTGGTAAGTCATCACTGATCGTGGGATGTTGGCTGAAAACTCTTCCAGATTAAAAAAAAAAACATATACACAAAATATCACTATTCAACAATATTTTATATTGAAGAGAGTGTGCTTAATTTAACTTCAATGGGTTTGTTATCTACAGTGTACACAGTACCTGTGGGCAGGCTGCAGCCCATAGAGCTTGTGGTCAAACCGTTTATTGAGTTGTTTTTCTCTCCAACTATTAGAAAATCCAACAGGCAACCATCCAAGAAACCACTTTAGTGCTCTTTTATTAAATATCATATCAGAAGGAACACCTTTGTCTCCTACACGATTCAACATCCAAGATCCCCTTCGGGTGCTCAGATAAACCTGAAAGTAAAGACACAATTTACCTAAAATAAAAAAAAATTCTGTCATAATTTTCTTACCATCATTTTGACTTTTTGTCTTCTGCGGAATATGATCCATGATATCAATGGAAGTCGAGGCAAAAACTGTCCAAGTGGTCTAGAAACCCTAGTGGCACCCCTAGATACCTTTTATGGTACTTTTGTGCCCCCTTTATCCAAGTGATTAGTGGGTAAATTACAAAGAAGAATGTACTGTAATATGGATAAAATGAGCCAAATCATTATGACCACCAGGTTATTATGCTGTTGGTCCTCTGTGTGCTTCAAAACAGTGCCAACTACCAAGGCATGGACTCTACAATACTCTTAAAGGTGTCCTGTGGTTTCTGGCACAAGACATTAGCAGCAGATGCTTCATGTCTAGTAGGTTGCGAAGTGGAGCCACTGTAGATCAAACTTGTTGACCCAGCACATTCCACGGATGCTCAATTGGATTGAAATCTGGAGAATTTGGAGGCCAGTACAATACCTTGAATTCTCCATCATGTACATCCGACCATTCCTGAACAATGTGTGCAGTATGACAAGGTGCATTATCCTGCTGAAAGAGGCCACTTAATGTGGCATATCCCAATATAATGTGGTGAGTTCCCAATACCAATCACAACTACCCTCTTCCCTCGCCAGTTCTTCAGTCGCAACCTACAGGACACTTCCACCAGGGAACACCGTTGTCACAAAGGGGTATGCCTGGTCTGCAACAATATTTATGTAGTTAGCATGTGTCAAATTTACATCCACATGAATGGCTGGACCCAGGATTTCTCAGCAGAACATCACACTTTTTAGACAGCCAACTTGTCATCGTCCCATAGTGCATCCTGGTGCCATCACTAGCCCAGGTAAACAGTGTACACATACATGGTCATCCATGTGATGTAAAAGAAAATAGTATTGAAGATGGCACCAGGTGACTACTTGACAATTTTTTGCTCCCTGACATTTTGCTCTATTTGATGTTTGATTCATTACGGGTTGCCTCTAACTTCATACTTCAGGGTTCTCTTGCACATTTATTCACACGTGCACTCTTCAAAAACTATGCTGATTGTTGACATGAAATATATAGACTGAAATAACTGGAATTAAAGATACAGAATGTACTGAATCTTAGCTTGCTTATTATGCCCAAGAGCATGATCTATTTAAGTACACATGTCATACTAACAAGAAACTATGCTTCTAACCACAGATCAACAGCTGAAGTTCCAACCATGTAAGTTTGCAATGCTGTTTGCGAATGTTCATTGGAACTATGGTTTTGGGAAACACTGAATCGTTGAACTATATTGGTAATGACGGAACTTATGATCATAGTTGGCTAACAATGCTTTTAGAAAATGCCCCTTAGATCTTCATTCATGCTCATTTCTCCTGCACCCAACACATTGATTATGATAACTGACTGTTTGTTTATCATCTAATCTACCCAGACCTTAATATGTGGCCTTTACGTTCACTTCGAAAGTGACTGGTCATAATGTTTTGGCTCATCAGTGTACACTATAGTCTTATATAGATATAGTGGCATATCACCTGTTTGGCCATTCTGCTCAGCTCCACAGCAATATCTCCTCCAGAGTTTCCAATACCAATCACAACTACCCCCTTCCCTCGCCATTCTTCTGGGTTTTTGTAGTCACGGCTGTGGAAGAATTTCCCCTTAAACATGTCTATTCCTAAAAAGAGGTTTTGAACAAGAAGCCTTTACATGTAATCACATCATTTACATAGCATAAACTTGGCCTTTGCTGATTTTGCTGCAAATGAGCTTGCTTTTCAGAATTTCTCTGAAAACCTCTACCTCCCTAGCTCCACCTGTCTAGATCTGCCTATTTGATGATCAGCTTACATGCTCACAACAGCGTTTCTGTGTATCTATTGGCAGCAGCAAGTTTCCATTGTTGCCATGGAGCACCAACAGCAATAACAGGAGTAGAAAGTGTACAAAATTCAAATTTTATGTGTCAGTCCATACATGTACTGAACATTTTGATGTTAAATCATTCTTTGAAAGCCCTGTAAATGTCCTAATCATCAACAAAAAAGTGACTGAGTGTTTGGCTTTTACTGACATTGTGTTGTTGCACTTTGCTCATACTGTGTTTACTTAGTCATCACATGTACTGCACCTGGAAAGTCCTGTAGAGGGAGATGAGGGTGACAGTGGTGTCCAGTGCAAACCATCACAGCATCAAACACCTGCTTCTCTCTCCGACCATCTTTGGACTCTGTCTCTACATCCCACTGTCCAGAATGAGAGAAGTCTGGCCTTGGTGTAACACGAAGGACTTTTGTCTAGTAAACACAAACTTGTGAACATGTGAGAACCCCCAAAACCAAGCTAAATATGAGATACAGAATATCCCTAACTTCACAGTTTGTGCCATCATGACCTTTCAGTTCTGACCTGGAAGCGGATGTGCTGTTTGAGCTGGAAGTGGTCAGCGTACATGCGGAAGTAGTCCATGATGAGGGAGTGGTGCATGTAGTTTGGAAAGTGAGCAGGAATGGGGAAATCACTGTAGCACATCATCTCCTTTGATGTGTTGATAATGAGTGAGTAATAAATGCTAGCACGATCTGGATCTGGATTTTCCTAAGATGGAAAGACATGCAGCAAACTGGTTTAGTTTCTTTCAGCATCTTTATCGATGCTCTGCAGTAAACTGTTTCAGGGTTCAGTTCTTGGCCTCCTCCTTTTCTTCATACACTCAACTTTAATGGGTCCAATCATGTAGACATACAGTATCTCACCTTAAACCTCCAGAGTCCTCCAATGTCATCACTGGTCTCGAAACACACTGGCTCCAGACCTTCATCCAGGCAGCATTTGATGCAGGCCAGACCAGAAGTTCCTCCTCCAATCACAGCAATACGTTTAGCCATGATGATCCCGAACCAACAATCTTTAGGGAGATGAAGGTGATAGAAATAAATGTGAGATTTAAAATATTTAATATATGTCAGAGATCTTGACTTTCGCCCTAAAGAGAGCAGCTAGGTAAATGGAGCACATCTGGAAGAAAACAAAACTAGAGGTAGTTCGTATTGCACGAAGGGAAAGTACTTTCTCCTACAGAAAAGCCTTAAAAATGGCTAGATCTGCTTACTTTTCATCTCTTTCAGAAGAAAACCCAGGTATTTATTCAAAACAGTGGCTAATCTCAAATCATCTAAACCAACAACATGTACAGCGCTGCTTGAAAGTTTGTAAACCTTTTACAATTTTCTATATTTCTGCATAAATATGACCCTAAATATGACCCAATACATCACCAGATTTTCACACAAGTCCTGAAAGTAGACAAAGAGAACCCAATCAAACAAATGAGACAATTTTCTTCGTCATTTATTTATTGAGAAATATGATGCATTGTTACCTATCTGTGCGTTGCAAAAGTATGCGAGTCTTTGCTTTCATTATCTGGTGTGACCCCATGTTGCAGCAATAACTGCAGGTAAAGTTGCTTGTAACTGCTGATCAGTCCTGCACAACATCTTGTTGGATTTTTAGCCCATTCTTCAGTACAGAACCACTTAAACTCTGTGATGTTCCTCCTATGAACTGCTTGCTTCAGCTCCTTCCACAACATTACAATTGGATTAAGGTCTGGACTTTGACTCGGCCATTCCAAAACATTCATTTTGTTCTTCTTTAACCATTTATTGGTAGAATGACTTCTATGCTTGGGGCCACTGTCTTGCTGCATAGCCCACTTTCTCTTGGGACTCAGTTGTTGGACAGATCACATTTTCCTTTAGAATTTGCTGGTATAATTCAAAATTCATTTTTCCATCAATGATGGCAAGCTGTCCTGACCCAGATGCAGCAAAACAGGCCCAAACCATGGTACTATCACCTCCATGTTTCATAGATGGGATAAGTTTCTTATGCTGGAATGCAGTGTTTTCCTTTCTCCAAATACTGTATAACACTTCTCATTTAAACCAAAGAGTTCTATTTTGGTCTCATTTGTCCACAAAACATTTCTCCTATAGTCCTCTGGCTTGTTCACATGATCTTTGGCAAACTGCAGATGGGCAATGTTCTTTTTGGAGAGCAGTGGCTTTCTTCTTGTAACTCTGCCAAGCACACCATTGATGTTCAGTGTTCTCCTGATGGTGGACTCATGGACATTAACATTAACCAATCCTTTGCAACCTTGCAGAATGCAGACTATTACCTGTCTTGCTTTTGGAGTGATCATTGTTGATCAACGACTTCTGAAGAGGGTAACAGCGGTCTTGAATTTCCAAACTCAGAGTCCAAACTCTTCAGAGATGGTTTTGTAACCTTTTCCAGCCAACTGTTTTGAGGTCCTCAGAGATCTCCTTTGTTTGTGCCATGATTCACTTCCAAAGACATGATCAGACTTTGATAGATCCCTGTTCTCTAAATAAAACAGGGCAGGTCGCTGAATGAAAACACCTCTGAACAGATGGACTTTAATTTCACCTTCAAATTAACAACTAATCATAGAGACACATACTTTTGCAACACACAGACATGTAACAAAGGATAATTTTTCTTAATAAAAAAATGACAAAGAAAATATTTTTGTCTCATTTGTTGGATTGGGTTCTCTTTGTCTACTTTCAGGAAAATCTGATAATGTTTTGGGTCATGTTCATGCAGAAATATAGAAAATTTTCACTGTTGTTAGGATATGTCCCCAAAACCTTCAAACTGGCTGTTATTAAGTCTCTTGATCCTGAGAATTAGTTAATTACAGACCGATTTCAAATCTCCCTTTTCAGATAATAGAAAAAGCAGCTATGTTCCCTCTTTGAGAAAAATGGTATCTGTGAAGATTCCAGTCAGGATTTAGATCATATCACAGTACTGAGACTGCTCTCATCAGAGTTACAAATGATCTGCTCTTATCATCTGATCTCTCTATTAGTGCTACTGGATTTTAGCCCTGCCTTTGACACTGTTGACCACAACATTCTTTGAATAGACTAGAAAATTATGTTGGCATTAAGAGAACTGCATTTGCATGGTTCAAATAATACTTATCTGACCATCATCAATTCATGGCAGTGAATAAAGAGGTATCACATTGATCACAAATGCCGTATGGAATACCCCATATTAGCCCGTTTCTGTCAACACTGTACTGGCTCCCTATTAAAAAATTTAGGAGACAACTTGGCAGAAACAGGGGAACCTGAATAGATCAAGGGGAACATCCCACCCAAGTTAAGAGCACAGCTATCCTCAGATAGCTATGCTATGTGAGCAGAACTAGCCTGGATACACAAGACCACTGAAGAGGCTAACTAGAAAGCCTCTAGAGGAGCTCAAGAGATCGCTACTTAAATCCCAGGTAAAGAGAGTACACTCTTAGAAAAGATGTGTTAAAAATGACACAACCTGTGTTAAATTGTGTTAAATGTCCCAGAGTTCTGGGACAACGTTTTTTTGTGTTAATTTTTACTCATTCATTGTGTTGATGGTTTTAACACAGTAAATGTGTCAGAAAGGTTATCACAAAGATGTGTAAACGTGTATAATTTAACACATTATGTGCTGTCCTTCACTACATACATTATGTTAAAAAAAAACATACATAAAATTCTAAACGAAATGTTCGCATTTGACAAAATGAATGGAAAAATCATTGGTTGTTTAGCTTGTTGTCAAAATATTTATTATGATGAAATATCAATAATTACATAGAACTGCAGAATATATATATACATACAGTTTTAAGCAGTCAAAAAAGAAATGTCCAACACAGGACAAAAAAAGTTATTTTCATCTCTTTCATCAAGCCAACACAATGTTTTTGTCCACCTTTGGGAATAAATGAACTTCTCCGAAGACTGGATCCTGCTCAGAACTTTGCCAACATCAGAATGCTCCCTGGTCTGAATGCATGTCCACAAACACAAATGTACTCAGTCCTTCAGTGGAGATCCCTGGTTCCAACACTATATTAAGACAGAGAGAGGAGACAATTCCACATTAGTGTCAATTTATATTTAACCTACATTTTTAAACCTTTTTTACTCTAAGATAAGAATATATATATATTTGTAAGTAACAGCTTGTCAATAACATACAAACATTTCAGCTGAACTGTAAACTAAATTATGTTAGATTTACATATCCTAAATTCTGTCCAAAAATGCTGAGATCCATAGAGAGAAAGACTCCAATTGAGGATTTAGCCTTCAGCTTGTCTTCAGTGAAGGGGTAGCTGTCTGAGACAAAAACACACTAAGACACATGCAAGCAATCACTATGTGATGATCTTCCTCCTTCCTACAGTAGTTAACCCACCTGTGTGCTGATGTTAGGTACCTTCCTGGTCATGTGGGACTGCAATGGCAGAGAGTCTTCTGCCAAATGAAAGATCAAAATAATGCTAAAATATAAACTAAAGATTATAAACTAAAGAATGCTTGATTTGGTATGAATGAATGATTTAGTGTGAGTTTTATTGCAGTGCTTACCTGAATGGTGAACATAGAAAATGGTCCATCTTCTGATTGGTTCATTTGCTGTGTAATAAACATAATGTTAGACATCACTTATTTGATATAATGTTAGCAAATTTAGATTGTAACCTGGTCTGAACCAGTGGCTCCAAAGCACTTATAACATATTGCTAATCATTTCTGCAAACTTTTAAATACTTTAGACATAATAAATAAAGAGCATTGCTAGCACCATTTCTTTATTGACAAAAAAAATGTCTAAAAGTGCGGTCATATTTACCACTGTTTGGCGAAATTTCGCTTTTCTAAATTCAGCCATTTGTAAAGGTGTCTTCTCTCTCGGGAATTTCGAGTGAAAGTGAGAAAAGATTGTCTCTTTGAAATCAGTTTTCAACGCGTTTTCGCCGCGCTAACCAACAGAAAGCTGCTTGGTTTACAGTAAAGTTACGTGACTAATGTGCTAACTCATGTTATTGACAATGACTGGGTTTTGCCCACAAAATTTTGCTGTGACCGCACGTTTAAAACAGTATTAAAACAACAGCAGCAGGAAACATTGCTTTTATTAATAAATGTAAGCAAAATATGATTTCAACTACATCTTACCTCAGGAATCTTGCTAGCGAATCGTCTCCTCCGTAGTAAAAAGGTGGTTTTGACGAGCAGTTTTGACGCGAAGGTTAGTCGATTAACATAATTAAGCGATTATGGTATAAATGCGATATTTTACTTACAACAATACAGAAATAAAACGAAATGGCATGTCACTGTCTACAGAGCTGCCTAGACCACAGAGAGTGGGCCATCTACTTACAACCCTAGCAGGGGAGATAGCATTGTGTTGGCAAAGGCTCAAGGAGACCGCTACTTAAAGACCCTAAGAAGGGGAGCAGTCACTGAGCTAGCACATAGATATCCTCAGATAGCTATGTACTATAGGAAGGGCTACCGGAAGAGGGACCGACTGAAACTACCCAGACCACAAAGAGTGGGCTGTTTACTTTTGACCCAAGAGGTGAGACAGCACTGTGTAGGTAAGGGCTCAAGAGACCGCTACTTAAAACCCTAAGCAGGGGAACGATCACTGAGCTAGCACATAGCTATCCTCAGATAACTAGGCTCTAGGAAAGGGGACCACTCCATAAGAGGGTTCACCGTAACTGCAGTAGAAGACAGCTAGCCTCAGATAGCTGTATTCAAGTAAGCCCAACCTGCCATAATGGCTGGAATATAACCACCCTCAGATGGTTATACTGAGGAGGTCCCCAATCCATGTCAGTCCCACATTAGGCTAGCGAAGCATCGTGTTATTGACCTGGAGCTCACAAGAGGGAGATCCGGACCCTCAGTAAATGATTCGCTAAAGAGCGAACACATAAACATCATAGTCAGTGATCAAAGCCTGATGTAACACTATAGGGCCATAACACTAGAGGGCTGGACACAGCTATCCTCAAATAGCAGTTCACTCAGATAAGGCTGAAGATAGCCCAGACCATGGAAGTGGGCCATCTATGTAAAACCCCGAAGGGGAGACAGCACAGTCCATGCAAGGGGCTCACGGAGACCACCATTTTAAAAACCCTAAAAAAATTAGAAAAAATAAATAAATAAATAAAAGGGAAGCAGTCTCCAAGCTGGAACACAGCTATCCTCGAATAGCAGATTCCTAGACAAAGACTTAAGCGCTTAATTGGGAAAACTTGTGCCAAGGGGAACCCAACCTATTTAAGGAGCCAGGCTAGAACATGGCTCCCAGCAGGATCAGGGCTGAAACGACTCATCGTCATAACAACCCAATAGTATCCAACAACCCGTTTAGAGAGGGTGTGTGGATCTTGCAGATCATGACCGCGAGGTGAGAAACTGTGCCGCAGCAATGGTGGAATCGCACCGCGAGACACAAACGCTTTGTTCCGCATCCCTCGGGAATAGGAACAAACGCGAGCGGAGCCTAGACACCGTGACTCATCACGATGCGCACGTAACTCTGAACGCGCGTGCTCTTAGCCGAGACAAACGTGAAAGCAGAACATGCCCTCGAGTTTTAGGATCCAAACACGGAGGCACACATCCCCTAAAGCGCGGGATCTGATAACCCAAAAAGAGTGTCTTAAACCCGCGAATCGCACGATCTGAGTCTTCGCCGTGCCTCGGCAACAATGGGACCCGAACCACAAGACGCAAACACTTGTCACTCATCTCTCGAGGAGAGGGACAAACGCAAATAGAGCTTCTCATTGGATAACACTCACAATGAGCGCGTTCAGCGCCCTCGAGCACTGAACACGCAAGCTCCTGACCAAGACACATGACAGATAGATTGTGTCCTCAAATGCCAGAAACCTCTGGAACGGAGGCACACACTTTCCACACCGCTCACCTGCCTT
Source organism: Onychostoma macrolepis (assembly GCF_012432095.1). Classification (NCBI taxonomy): domain Eukaryota; kingdom Metazoa; phylum Chordata; class Actinopteri; order Cypriniformes; family Cyprinidae; genus Onychostoma; species Onychostoma macrolepis. Next base: position 9,949,960 of record NC_081174.1, on the reverse strand, counting down.
GGTCTCTCACACGCACTTCATAGTGCCCTCTTATACTTCCGGGCACTATGACATCATGGGCCATGTGGGCCAATAGACTGGCGTTGTTTCACATGTGCTTCAGACACCGGTCATGCAGGCTGCATTCCCCATAGTGCCCCCTAGGGGCGCAGCGTGGAGTTCCCTAGAAGGGGAACCGTGATTAATGCTGCCTTCACGTGCTATCGGAAATTTCCTATTTCCCACTTATGAAGTCATGATTACGAGCTTGACGTATTCAAGTGCTTTAATGTCGGAAAGAATAAAATGTAGCATCCCATTGGTTGACAATCATATAAGCATTCACCGCACTATACATGTAGTTCGCTGACAATTCTGGAATTTCGGTCAAATACATGCTTATTTCACTGCTTATAAAACATACAATATGCTTCGATTGATCGTTCATATCTAGCCTATAAATACACTACTTTAGCTGTTGTGAGAACAGCATTGAAAGCTGCAATGGTTGTTCTCTCCACCATGTTTAAAGTTTATGACCCGCTTGGAAACTCGGGTCTCAAAATTATTTCCGAATTTCCCAGTAGTAAATACGACTTGAGAGGCCGTTCACGTCCAATTTCGATTAGGAAACTTGTATTTACAATAATTCCGATAGCACATGAAGGCAGCATAATTTTCGTAAAGCCCGGCCCCAGAACACACCAAGCCAACGCTCGACACCCGACGGCCAAGTAGCACGTTCGTTCTGCACCTTTCTCGTGCACTGGTTCGCCAGCTGAACAGCCAATCAGAATGATCAGATCGACGAGCATGTCGAATCGGCCGAAAAAAAAGCCGACAAAGACCAACTTCAGGCGACGGCGCTGAACACACTGAGAAAACTTAGTCGGGCTTGATCGGGACATCCAACCGATTGGATGTGCATTTTCCCTTACTTAATCTGGTATCTGGAAAAAATAAAATAAAAATTGAAATCACATGATCACAGTTTAAAAAAAAAAAAAAAATGAATGAATGAATGAATAAATAAATAAATAATGTGGTTTAATTAGTCAACAAATCAAAATAAGTGTTCTTCTTTAAACCGTGACAAAAGATTATTAAACCATTTTTAAATTAAAACCCTTTAAAACGTTATCTGATAATATATCCAAATGGATTGCGGAAGATTTCACTATACATTTCCATATTTGGTACACTAATGATGACAAAGTATTTCAAGTGGACTGCACGATGAATCTACTGCGTAGTGCGTTTACACAAACTATTACATAAGAACAATAACGGACCACTATGTTGCATTATGCGTAGGTTCCCTTGTCAAAAAAAGGGTAATTAATTGTACCGAATGTGCACCTGCAGTGTACTTGCAGATAATAGGCTTTGGGCTATATTAATGAAGTAAAAGGCTGTATTGTACGTTATACTTAAAGCGAGTACACTTTCAAGTGCACATTTTAAAATATAATATTAAGTAAACGACAACGAATTAAAGTAATATAAACTAGTAAATGCCAGCCAAAAATACATTAGTGTCAATGTTAGATTTGTTGTATTGTGGCTTACCAAGCGTGAAGCAGTGAGGCAAAAAATCATGGGAGATGATCACTTCAAAGTAATATGAAGACTTCATCACACCCCCTGTGCAGGGATTCATTTAACTGTCACCTTCTCGGGTCAATGTTCAACTACACATTAGATATTTAGTTTTAGACCACATCTAATCGCCAGAGTCCTGTTAATCATATGCAAACTACACACAACATCCACAGATCAAGTGTTCTAAGGGTTACTTACCCAGGCCAGGATGCAAGACTCAGAAGTATTACTTTGAGATTTATTACGGAGCCCCTACATGGGGATTGGGGAAAAAAATCAAATAAATAGATGAAAGAGCAAATTATATTTTAATGCTTTTATGTCTGCTTTCAAATGACAATTTCTCTTGGAAACTCTTTTTTGTTTTTTTTTAAACGCAAATGCATAGAAATAATATTTTTTCCTACCAGCTCATATTTTATTCTATTTCTATATCGTCCTAGGGGCTCTTTAATTTCTTTATTCAATTGCTCAGCATACCAGTACAAGCTAAGCATCCTTTCATACAGGCAGCAACACCATCTTAAGAGTGCACTAAGCGCAATAAACACACACCACTCCAGGTAACTTATATTCTGTTTATTAGCGCTTGTCAAACCCATCTTGAGTTGGTGAAACAGTACAATGCCATACAAACATCCATGCAAATTGGGTAGTTAGGATGCCCAACTTAATGGTATATAGCTTAAGATGGGCCACTCTTAAGTAGATCCTTTAGTTTCACATTTACAACTTAAGAAACTCATGAAAGTCTACCCTCTTCTTAGACTATCTACAAGTAGCTTTTTAAATACAATTTTAAGATTTGATTTGCAACACAATTTAATCAGTCATTACTACTATCACTAAATATTAAAGCAAATTAACATGCTTAAAAAGACATGCCAACTGCAGCAGCTGAGGGTGATGCATAATTAAGATAATACTTGCAAAACAGTGTGCTAATACATGCTAGTGAATTAAAACCACACAATTATACAATTAAAATGTAATTACATACAAAACAGCAAATAAAAGCAATTATTTTACAATAAAATGAAATGTTCATTATACACAAACTGTGTTTAAAATTTTGAGGGACTTGCTGATGAATATCAGTATCAAACATTTTATATAAGCACTGTGTCAATTCTGACATTTTCATGATGTTGACTATGGTTTACCTAAAAGGAAGTACATTTCTTAAGGTGTTATATTTCATATGAAGTATGTTTCTGATTCATATAGCATGATCACTGTGTGGTCAGTGGCAATGGTACTAACGCCCTGATCTTGTCCAGGAGTGATGAAGGGTCTGCTATGAGTGTGTGCAGGCTGGCTCTGCTGTAATACAGAGCAGACAGCAGCGCAGCAACAGACACTGAGAATATGAGTGAATGAGAGGAGCGCTGTGACTGCGGCTCTGGTGTACAGCGTGTTCTCAGGGGCTCGTTGACTCGATCCCACTGAGTCAGGATGGCCTGACGCGCACCTTCCCATTGGCCCGGCCCGTGCAGCCGAAACTGGTACGGGGTGCAGGGCCCAAACATGACGTTCAGAGCCAGTCTAGGGTCTGTCACGAGCAACTTCAGGATAGAAGGACGGACACCCACTTGTTTAGCCAACTCATCCATGTAGGGGATGTAGTCCACCTGGACGGTGTGTCTCTGGGCGGCCACATACCTGCATGAGAACACGATTAAGATCAAGATCCACTGAAATTACATACTTTTAACTGTAGGAATAGTGTAAACGTTGTGATACATGTTCATGTGAGATGTTAAGTGTGGAGAACCTTCGAGCCATTGCTTCCTCTTTTGCTTTAATGTCCTTCATCATTGCAGTCATTGGAGGCAGTTTGCACAGTCCTAGTGAGGATATCACAGCTTTGTTAAGTACAAAAACACTGTACACATAATGTTCCGCTATATTCATATAGGTCATGTACAAGTACTACAGTATGTTGTCATACTATAACTTTCAGAACTCAAAACCAGATTCATGATGAAAATAAAAAAAATCATTGTCTAAAATTCTTTGTTTAATTCTACAGGGTGTAAAATCCTCACGTAAAACTGTATTACAACATTTTGGTAAGAATATACACTAGGAACACCCTGTAATTTTCTGTGTAGGAGGTCAGCGTCATGTTGGATACCTTTAAAAACACGCGTGGCCCAGCGCGCCTGCATCTCAGAGATGGGCATAATGGCTCCCAGAGGCTGGATCAGACCAATCACGGCTAAAGTTGGCCGCTCCAGTCCTGGGGGATATATGTATTTGTACAGGGATACTTTGTTCTTTGAGACAGGAATTACATGTGAAGACAGGAAGGGGAATGAGAAAGTATAGCCTGTGGCAAACACCACCAGATCAATGTCATCCTCAACAGTGCCATCCTCAAACACCACACTTGATCCACGAAACTCTTGAACGTTTGGCTTGACTGAGACGGTACCGGAGAGGATGCGGTTTGGTAAGTCATCATTGACCATGGGATGTTGGCTGAAAACTCTGGGGAAAAACAATAGACATTATATAATGTAATTGATTGCAGCAAAGAAGCTTTCATGGATTCTGTCTTGTTCTACTTGTATAAAGATGACCTCCTCATGCTTAAGTACCAATACTAAGAATGACCAGCATCATCAGAGTCTTGTTTCTTCCAGTGTTCACAGTACCTGTGAGCAGGCTGCAGCCCATAGAGCTTGTGGTTGAACCGTTTATTGAGTTGTTTCTCTCCAAAATTGTTGATAAATCCAACAGGCAACATTTGAATAAGCCAATTACCCATTCTGTTACTAAACAACATATCTGCTGGAACACCATTGTCTCCTACACGATTTAGTATCCAAGATCCCCTTCGGGTGCTCAGATAAACCTGGAATTAAAGTAAGGGAAACAATGTGGAAAAAAAAGATACACTATAATTATTTTATTCTGTAGTTGTAGCATATCACCTGTTTGGCCATTCTGCTCAGCTCCACAGCAATATCTCCTCCAGAGTTTCCAATACCAATCACAACTACCCTCTTCCCTCGCCATTCTTCAGGGTTTTTGTAATCACGGCTGTGGAAGAATTTTCCCTTAAACGTGTTTATTCCTAAAGAGAGGATTTGAATGAGGCCTAATGACTCTTGTACACCAAAGCTGACTATGATTGTTTGGTCTTTATTGACATTGTGTTGTTGCACTTTGCTCATACTGTGTTTACTTAGTCATCACATGTACTGCACCTGGAAAGTCCTGTAGAGGGAGATGAGGGTGACAGTGGTGTCCAGTGCAAACCATCACAGCATCAAACACCTGCTTCTCTCTACGACCATCTTTGGACTCTGTCTCTACATCCCACTGTCCAGAGTGAGGGAAGTCTGGCCTTGGTGTAACATGAAGGACTTTTGTCTGGGAAACACAAAACATGAACTTGTGAATCTTTGAAAACAGTATAGTATATTGAAAACTTCACAGTTTTAACGTGCCATCAAAACCTTTCAGTTCTGACCTGGAAGCGGATGTGCTGTTTGAGCTGGAAGTGGTCAGCGTACATGCGGAAGTAGTCCATGATGAGGGAGTGGTGCATGTAGTTTGGGAAGTGGGCAGGGATCGGGAAGTCACTGTAGCACATCATCTCCTTTGAAGTGTTGATAATCACTGAGTGGTAAATGCTTGCACGATCTGGATCTGGATTTTCCTAAGATGGAAAGACATGCAAAGTGAATCAGATTCTTGCAGCATGTTGTCTATTGCTGCTTTGCAATAAACTGTACCTCAGGCCTCCTCCTTTTCTTCATATGCTCAACTTTAATGGGTCCAATCTTTTAGACATATGCGAGCCTGGACCACAAAACCAGTCTTAAGTCGCTGGGGTATATTTGTAGCAATAGACAAAAATACACTGTATGGGTCAAAATTATAGATTTTTCTTTTATGCCAAAAATCATTATTATATTTGGTAAAGATAATATTCCATGAAGATATTTAGTAAATCTACTACTGTAAATATATCAAAACGTCGTTTTTGATTAGTAATATGCATTGCTAAGAATTCATTTGGACAACTTTAAAGGCGATTTTCTCAATACTTTGATTTTTTTGCACCCTCAGATTCCAGATTTCCAAATAGTTGTATCTCGGCCAAATATTGTCAGATCCTAACAAACCATACATCAATGGAAAGCTTATTTATTCAACTTTCAGATGATGTATAAATCTCAATTTCGAAAAATGGACACTTAAGACTGGTTTTGTGGTCCAGGGTCACATATAGTATCTCACCTTAAACCTCCAGAGTCCTCCAATGTCATCACTGGTCTCGAAACACACTGGCTCCAGACCTTCATCCAGGCAGCATTTGATGCAGGCCAGTCCAGAAGTTCCTCCTCCAATCACAGCAACACGTTTAGCCATGATGATCCACAATAGTCAGATTTAAGACAGCTGGAGAAGAATTTGAATGAAAGGAATAGTTATATATATATATAAACAAGGTCACTAAATATGCACACCCTTGATGTTTCAAACACATATGATTTTCATTCTATTAATTTGTCATCTTTTCTGAAGCATGAAATCCAGTGTTATTTCCATCACACACATGAGTGTTTGATAGCTTTCTGTTGCAGAAATGACATTTTATTACACACAATATATATATATATTTTTTTTTTTTTGCATAATTTTACAAACTGAAATTGATGCAGAGAAAATATTCTGTTCACACGTGACATTTACCTTTTATATCTTAAGCTTCGTGTACTGTACATTAACATGCATTAGGCTATGTAGTAATATGCCAATTGGATATTCTTAACTGGTTGGACTGGATCTACACTTTTCATCCCTGTGTTTAACCCTTTCAAAATGAAAAAGACACACATATTACATAACATGTTGTGTATATCATCTCATATAAATTCACATTTATTTGACGCTGCCTTGGTAAAAGATGTTAAAGCGCCTCCAAGAAAATGAGAAAGACCACCAGAAAGACGTTGGTCAGCGGAATAATTCATGTGACGTTAATTAAATCAAGTGACCACAAGACCATTTTGGTGTTTTTCGCGCTGCGGGAGCAGAATAAAAACAACAACAACACACAAGCTGCAAAATAAGTTGTTGTCTTGCAACTCTGTCACAATAAAAAAAATACCAAGCGTTACAATATTTCAAAATCACACGTTAACTTGTAGCTGCAATGACTTAAACTTTGACGTTTCAAAACATACTGTTTGGTCATAACTGGTGCATGTCTATGTATTTGAAAGAACATACGGAAATATAAAGCATCAGATTTCAGTTCGACTTGGACAGGCAAGCAGCTTTGTCGTCTTTAAATAAACAAAGTCAAGTTACGTAAACATGTACGCCTGTATCAATCAACAACAGAGTTATGTTAAATGTTAATAAAGGTTTGTGGTGTGCCATCTTACCGAGTTAAGTTATGGTCGCAGAAGTTCAGATGTTGGTCACTACACCACACCCCTGTGTAGACGTAGATGTAAAAGGGGCGGAGATCATGGTTGTCACTCGCTTTGCTCAGTAACGTCGAATTAAATAAGCTTATAAAAACAATACAAATTCTAAAGCTTTTCAAATTTATGTAACTGCCCTAATGTATGTATATTTTTTTTGTTTTGTTTTATTCTATTATATTTTTTTATCCTCTTTTTATTTTATATGTTTGTATTCATTTTGTTTTGTTGACACTAAATGATATGTAGGCATGGTAATAATCATCATCTCATCTCACAATCACAAAATACCAGCTCTGACAGACTCAGACTTCTCCAACGACTTTTTTATTTAAAAGTATATTGATTGATGAAAATGCTGACACTTTACTTCTGTGATGATTGCCCAAAGACATATTACTATATTACGTTGTTGAAAAACAAAACAAAACACAAAGAAGATAATTATGATGTCTGGATATATGGAAGAGCACTTGTTTTGAGATAAATCTAAGAACAAAAAATACACTTGTTTGACAACAATGTATGACAAGAGTTTAAAATATAACTTATTACATGGATTATAAAAAATAATGAACTCCAACAATTAGGTTAAAGTGTATACGCAAAACAGAGCTACCCAAAAATTGAGTGTGGGATATCTATGGGATCTAATCGATATTCAGAAAGAGTGGGATCTTCTTTTGCATTGCCATTAAAGCAAAAATCACTGCAGCCCCTCCTGACAAGCCCAGCCAAAAAAATAAACTGAAGGATGAAGGTTCTGGAATGGGCCGTGTCTTCATGGGTTTGGCCACACGATCCCATTGGGTAAGGATGGCCTGACGGGCACCTTTCCAGTGCCCCGGTCCGCTCAGTCGAAACTGGTAGGGAGTACAGGGCCCGAAGAAAACCCTCAAACCAACAGCAGGGTCCCTCAGGAGCAGCCAAGCAATGTTGGGACAGATGCCCACATCCTTTGCTATTGTGTCTAGGTAAGGGATGTAGTCCACTTGAAGGGCAGCCAGCTTGGGACAGGGGTAACTGTGGAGAGATAGCAGATTAACTGTCAAAATAAAACCTATTTGAAATTATCATCCAGGTGAATAAATAATTACCTCTTTAAATTAGCTTTTATGTCTTTCTCAATTATTTTATCCATTTTCTCAGCTGGAGGAAGATGGTTTAGTCCTTGAAGAAAATTAAAGGCAAATTAATAAAAAAATCTTTTTTTACCCATAATCACATAAAAATATGTTTCATATGATTCTCTATATTTACTTCACCTACAAATCACAAAATGATTTTTTTTTTTCATGACTTATTATGGTTGCTCATTACCTGCAATGACCCTGGTGGCCCAGCGTGCCTGTAGCTCTACAGCTGGCATGATCGACCCTTTGGTCTGCAGCAGGCCCATGATGGCCAGTGTTGGACGCTCAAGAGATGGAGGGAAGACTCTTCTGTAGAGTCTCACATCTCCATCAGAACCAGAGCTTAAGGAGGCGGGGAGGAAGGGGAATTTATAATCATATCCTGTGCAGAAGATCACTGCATCGATCTTCTCTTCTACAGTCCCATCATCAAAGACCACCGTCGAGCCTTGAAACTTCTGCACATTTGATTTCATTACCAGTTCTCCTACCAGAATGCGACCCGGGAGGTTATCGTTTATAATGGTACGCTGGTCGAGGATCCTGGAATCACAAAACATGGGTAAAAGGTCACTGTGAATCATGAGGTAATTTTTAAACTGTCAGGGCTTTACTTTAATCATCAACGATGAAAAGAGTTTGGAAAGAGTCTTTGAGGATCACGTTGTGGCCCTTCACCTGTGAGCAGACTGTAGTCCATACAGCTTGTGGTCATGTCTCTGATTGAGGCTTCTCTCCCAAATCCAGTTGAGCAGAGCTCGAGGCAGGAGGCCGTAAAACAGATCTCGAGCTCGCGTCATCATTGTCATATCTAGAGGAAGCCCTCTATCGACCACGCGACCTATGACCCAAGCACCTTTCCGGGTACTCAGGAAGGTCTAAGAATGAGAAATAGGAACAGCAAAACAAACTTAATTAGTGGATAGGTGAGAGTGAATTTAAGCTTGTCAAAATAGGATAATATTAATAAGAATCAAGTGAGTAACCACATATTCAGAATTTTGATTAAAGAATAAGAGTAGATATGAATAAAAAAAACACAAAAACAATGACCTGCACAGATAAATAATTTACAACAAACTGCAATATTGCATAAAAAATACTTAATGGGAAGTTTAATGTACATTATTTAATTATATTATATTACTCAGAAATTGGTTTCAGCAACTTTTATAATTAGATAAAAAAAACGAAGAAAAAAAATTAAAGAAAAAGGCAAATTCTGGTATGAGGAGTACCTATTGTATTATGAAAATAAATGTCAGTTTGTTCTTGTTAGATAGCTAGCTAAACTGCTGAATGAATTAATCATATAATTATTGCAGTGTTGCAGTGTTAAGCCGAAACACCAGTTACGTCACTTGTCCACCCACGTCAGTTTGATTTTTTTTATAGTAATAAAAATAACTTCAGTTAGAAAACAGACACTACAATTTAAAAACTGAACGTGGATGCTCAATGTAGTGTGCCGAACGACAGTCGCATCACAGATCAGCACCAGGAGTCAGATTTCATTTATCACGTGAGCAGAGTGAATGAGGTGAGACAGACAAGACGATGGCGGAAGATTTAGTTTCGAAACGAATGCGCACAGGCATTTACAAACTATTTAAAAGTGAAGGAAAGCGAGGAAAAGAGGGAAAACTTGAACAAACTCCAACATCATCCTTTCTGTAGGCAAAATATTTCCACATAACTGACGATGTGTTTCTTTTTGCAACCAAATCTTCTATTTCGGTGCTTTTCTCCTGTGTGACTTCCTGTGTGGGAACGCGGTGCGTGTCTGGATGCCGCTCCATGCTGGGTTGTGAGTTTGTTTGTGATCGTCTGTGTTCGCTACTATACCACTATTACTACTACCAGTACTTTTCTGCAAAACTGTATATTGGATTTACTCTCCCTGTTTGGCTGATGGACTTTGACAAACTGGATTCACTTTACTGTTCAGCTGGTGTACTTTGTTGTTGCCGTTGGGAACTCCTGGTTGTCAGCCTGCTGTGAGCCCTCTCACCCCTCGATTCTACATCTATCAGACTGACTGTGAGGTGAGTTAACACTCTTCTTACTAGTCTTTCTACTGGCTTACTGTATGGTTGGGTAGCTTTCCTCTCTGTAAGCTTTTATTGATGTTGGGATGGTTGCAGTTCTGGCTAACGCGGCGTTGCTTACTTCTGGTTTTCTCATGGCTATCACCAACAAGTTAAAGGCTTTAGTACTTGCGTTGTCTCTGGTTCTCTTTACTACTAACCGGACTACCTTCCAACATGGAATTTGGATACCTGCCTAGTAAACTCAGCGCGCTCGACGGGCACCCACGCCTTGACTCTGTGACGTACGAGCATTGCCGCTCACTCGGGATTATCCGACGTCCACGTTAGGTTAGAAGGATTTTTACTATTCAGCAGCCAAAACCTTCGGTTATTCCGTGCATCTGGACTAGTAACAGAACTTTGGTCAGTTCAAAACGTCTATCAAGAGACTCTCATCCATCGCGAGCGCTTGTCTACGTAGAAAAAATCAGCCTCAACTGTCAACTCTACTGGCAATACAGGAGTACTGCATAACCACTCGGCTCTGTTGAACTGTCACTCGTATAAGGGCCCCTATCTAAACAAATTAATTACAGATACCGACTTGGACATGTTATTTCTTACTGAGACTTGGCAAACACCTAATGATTTCATCCAACTAAATCTGCTTACACCGAATGATTATCAATACTTGTCTAAGCTGCGTCTATCTGGTAAAGGAGGTGGCCTTGCGGTTGTTGTAACTCCATAACACTCACTCAGATGGATTTTCATTGTACTGAGACTTTTGAATTCACAGCTTTGAAGGTCGGCTCAAACTGTCTCCTCACAATTATTCTGATCTATAGACCACCTAAACAGCAAAATGACTTTTTCTCAGAACTCAGCGAACTACTAACACTTGCTTGTGCATCATAAGCCCAGGTCATCTTACTTGGTGACTTTAACATCCATGTTGATACACCCTGTTTTAATAGTACTCAGTTAAAGACTGTTCTGGATTGTTTCGATCTTCATCAGAATGTCAACTTCCCTACTCATATTCATGGTCATACGCTTGACTTAGTCTGTACATCAGGTTTAAATAATATCTCTATCAGTGGACTGGCTACTCCAATTTCTGATCATAAGCTTATTAATTTGGACTTTACAATAACTTACCAAACTAAACGTACTGAAAACAAAACCATTTCTTATAGTAAGTTCAGTGCTGTCAATGTTAATTCACTTACTGCCTCTATTGCTTCATCTGTTATTTCTGATGTACTCAATTTTACTTGTCCATCCAAGATATATGATTTGTACCACTCTGCTATTGCTGATGTTTTGGATGAGAATGCTCCAATCAGGACTAGGTCTGTTCCCATGTCCCGCTCAGCTCCATGGTACAACAATGAGCTACGTGCTATGAAAGCCAAAGGCAGACAACTTGAACGCCTTTTTAGGAAAACAGGTTTAACTGTACACTTTCAGGCATTTTCAGATCATGTTAAGCACTACAAAACTGCCTTGAATGCAGATCACTCTTCCTATATTTCCAAAACTGTTAACATATCAAACAATAAGCCTAAATCACTTTTTAGCATGGTGAACCGGCTACTTCCTGGGTAAGCTGGATGCTTTATGTGGGACATTTGGTGCAGAATTGACCACTCCTACTTGTGAGCTAGCTCAGCCTATTCAATTGCTTGATAGCTTTTCCTTGACAAACCCCACCTTAATTAATGAAATAATACTGAAATCCAACTCTTCTTCGTGCCGTGTTGACACTGCACCTACATTCCTTTTGAAACACTGTACCTCTGCTATTTCTGGTTCTATTTCACATCTTGTAAACATGTCTCTTATTTCAGCTACTGTTCCAGTTTCACTCAAAACTGCTGCTATCCTATTCTTAAAAAGCCAACTCTGGACCCAGCTGACTACGCTAATTATCGTCCAATCTCCAACCTACCATTTGTTTCTAAAATCATGGAAAAGGTTGTTGCCACTCAGTTGCAGTCATTTCTAGCTCACAACAAACACTTTGATATATTTCAGGTTATATAATCAGGTTTTCGTTCACAACACAGCACTGAAACTGCTTTAGTAAGGGTTATAAACGACCTCCTCCTTTCTGGTGATTCGGGCAACCTTTCCATACTCTTATTACTCAACCTTAGCTCAGCTTTTGACACTGTCTCTCATAATCTACTACTCATGTGCCTCTCAGAGATTGGCATCTCGGGAGCTGCGTTAGCCTGGTTTTCCTCCTATTTGATGGACAGACAATACTACATCACTATGCATAACTACAAATCTCCCACTGTCCCTCTTATACAGGGTGTGCCACAGGGCTCAGTTTTAGGGCCATTATTATTTATCATTTATATTATGCCCCTTGGACAAATTATTCGCTGCCATGGTTTTCAGTATCACTGCTATGCCGATGATATTCAGATATATACTTCTTGCCGTGTACTTCTATTGACGTGTCAACGAGTTAAAAACCTGGCTTAACTCCAACTCTCTCAGCTTGAATTTGACAAAAAAAGAAGTTTGCCTTGTCAGTCCCCCAACTGTAACAAAAAACATAAAACTAACCCCCCTAAAATTGACCTTGAAGCTACATCAATTTTTCCATCTGCCACCGTTAAAAACTTAGGTATCATTCTTGACTCTTCACTAAATCTAGATGCTTATATTAGCAAACTCTCCAAAGCTGCATTTTTTCAACTTCGATGTATTGCCAAACTCCGTTCCTTCATGAGCCCAAAAGATGCTGAATCACTAGTGCATGCATTTATCACATCTCACCTTGACTACTGTAACGCTCTTTTTTTCTGGATTACCAGCACACTCCATCTCCCGTTTGCAATATATTCAAAACTCTGCTGCAAGAATGTTAACGTACACCAAACGGTCTGCTCATATCTCTCCTATTCTTTTTAACCTCCACTGGCTACCCGTGTCCTCTCATATCATTTATAAAATTCTTCTGCTTACCTTTAAGTCACTTCACGGTCTTGCACCTACTCATCTCTCTGACCTACTTTCTCCATATACTCTTTCTCGTCTACTTCGATCATCTGGAGGGGATCTCTTTTGTGTTCCGAGATCTCACCTTTCTTCTATGGGAGGGAGATCTTTCTCTGTTGGCTCCTAAATTTTGGAACTCATTGCCCCTGTGTCTCCGGTCTATAACCAAATTGCACGAATTTAAGTCCAAACTCAAAACGTATCTGTTCAACCAATATTATCAGTCATTATCTGTTTCTTCTTAAACTGTTATAGTTTAATGCTGTATCTGATTGTTTGCTGTACTTCACTATCTGTATTATTACTATGGTTTGCAACTGCAATCGCATGTCCTTGACTTGGCAAATGTCTACTGTCCATCTATGTATGTACTGATCGCTTATATTGTTTTTGTCATTGAGCTTGGGACAAGTTAAACTTATTATCGTTCCTTGCTTATTTCGCCATGTGCACGCAAAGACTGCACGTGTGCTTTGTAGCCTAAATATTTTTTTACGAACCCTTAAATCAGAATTAATTACTTTATATCAGGCAAATATAGAACCGTGCGAGTTTTTTCTTTTGAATCAAACACAAAAATATGTATAGGATTTGCCCTGCGTCGCACCTCCTGCGATGTGACTTAAGAATACGCACATCGTGATGTCGATGCTGAAATGTATAAACCAGATTCCAAAAAGGTTGGGACACTGTACAAATTGTGAATAAAAACAGAATGCAATGATGTGGAAGTTTCAAATTTCAATATTTTATTCAGAATACAACATAGATGACATATCAAAAATAAGTTGATTTTAAAATGTCATGGCATCAACATCTCAAAAAAGCAGCAAAAAAAGGCCATGTTTACCACTGTGTGGCATCCCCTCTTTTTATAACAGTCTGCAAACGTCTGGGGACTGAGGAGACAAGTTGTTCAAGTTTAGGAATAGGAATGTTGTCCCATTCTTGTCTAATACAGGCTTCTAGTTGCTCAACGGTCTTAGGTCTTCTTTGGTCGCATCTTCCGCTTTATGATGCGCCAAATGTTTTCTATGGGTGAAAGATCTGGATTGCAGGCTGGCCATTTCAGTACCCGGATCCTTCTACGCAGCCATGATGTTGTAATTGATGCAGTATGTGGTCTGGCATTGTCATGTTGGAAAATGCAAGGTCTTCCCTGAAAGAGACGACGTCTGGATGGGAGCATATGTTGTTCTAGAACTTGGATATACCTTTCAGCATTGATGGTGCCTTTCGAGATGTGTAAGCTGCCCATGCCACACGCACTCATGCAACCCCATACCATCAGAGATGCAGGCTTCTGCGCTCAGGCAACTGAGCGCTGATAATAACTTGGGTTGTCCTTGTCCTCTTTAGTCCGGATGACATGGCTTCTCAGTTTTCTAAAAAGAACTTCAAATTTTGATTCGTCTGACCACAGAACAGTTTTCCACTTTGCCACAGTCCATTTTAAATGAGCCTTGGCCCAGAGAAAACGCCTGCGCTTCTGGATCATGTTTAGATATGGCTTCTTTTTTGACCTACAGAGTTTTAGCCAGCAACGGCGAATGGCACGGTGGATTGTGTTCACCGACAATGTCTTCTGGAAGCATTCCTGAGCCCATGTTGTGATTTCCATTACAGTAGCATTCCTGTATGTGATGCAGTGCTGTCTAAGGGCCCGAAGATCATGGGCATCCAGTATGGTTTTCCGGCCTTGACCCTTACGCACAGAGATTGTTCCAGATTCTCTGAATCTTTGGATGATATTATGCACTGTAGATGATGATAACTTCAAACTCTTTGCAATTTTTCTCTGAGAAACTCCTTTCTGATATTGCTCCACTATTTTTCACCGCAGCAGTGGGGGAATTGGTGATCCTCTTCCCATCTTGACTTCTGAGAGACACTGCAACTCTGAGAGGCTCTTTTTATACCCAATCATGTTGCCAATTGACCTAATAAGTTGCAAATTGGTCCTCCAGCTGTTCCTTATATGTACATTTAACTTTTCCGGCCTCTTATTGCTACCGGTCCCAACTTTTTTGGAATGTGTAGCTCTCATGAAATCCAAATTGAGCCAATATTTGGCATGACATTTCAAAATGTCTCACTTTCAACATTTGATGTTATCTATATTCTATTGTGAATAAAATATAAGTTTATGAGATTTGTAAATTATTGCATTCCTTTTTTATTCACAATTTGTACAGTGTCCCAACTTTTTTGGAATCGGGTTTGTATTATGCAGCCCTAACCCACACATACATACAGTATATGTATATACAGTATAATTGACTTACATATTAAATTTGATATTACACTATTAAATCTTGCTTGCCTTCTCACATGCTCTGCTGAGCTCCACGGCAATGTCTCCACCAGAATTCCCAATCCCAATGACAACAACTCTCTTACCAAGGTAAGGACAAGGGTCCTTATATTCCCAGCTATGAATTATTGTCCCTGGGAATGTGTCAATACCTGCAGAACATAAAATTACAGTTAAATTTATTTAATATTCTGATGTTTCCATATACATATTAAATCCATTATACAGAGCCATGCAGGGAATTAGTCCTACACACAATGCTGAATGCTGGACAATCTGTATGATGATGACAGAGTGCTGTAATATCAGGTGAGCACCTGGGAAGTCTGAGAGGGGTATGATGGGTTGTGTGTAGAGTCCTGCACACACTAGCACACCGTCAAACACATGTGTCTCCTCTCGTCCATCTCTGTCCACAGTCACCACTTCCCACTGACCAGAGTCAGAGAAATCAGGCCTTTGTCTCACACTGCGAACTGTGGTCTGAAATACACCCAACCACAGAGAGACTGACTGCTACCGGTCATCTTTACACAGAGAATGCTGTTTATCATCAAACACTCAAAAAATATGATAGATTTTGAGAAAGCACACACAATAATACACACAATTATGTGAGAATTACTTACTTTATATCAGGCAAATATAGAATCGTGTGAGTTTTTTTCTTTTGAACCAAACACAAGAATATGTATATGATTTGCCCTGCATCGCACCTCCTGCGATGTGACTACTGAGCATGCGGGCATCGCGATGTCAATGCTGAAATGATGTATCATGCAGCCCTAACATATATTATACTTACATATTACGTTAGATATTACACTATTAAATCTTGCTTGCCTTCTCACATGCTCTGCTGAGCTCCTGGAACATCACTGTTGTCTAATAGTCCCAGCCTCTAACTGTAAAATCTGAGTTTGCCAGGACCAATGAGGATGTAAATCCCAGAATATTTCCTACTAGGTGAAATCTCAGCAGATGTGATGTCTTGGTGTTTATTACCTGAAAGTGAATGTGTTTGAGCAGGCTGAAGTGCTCAGCATAGAGTTTGAAGTACTGCACGGTCATAGAGTTGTGCATGAAGTTGGGGTAATGATCCGGCACAGGGAAATCACTGTAGCACATCATCTCTTTAGGGGAGTTCACTATGACAGAACGATAAATGCTGCAACGGCCTGCCTCGGGTTTTTCCTGTGAATAAACAGGGGATGACAGTCAGCGTTCCATAACTGGTAACCGTAACCGGTTTTAAGGTATACCGCGGTTTGGAAAAGTCACATTTTCAAAACCACTACAATTTTTCGTTATACCGTTCCTGCGGTATGCACAGTTTTTTTTTACGTGTCGTCAAAGATGGAAAGTGCAGGACTCCCTCAGTTGTGTGCAGAGAAGAGCGTAACGAGTCACATGACCCCTCCTCCTCTGGTTGGCGCGAGTGGTCAGTGAGAGTCACCTGTGTGTAGGACGGCCGAAGGAGGTGAATCCGTACACAACGATGTTCCGTACAGATGATGTTTTTAGCACCGATCGCTAAATAAATACTTTCAGGTCGAACATAAACTATATATCTGTGTCATCTTCATTTCTTTCTATTCTTTCTTTCATTCCTTTCACCCTCGATCAAGACAGTTTGTTTCAGTGTTGCAATAAATACTATTTGGCTTGCTACCGAGACAGATTACATTAACAGAGGCTAATTAACTAGCTAACGTCAACTAGTTTCCTCCCTCACATTACTTCACAGAGCAGGGAATAGCAGACTAAAGTACTTCATTTCTGTTATTTAGTACAATAATTAAATTTAGCTGGTATCACGTCTATACTTTTAAGTATATCTGTTCGAAATCACGACATTTAAAAAACAAAAAACAAACTTTGCCACTGTTGTTGTACAGTGTTGTACGGAGAGACCGTGCGTGTGTGTGACACTCGCACTCTCTTTCCTTATGCGTGTATTGTGCACACATCCTCGTTCCTCACTGCTCCAAACTTAATCCAGGAAAGGTGAACATTCCTGCATCATAACTTGGACTGAAAGATGAATGTGCAGAAAGTGAGCATGTCTCCAAAAACCTTGCTGAGCTGCAGGTTTAATGACTGCATTTTTTATTTATTTTTGTTATTTTATTTTATTCTTTACAGTGTTTTGATTATGTTTTTGATTATTGAGTTGCAGGTTTAGGCTCACTTAAGTAACTGCACTTAATTAAGAAGAATTTATTTTAATTATTTAGCCTGACATGTTTACTAAAATGTTCGATATGTTTCTGAAAAATAAAATATATTGTGTTCAGTGGAGAAAGAAAAAAAAAAAAAAAAAAATAAATAAATAAATAAATAAATAAATCGCAATACCACGATATTCTTTTTAATCTAAGGTTATCATACTGTCAGAATCTCATACCGGCCCATGCCTAGAGCGTACTAATAGATTAGCTTTGTAACATAACAGCTTTGAAAATTTTGTTTAAAGGCGAAGTGTGTAATATTGTTTAATGTTAAAATTAGTGGTGGGCATAGATTAATTTTTTTAATCTAGATTAATCTCACTGTAATCTTGGAATTAATCTAGATTAAAATGGCTCATTTGAATTCTGCCAAGTAGATAAGTAAACAACTAGCAGTCATCAAGAATTTAATATTGATAATAACATTGAAGACATTGTATGATTATTCCTTAAAGATAAGGTTTTAGTAGTAGTAGCCTATTACGTTCTGCCCAATGTCTTCAAGTGAAACCGAACTTTTATTTTGACGGGTTGCCGTGAGGATAGTTTTTCTCAAATGAAACGCTCGAATGCTCATGAAGTGACTCTCAGAGCAGTTCTGGAGATGTTGTTCATGTATTTATGTCCTCATTTAGTGAGACGACAGACGTTAATATCGCCGCAAGCGTCACGCGGTCTTCTGTATGAGTAGTGAACAAACCCGTGCATCTGTGCCATACATTAACACAGAGACACACAGAAGTCATATTTAAATAGACGTTTTGCTGCTTAATATTTACAAATAGGAGTGGGAGTGTGTTCACTTGTGTGTGCGCTTACGTTTGTTTGTGTGTGTGTGTGTGTGTGTGTGCGAACCGAGGCGGAACTCCGCTGTGCGCGCGATACAGAGAGCGCGACCATGTAAGGTAGAGACAGAAATGACTTGCCGATTTCCATTGGGAAGCTTCTTAAAAATAAATTTTCCCTGAAGCAAACCTGGCGGCTTCATAGCTGCATCCATGTTAGCACGCATACACACAGGTTCGAAGACTCGTTCTTGCCCCCTACAGTGCAATCGGCTAGGTATACATCCGCGCTAAAATATCAAGGTGAAAGTCATCATAGCTTGCGTAGTATAGACCCAGCTCCCAACCCAACTTTGAGAATAGATTAACGGCGATAACGGCCCACCACTAGTTAAAATACTCTCTCTTATCCCATCATAATATGCAGCAATAACAATAAGTAAGCCATTTGAAGCATTTTTGCCTCCAAAAGTGTAAACAAAACCAACTCATCTAATAATGCGAGTTTTGAGGCTGGGCTATCTGTTTGTTGACCAATAGCAGTTGTTGGGAGTGTTTAAAGACGTAGTAATAATAATAATAATAATAATATAATAATAAGAATTATATTTTAAATAGTCATACTATTTCACAATATCACTATTTTTTACTGTATTTTTTGATTAAATAAATGCAGCCTTGGTGAGAAGAAACGTCTTTCAAAAACATTATATCTACCCAAAACTTTGGAATGTTATTGTATTAAAATGGTAGTGTATAAATTATTAAGGTATAGGCTTTTGACACCTGATCTTGTATTACTTAGATCAGTAGGTGCGTTTACATGTACACTTTTTTGTCATTCCGATTAAAATCATTCCGATTGAAAGATTCGATGAACTGTTTACATGAGACGTTATCTAATCCGATATGGTGTTTACATGTGCCTGTGCTTTCGATTTTAGGATATGCTAATAGCCTACAGTGACAACAAAAACAAGTCACCAGAGGAAAAAACGCCCATATTTACGTTAATATTTGTAATATCTGTTTGCACTTGCTTAGAATAAACGGTTAATATTTGAATCCCTTGCGTTCATTCGAGCGCTCAGTCATATGGCCAGAACGCGATCATAGAAATCATATGCCCTCTGTAATGCAGCTGAGATTAATTGTACTCTGATACTACAAAGTTGTACTGTACTTAAATGGAACAAATACACGATTTCTTACCAAGAGTTGCTGAACAATGAATCAAAGGAGCATTGCTTTATCACAATCGTGTTTCGTACAACATTCATGGCGTGAGCAAGTATAAATTCAAGCAGATCGAAATTATGAATCTGTCATCTATACAAATACAAATGACAAAGGCAACTTTTGGTCAAGTTGTTTATTTTCATTGAGCTACTTTCACTATCATCACTGTGTTGTTTCTAAGCTGAAAAGCAGAAAATTGCGCTTCATTTCAGATCTGTTTTTCACTCCGGACATGAGAGCAGTCCGTCACACAGCAAGCGTTCTCCTTTCTAATGTGTTTTAACTGTATAATGGAAATTTTAACTTTATACCTCCACTATTACCCAGTCTCTACTGTAGTGTCGGTGTCCCCAAATCACAGAATGTACCGTTGCCGACATCATCACGTTCACGTTCTGACGACCCGACCTCTGGACGTGATGACGTAGACGCAAAGTAATCGGTTTAAAGTGTTTACATGGCAGGATTTTAATTTTGTTCGGTTTATAGAAAGGTTTATCCCACCCCTCTCAAACCGATTACAATTTCATTCGGTTTGGGCATTTTTATTCCGATTGAGGTGTTTATATGGAGCATTTTCATTCGGATTGGACTTTTAAACCGATTACAATGCTCCATGTAAACGCACCTAGTGTTTCCAAACCACTGTGCTGTGACAGGTTGTCGGGTGTGCCGTGGAAAATTATCTAAAACTTCCTTATCTCTATTATATTTCGTTATTATTATATTAAATCAGTGCTACCGGTCATCATTATGTCTGTTTGTGGGTTTTACAAATATTTAACCAATGAAAAGCATCCAAAAGAGCTTGTGACTAAACCTCGTAACTCCATTGGATCCTCAAATTGTCATTCGAAACCTCATAACTCCACCCCTGCCTCCATTCAGAATGAAGCGCTGCGATGTGCAATTTGAAGACAGACGTCTACTTCTTTGCAACGCAAGGGTAAACAAAGAACTAATGTTTGAATAAGTACAGTGTTTCCTTTTCTCAAGAAACACTGTCTATAAGGCTAATGTTTTTTGTGTGTTTAAAGAGCAGAGAAGAGTCTACTAAGCAAATTAGAAGTTAAGTGCAAGTGTCTGATCATATATAAAGCCAAAATACCAACTCTGAAGACATAATGTTTAATTATTGGGGGCGTTTTCCTTTCTATTTTTTATTTTTATAATGCTTAGTGGTGTGCCGTGGGATTTTTTACATATCAAAATTGTTCCGTGGCAGAAAAAAGGTTGGGAAACACTGACTTAGATTACAGGGTGCTAAAAATCATTCTTGTCATTTATCATTGTATCAGTCATTTTCCAATTCATTTTGGTACCATGGATGGTACAGAAATGACACACTTCACCTTTATTGATGTTAAAATTTCATAAACATTTTTTTAATTTTTTTTCATTGAATTAATTTCAACCTTAAACTTCCAGAGTCCTCCAACATCATCACTGCTCTCAAAGCACACAGGCTCCAGCCCTTCATCCAAGCAGCATTTGATGGAGGTCAGTCCAGAGCTGCCTGCTCCAATCACAGCCACACGCTTAGCCATGCTGCGAGTCTGCATATAGGAGACAGAACAATCACTTGAAGAAAACAAATGATGAAAATGCACACAGTTATTAAAACATACAATTTCACTAGTGTCTCCTCAATTGTGCACCTTTAATGAGGTATACCAGGAATCATTCATAATGTTTGGCATGGATGTGCAGCATTTACTGGTTAATCATAAAAAATAGTATTTTTTTTTTTTATGTAAGCAATTGAGTGTATCTGAAATCTCAAAGAAGAGGGTGGTCTCAGCTGCCACTAGTTTAAGGGGGATCAAAATGGAATGAAAAATTAAGGGAAAAAACAGTATAGGTTAAGTGTTAAAGTCAAGAATGTTCAGGAACGTATTCTTATGACAGATATGCAAGTCTTTAACTTTGGGCGTTGTCATAATTCTTATAAAACAAAAGTTTTTCACAATAGTCTAAAACCTGTAGTTAATAATAGATTAAAAAATTACTTACAGAGGTCTCCTATATTAAAATATACATCACATGCTTGTTTGTGTTCACAAGCTGAACTAAAGTTGAAAAGCCCATGAAGAATAAGGTGAAAGAGCTTTAGATAAATGTCCCAGGGTTAACCGTTTACCCCAGAGTCATAGGCTTATGATTTAGGCAATGTGACTGAAAAAAAAAAAAAAAAAAAATCACCAATGTGTAGGACTGAATATCTGTATGCCAAACAACAATTTTTCTTTTTTTTTTTTTTTTTTTTTATTTTTATAATGCTTAGTGGTGTGCCGTGGGATTTTTACATATCAAAATTGTTCCGTGGCAGAAAAAGGTTGGGAAACACTGACTTAGATTACAGTGTGCTAAAAATCATTCTTGTCATTTATCATTGTATCAGTCATTTTCCAATTCATTTTGGTACCATGGATGGTACAGAAATGACACACTTCACCTTTATTGATGTTAAAATTTCATAAACATTTTTTTAATTTTTTTTCATTGAATTAATTTCAACCTTAAACTTCCAGAGTCCTCCAACATCATCACTGCTCTCAAAGCACACAGGCTCCAGCCCTTCATCCAAGCAGCATTTGATGGAGGTCAGTCCAGAGCTGCCTGCTCCAATCACAGCCACACGCTTAGCCATGCTGTGAGTCTGCATATAGGAGACAGAACAATCACTTGAAGAAAACAAATGATGAAAATGCACACAGTTATTAAAACATACAATTTCACTAGTGTCTCCTCAATTGTGCACCTTTAATGAGGTATACCAGGAATCATTCATAATGTTTGGCATGGATGTGCAGCATTTACTGGTTAATCATAAAAAAAAAAAAAAATACTATTATGTAAGCAATTGAGTGTATCTGAAATCTCAAAGAAGAGGGTGGTCTCAGCTGCCACTAGTTTAAGGGGGATCAAAATGGAATGAAAAATTAAGGGAAAAAACAGTATAGGTTAAGTGTTAAAGTCAAGAATGTTCAGGAACGTATTCTTATGACAGATATGCAAGTCTTTAACTTTGGGCGTTGTCATAATTCTTATAAAACAAAAGTTTTTCACAATAGTCTAAAACCTGTAGTTAATAATAGATTAAAAAATTACTTACAGAGGTCTCCTATATTAAAATATACATCACATGCTTGTTTGTGTTCACAAGCTGAACTAAAGTTGAAAAGCCCATGAAGAATAAGGTGAAAGAGCTTTAGATAAATGTCCCAGGGTTAACCGTTTACCCCAGAGTCATAGGCTTATGATTTAGGCAATGTGACTGAAAAAAAAAAAAAAAAAAAAAATCACCAATGTGTAGGACTGAATATCTGTATGCCAAACAACAATTTTTCTTTTTTTTTTTTTTTTTTAATTATTTTCAATCATGGAAAATTTTCAGTTAAAGGGGTGGTTGACTGCTTTTTTTCTAGGCTTGATTGTGTTTATGGGGTGCAGTCTAACATGTGCTAATGCTCCCTTGCTAATGCTCCCTCCCAATGCTAAAAAAACGCATTATTTTTCACATAATTTACTAGGGATGCTCCAATCAGGATTTTTGCAGCCGATACAGAGTACCGATTTCTTGTCATGGTGATCGGCCGATACCAATGCCGATTCTGATGCTTCAAGCTTTACATAACATATGTAATAATGTTATAATCACAAAACTTATTCCTTATACAGTGAACATTTTAATATTAATTAAAAATGGATTGCATAACATATGCTATATCCTCTAGAATTTTTATCTAAAGCCAAATGCGCTTTATTCAACCGTGCCGTCTCTCTCTCTCCGGACGCGCGCCAGCAAGAGCTGCGATGACGCGGTTATTCTAACAACAACAGAAACACGGTGAGCAGCAAAAAATTATAGATTACTTACACTAAAACACAGCAGAAAACAACAATGCTGCAAATATAGTTATTTTTCTTTCTATCTATATTTATCTACACTCTCCGGAATAAAGGGACAAAAGCTGTCACTGGGGTGGTGCCTTTTCAAAAGGTACACTTTTGTACCTATTAGGTTCAAATATGTACACTTTAAGTACTAATATGTACCTTTAAGGTACCAAAATGGACTCTTTAGGTAGAGACATGTACCTTTTGAAAAGGTACTGCCCCAGTGACAGCTTTTGTACCTTTATTTCTGAGAGTGTATCTATAACCTATGACTCTGAGTATTCAAACCAGATGTGACAAGACGTTGCTGATCTACATTTAGCATTATTAATCTGTAGGCTAAGAACATTTAAACACATATATATATATATATATATATATATAAAAATTGTTGGCTAGGTTGAAATTTAAACTTTGAAACTGTTATCTTTCTTTTCTGCTCAAGATGAGAACGTTTTGATTATCCATGTTATGTATGTTAGAGAGAGGACAAAATAAATAGAAACATTTAAACTCCAACATGGAGAAGTCTAATGTAACTCATAAGGTTTAATTCTGTCCAAAAAGACTGAAGAGGAAAAAGAACTAGAAACATTTAAACTACTGAAAGAACAGAACGGAGTAGTTTGATCACGGTTTATCCACGGGCGATGCGGAAAAATGCATTCTGATTATTTGCGGGTGGATAAAATAATTCATAAAATATTAACAAATTTTTTAACAAGTTTTTCATCAGGCAGATTTAATTTGTGTGCTTTCATCTGATCGGGAAGTTGCAGTGACAGAAAAGGTGACATTCCAGATGAAGTTTGAAAGGAGTAAAGCCTGTGTTAATGCTATTGAGTGGGCTAATATGGCCAAAGAAGATATTTTTATTTTATAAATAAATGTTAATTTAAAAGCAGACCACGACCAGCGTATGTTACCATTACCCCTCACGGCTCCGATGAGGTTTTGTTCCGTCCTCCACGCTGTGACAATTCACAAAAGACTATTTTTAGCCAAGCAGCGCAGAGAGCCGCTTCAGAAACGTGCCGCGCCGTGGCTGGTATAAACACAAGTACTGACTGAGCGGCCGCGATCAGCTCTGGCTCCTGCGTGCAGTGATGCGCAGATCAGCTCTAACATCACTGAATGGATATTTTTAGTTTTTAACAGCATATTCAATCATCATGCAAAACATACACGACAAGTAACGAATTTTCCATTGTTTCTCAAAACATTTTCACACCGGCAATCATGGCATGACTGCGGCGCCAAATAATTTATGTCCCCACGCATCATGTACGTCCTCACGCATTGACGTCATCAAATTGCGATCGGTACGTGAGAGCGGCCAAATGTATGAGTACCGATCGAGTCATAAAATGTGATTATCGGCCGATACCGATCTCCGGCCGATTGATCGGAGCATGCCTATAATTTACCTTTATTCCACGCAGCTCTGTCCCTTCTCCTATGAACACTCTGATGATTTCCTGGCTTTATGAAGCCCCTCCCTCAGAAATACGCGATGGGCTCAGATTGGCTAGCTGGCCCAGTGGGTTGCGATTCGCTAAACCGCTTAGTGCATGACTGCAGGTCTAGAAACATCACGCACCTTGCCTCAGTGGCATGCGCGCCGGTTGTATTGTAAACAATGGCGTCGTTAATATTGCTTATCAAGTTGAGCCCGAGGTGCAGAGCAAGCACTGATCGAGGCTGTAACCATGTGTTTGAACATTTTTGGGGGTGGGGGGGGCTGTACCAACTGGCAGGTATGCATTAAAACCGTTTAATGCACAGGTAGTTCCAAGTCAGTTAATCATAGGGATGGGCGATACCACTTATTTTGTTTACGATAATTATTAAATTACTAAGAATAAAATATGTAATGACACTTAAAGGTGGGGTAAGCGATTTTTCAAAAAAACTGATTCGAGCCGAGTAGCAAAACAAACTTGTAGTCAATCAGCAGTAAGGGGCGTCTCTACTCATGATGTGGGGAAGAGAGCGTTCAGTGCACAGAACAGAAAGATAGAGATGGTGGATAAAAAAACGTTTGTGAAACAAAAGAAGGCTTAAGGCAATAAGGCAAGAAGTAGGACCCGTGTAAATATCGGATCAGCTTTCCAGCGCTGGAGAGAACTCAAGGAGTGGAAGGCCTGCGATCGGACTCCGAGGTTGCCTTGTTTGTTCTCGAAAACACCGTGTCTATAAGTTGCGCCGCGCCGCAACAGCTAAAGTCTGTCTACACTGGACGCGACAATGCGACTGTTTAAAATCGTTTGAAATTTGTGTCATTACATCAAATACAACACAGCAGCAGTTTTCTGTCGGGGATTTGTCGTGCCGCACCGCACAACTATGGTGTAGACAACATCACTGATTATAATGAGTTCTATAGTATTTTGTCGCGGCGCTCACGTCCAGGGTAGACACAGTGTAACATTGGTTTTTCTTTGTTTCACAGAACTAATTGTTGCCTGGGTTGCGTACGTATGTGTGGGGCAGAACTAAAAAAATAGGGGCGAGTTTGTTTTGGTGATTTCAAATGTCAACATTGGCTACCAGAAATCACTTACCCCACCTTTAACTTTATATTCGAAACACATTTTAACATTCAATACACCTTAATTGCAATTTATTAGATTATATTTTTGTTTACGCACAGTTAAAATATGTTTACTGTAATGGTAACCAAAATCGATTCATCAAACTATCGCAATTCTTTTTAAAACGATTTAAAAATCGATTGGTTTACCTCAGAATCGATTTTTATTTCATTATTTTATTTTTCCTAAGCGGTGGTGGGGAGAAGTTAGCGCTTTGTAATTCCAACAGAGGGTGAAATGTATCGGTGTGTTCGAGTTGGAGCAGCACCGCACAGATGATCAGCGTATGACACCAAAGTACCGCGAGAGCGATTCGAAAGCACACGGAGCGGAGCATCTACTCTCTGTAGCTCTTGCGGTGCTTTAATGACACACACCGATCGTTCTGCGTGCGCAGTGACCCTGCGTTAGCTGACTTCATATACGTTTAAAGCCGGCGCAAGAAAGCAAAACCATGACGGAGGCAGAGGATCAAACCTCTTCCAGAAATCTTTCTGCACCTTCACTTTTTGTATCCCAACTGCCGGGAAAACATGACTAAACAGGTATGCAAAATAACATACAGGTGCATCTCAATAAATTAGAATGTCGTGGAAAAGTTCATTTATTTTTCATTTAACTCAAATTGTGAAACTCGTGGATTAAATAAATTCAATGCACACAGACTGAAGTAGTTTAAGTCTTTGGTTCTTTTAATTGTGATGATTTTGGCTCACATTTAACAAAAACCCACCTATTCACTATCTCAACAAAATAGAATACTTCATAAAACCTAGGGCTGGACAATAATTCAATATAAATATGTATCGCGATATAATTTTTTTCAATAACGGTGATATGATTTTTAAACACATTTCCGATATACATTACCAGTGTTTCCCATACACTGATTTATTTGTGGCGTTTGACTTTGTTGAATAAACATGAGCACTGCACGTTTCAAAAAGTGGGTGATTTATGTGAATGTATCTCTGAAGGGAACATACTGTCTTCAGAATAGTTTTGATGGCATTTTCATTTTATCTGATAAAAGTAGAGTTCACGAGCGGAGCTGCTTAGATTACAGCCGTTACCGGGGAAACCGCTAGTTCTACCGCTCTCACAGCGCCTCCTACTGGCAGAGAATCAGATTCTACTCCGCTGTTTTCAACATAATAAATGTTTTCTGAGCAGCAAATCAGAATATTAGAATGATTTCTGAAGGATCATGTGACTGGAGAAATGATGCTAAAAATTCAGTTTTGAAATCACAGGAATAACTTGCATTTTCAAATATTTTCAAATAGAAAACAGTTATTTTAAATGGTAAATATTTCAAAATGTTACTGTTTTTGCTGTATTTTGGATCAAATAAATGCAGGCTTGGTGAGCAGAAGAGAATTCTTTAAAAAACTAAAAGCGTACTGTTCAAAAGCCTTTGACTGGTAGTGTATGTTAGCCTATAGTTTGAAGTTAAAGATATTAATAAGGTGAGTCTGAGATGTTTATTTGACAGTGATTTCACAATTCATGTTTGTATGAAGGCTAAATATAAATAAAAGGTGAACATTAATTTATTTGTGCAGTCCCCCCTAAAATATTATATAGTTTTATAGGAGGAGTTCATAGACTTGGCAAATTCATTTTTCATTAGTTCGTTGGTACAGACATCTGTTATGGGCATTCTTGGCAGTTTTAATGAGGCTTTTTTTAATAGTGTTCATATTGATATCGGAATTATATCGTATCGACCGAAATTAAGAAATATATTGTGATATCAATTTTGGCCATATCGTCCAGCCCTAATAAAACCAATAAAAAAAAACATTTTTAGGGAATTGTTGGCCTTCTGGAAAGTATGTTCATTTACTGTATATGTATTCAATGCTTGGTAGGGGCTCCTTTTGCTTTAATTACTGCCCCAATTCGGCGTGGCATGGAGGTGATCAGTTTGTGGCACTGCTGAGGTGGTATGGAAGCCCAGGTTTCTTTGACAGTGGCCTTCAGCTCATCTGCATTTTTTTGGTCCCTTGTTTCTCATTTTCCTCTTGGCAATACCCCATAGAGAATCTTCCGGTCTGGTGAGTTTGCTGGCCAGTCAAGCACACCAACACCATGGTCATTTAACCAACTTTTGGTGCTTTTGGCAGTGTGAGCAGGTGCCAAATCCTGCTAGAAAATGAAATCAGCATCTTTAAAAAGCTGGTCAGCAGAAGGAAGCATGAAGTGCTCCAAAATTTCTTGGTAAACGGGTGCAGTGACTTTGGTTTTCAAAAAAACACAATGGACCAACACCAGCAGATGACATTGCACCCCAAATCATCACAGACTGTGGAAACTTAACACTGGACTTCAAGCAACTTGGGCTTCTCCACCCTTCCTCCAGACTCTAGGACCTTGGTTTCCAAATTAAATACAAAACTTGCTCTCATCTGAAAAGAGGACTTTGGACCACTGGGCAACAGTCCAGTTCTTCTTCTCCTTAGCCCAGGTAAGATGCCTCTGACGTTGTCTGTGGTTCAGGAGTGGCATAACAAGAGGAATACGACAACTGTAGCTAAATTCCTTGACGTGTGTGGTGGCTCTTGATGCCTTGACCCCAGCCTCAGTCCATTCCTTGTGAAGTTCACCCAAATTCTTGAATCGATTTTGCTTGACAATCCTCATAAGGCTGCAGTTCTCTCGGTTGGATGTGCATCTTTTTCTTCCACACTTTTTCCTTCCACTCAACTTTCTGTTAACATGCTTGGATACAGC
This sequence comes from Onychostoma macrolepis, assembly GCF_012432095.1. Classification (NCBI taxonomy): domain Eukaryota; kingdom Metazoa; phylum Chordata; class Actinopteri; order Cypriniformes; family Cyprinidae; genus Onychostoma; species Onychostoma macrolepis. The sequence goes on along the minus strand of NC_081174.1, from coordinate 9,920,949 downwards.
ACTCTGTGAACAGCCAGCTTCTTTGGCAATGAATGTCTGTGGCTTATGCTCCTTGTGAAGGGTGTCAATGTCGCCGGCAGCCATGTCACCCTGTAGCCCAAGACTGGTTACTCACTGAAGCTCAGCAGGGTTGAGCCTGGTCAGTACCTGGATGGGAGACCTCCTGGGAAAACTAGGTTGCTGCTGGAAGAGGTGCTAGTGAGACCAGCAGGGGGTGCTCACCCTGTGGTCTGTATGGGTCCTAGCGCCCCAGTATAGTGATGGGGACACTATACTGTAAAAAGCACCGTCCTTCGGATGAGATGTTAAACCGAGGTCCTGACTCTCTGTGGTCATTAAAAATCCCAGGATGTCTTTCGAAAAGAGTAGAGTTGTGACCTCGGCATCCTGGCCAAATTCGCCCATTGGCCTCTGACCATCATGGCCTCCTAACAATCCCCAAATCTGCTGATTGGCTTCATCACTCTGTCTCCTCTCCACCAGTAAGCTGGTGTGTGGTGGGCGTTCTGGCGCACTATGGCTGCCGTCGCATCATCCAGGTGGATGCTGCACACTGGTGGTGGATGTGGTGGATGAGGAGTGTGCATCCACCCCCCCACCATTCATACAGGTTTGGAACTACTTGAGGGTGAGTAAATGATGACAGAATTTTCATTTTTGGGTGAACTATCCCTTTAAGTGTATCATTCAACTTTTTCCCATGGTCTAGAGTTAAAAACAAACAAACAAACAAACAAACTCGCAACACATAGTGATATCGAATTGCAATACTTGTAGAATCGAAATTCTTAAAAAAATAAATAAATCAATCGCAGTACATATTGTATCGGCACCCAAGTATCGTGATAGTATCGAATCGGGAGGTAGGTGTATCGTCCCATCTCTAATAAAATGCAACCTTAATTTGACAGTGTATGATATTAACATTACTGAAAAGAACATGATCAATATGAACTTTAAATGTTAATTTATATAAATGTAATAGCACAAATTATGTCAGCTACAATTTCAATTTATTTACTGTGAAATAACTCAAACGTATGCGTTTTTTTTTTGTCCTCTGATAAGCATTGTTCTGGGCTGCCATTCCCAAAAGTATCATTGCTTTATTGTGATAGTTTTGGGAGACGCTGATCTGTTTGAATGCACTGTCAGAAGTGAGTGAATGCTCTCTAGGATTGATTAGTTCTGTCTTGCAACATTTGCATGTGTTCAGATGAGCTGTACATAGTTCTATCCTACACAATTATTCGCTAACATAGGTTATTCGTCCAATTCAATGCATATTGTACGCATTATTTATTTATTTTTGTTAAATAAACAAAATGACTGGTAAATAAAACACACCTTTGTATCGATATATATATATATATAATTTTTATTTTTTTAATTTGATTATCGATACTTTCAACACTTGCATCAGTATCGATATATTTCGATACTTCAGGATCGATACGCCTATCCCTAGTTAATCACCGTTCTACAAACCCACACTCATCACACACACACACACACACACACACACACACACACACAGAGAGAGAGAGAACATGGAGAAGTCAAAAATCATGATCTTTCAGAAAAAGCTTCGTCTTTCTGACAAAAACTATGAGTTCACAATTGGTGGAACAATTCTTAATCACGTCACCTGTTATAATTATTTGGGTCTGACAATCTCAGCCTCTGGACAGCTCAATACTGCAATAAAAGATCTGACGGATAAGGCACGCAGGGCTTTTTACAGTATAAGACAACTACCGAAGTATCGTCTGAGTGAACACAGTCTGTGTGTGGAGATGGGCCGACACAAGCAGAGCTGGAAAGCCAGAGAGCTCCGACTGTTCTCACTGCACTGAGGGACTCGTAGAGGACGAGCTGCACTTCCTCACGGAGTGCAGCAAATATAAACAAATCAGAGATGCCTATTTCAAACAAATAGCTCTAGTTTAACCTGAATTTAACCATAAAAATAACTTAGACAAACTCTGTTATATTCTAGGAAAAATGTATCCACCTGGCAGCGCAGTATGTGTCCTCCTGCCATCAAATGAGGGACAAAGGCTGATCCCTCCTTTCCATTTATAACTGCTCTCTGTATTCATTTAATCATTTATTTATTTATTTTGTATTATTATTATTTTTTATTTATTTATTATTATGTTTTTTTTTTTTTTTTTACCTACATGTATAATATGGACATGTATATGTGTTTCCCCATGATTTTATTTATCTGTATAATATATGTATTGCTTTGGCAACATTGTGATGCTACACAGTCATGCCAATAAAGCTAATTTGAATTGAATTGAATTGAGAGAGAGAGAGAGAGAGAGAGAGAGAGAGAGATGCTGCGTCCCAATTCGCATACTATCCGTCCTAAATAGTATTCGAAAATAGAATTAGTATGTCCCAAATCACAGTATGTTTAAAAAAGTATGCCAAAGATTCCCGGATGGTCTACTACTTCCGGTTAGAATTCGAAGTACAGATCGATGCACACTCTAACTGCTAATATTGCCCACAACACATTGCGCGGCGGACGAGGAATCGATCAGAACTACAAACACGCATAAAACGTGTTAAAAAAACTACAAACATGGCGGATATGCGAGACCAACAGACAGGTAGAGAAAGTGATTTGAGTGATAAATAATCAATGTCTAACCTGATTAAAAAATATTAATTTAATGTTATCCACGTTATATTTCATCTGCAGCAACACTGTGAACTTTTATAATGATATGTTTGGTCATTAACTTTTAAATGCATCATTATGCAAACACATGAGCAGAGTTCTCGGCGTGAAAGACCCGCGATGTGCTGCTTTATTTCTCTCCAATAGGGTAGGAAATCAAATTAAACTAAATGTGGATGATGTTAACTGTGATAAGATGATTAACAGGGCAGTTTAAACAGTGACAGGATGCAGTAACTAAGCAACAGAATGTCCGTTAAAGAGGCAGTTATGACGAAGTAGTATGTCCCAAAGCCTGCCTAATATTCTGCTACATACTCAAAAGTATGTACTTTTTCTTCACAAAAAGAGTACATACTTTTAGGGCATAGTATAAGTAGGCGAATTGGGACGCAGCAACAGAGAACTCGGCATGTTTAACGTTACCGCACTATTTCATCTCTGTGTCTGATCTGAAGCGGGCAGAACGCAAGCGCTAACGAGCCATAACTGACGAAAAAAATAAATAAATCATTTTTAACCTTCTAGTCAAATACTGCACTGAAAACATCAACACGATTAAAACGATAAAAAAAAATCAGTTTAACGCACAGCTAACTTAGCCGTGCATGATCTCTTACATGTTTCATGAGCACAAAAACGTTCTTGTCAACCCTGCCCCGCGACTTTTAATACAATAGCTTCAAAACTGAATGGTTAACTTATAAAATCGCTGTTTTGAAGTAACTCGGCTCACAGCCACTGAGACGCACAGATACAGGTAATTCACATACACTTTAATCTCTCTAAAAACAGCTATACTACTATCGTAAAACGGTTAACTAATATTAAATTTATATATAATATAAATATTTCATCTTACCTCGTCTTTCAACGTTAAACGACGCTTCACGCTGGTGACGCTTTCGCGCTCTGCTTCTGTGAACGATAAACACCGCTTACTTTCTTCTTCTTATTCGTTTTATATTGGCGGCTCGCAATCACACGTTGAGCGTTCCCGCTTACTTTGATTTGATTGGTCCTTTTTCACAAGACTGTGATGACGCGTTTCAACGGTCATCAGCATCGTAAATCCTCCAAAGTTTTTTTATATATTGATTTTTTTTTTTTTTTTTAATGTATGCACATTTATAACACTATACATTGTATTATAAGTCATTAAGTCAAGCCATCAAGCCATGTCAAACTGAAAAGGAAAATCTATCTATCTATCTAGATATGTGAAATTAAGAAATTGAAACAAATATTAGTAGGCTATTGTAATTTTACAATTTAATAAAATTAGAATAAATAGCCTATTGCAGTTACCATATGATGATAGTAAAATTCTCTAATTTAAACAGCTAAGTAGCTGACATAATAATAAACAGTGTACTTACATATTGTCATTGAAGCACACCAACTAAAACCACTCAGGAATCATCAGAACAGGTGAAATTTAGCAGAAGCCAAGCACTAACAGTCCACACCTGACCACACCTGACCACACCTGAGCTTCTGGCAATTTCCTCATAATGCAATCGACGCTACGGCTGATGCAATACTTGCAATCAGGGCCGGTTCTAGACATTAGGAGGCCCTAGGCAAAATTCATGTTGAAGGCCCCACACCCTATATAAAGAACCTGAAACAAATGATTCCTAACCTTTTTATTTATACAGCATTTAATTTTAAATTTTGCACATTTTTACTTATACAGTACAAAAATTGGGAAACATTACTTTTTTAAGTGTTTTTGAAAGAAGACTCTTACAGTATGCTCATCAAGCCTGGATTTAGCCTATTTGATCAAAAACAAACAAACAAAAAAACAATAATGTTGTGAAATATTATTACAATTTAACATAATGGTTTTCTATCTTACTATACTTGATGCAAAGCTGAATTTTCATCAGCCATTACTTCAGTCTTCAGTGTCCCATGATCCTACATAAATCATTCTAATATGCTGATTTATTATCATTGTTAGAAACAGTGCTTAATGTTTATTTTATAACCTGTGATACTTTTTCAGGATTTTCTGATTATTAAAAATATGTTTAAAAATAAAAAAATATAAATCTTTTAAGTCTTTACCATCACTTTTTATCTATTTAACACATCCTTGCTGAATATTACTGTTTTTTTTTTTGTTTTCTTTTCTGTATTGATGCAGGCTTGATGAGCATAAGAAATTACTTTCAAAAACATTAAAAATAGTAATGGGTCCAAACTTTTGACCGGTAGGCTACTGTATGTTCATATTTATCAAACTTTATCTAAGGTCCTTTTTGTTTGATGAAGATGTTATTGTTGTTATTATTGTTTTGCTGTTTTATTTAATTTAATCACAGTTCCAGAATACCACTTCATTAAGTGCTTGCATGGGCAGGATTTCCCCTCTCCCATTTAATCAATATTGACTACAGATATTGTCATATTATTAATATCAATAATATAGTATGTATTGCATTGTTACCTTAAATATGACATATATACACAAATCAAGTGGAGCCTGGCTCGACTAAGTACACTGTAAAAAAAAAAAAAGTTGAGCGAACTTAAAAAAACATTTTTTACCAGCTTCAGCAGATTTTTGAGTTTGCTCAACTTGTTTTTGTGGGAGATTCTCAAATTTTTGTTGTATAAACTTAAAACAAGAAGTTGAGAAAACTCAAAAATCTGCTGAAGTTTGTTGCCTTAAAATTTTAAGTTGGCTCAACTTTTTTTTTTTTATAGTGTATGTGAAGTTTCACATTCGGAGCCGTAATGAGAGCGGCAATGATATTGGTGCTCTTGGTAAACACAGCTCAGGTCTACAGGACCTAGTCGAAACCATGTAAAAGCCAAGGGGCCTGTACATGGCATGGCATGTACATGGCCGCGTCACACCAGTGGCAGAGTAAACTCCAGTGAAACAGAGAATGTGAAATGGCGGCGGCTTCGGCCCTTTCACATACAGGTGCATCTCAATAAATTAGAATGTTGTGGAAAAGTTCATTTATTTCAGTAATTCAACTCGACTCATGCATTAAATAAATTCAATGCACACAGACTGAAGTAGTTTAAGTCTTTGGTTCTTTTAATTGTGATGATTTTGGCTCACATTTAACAAAAACCCACTAATTCACTATCTCAACAAATTAGAATATGGTGACATGCCAATCAGCTAATCAACTCAAAACACCTGCAAAGGTTTCCTGAGCCTTCAAAATGGTCTCTCAGTTTGGTTCACTAGGCTACACAATCATGGGGAAGACTGCTGATCTGACAGTTGTCCAGAAGACAATCATTGACACCCTTCACAAGGAGGGTAAGCCACAAACATTCATTGCCAAAGAAGCTGGCTGTTCACAGAGTGCTGTATCCAAGCATGTTAACAGAAAGTTGAGTGGAAGGAAAAAGTGTGGAAGAAAAAGATGCACAACCAACCGAGAGAACCACAGCCTTATGAGGATTGTCAAGCAAAATCGATTCAAGAATTTGGGTGAACCTCACAAGGAATGGACTGAGGCTGGGGTCAAGGCATCAACACACAGACGTGTCGAGGAATTTGGCTACAGTTGTCATATTCCTCTTGTTAAGCCACTCCTGAACCGCAGACAACGTCAGAGGCGTCTTACCTGGGCTAAGAAGAAGAAGAACTGGACTGTTGCCCAGTGGTCCAAAGTCCTCTTTTCAGATGAGAGCAAGTTTTGTATTTCATTTGGAAACCAAGGTCCTAGAGTCTGGAGGAAGGGTGGAGAAACTCATAGCCCGAGTTGATTGAAGTTCAGTGTTAAGTTTCCACAGTTTGTGATGATTTGGGGTGCAATGTCATCTGCTGGTGTTGGTCCATTGTGTTTTTTGAAAACCAAAGTCACTGCACCCGTTTACCAAGAAATTTTGGAGCACTTCCTTCTGCTGACCAGCTTTTTGAAGATGCTGATTTCATTTTCCAGCAGGATTTGGCACCTGCCCACACTGCCAAAAGCACCAAAAGTTGGTTAAATGACCATGGTGTTGGTGTGCTTGACTGGCCAGCAAACTCACCAGACCTGAACCCCACAGAGAATCTATGGGGTATTGTCAAGAGGAAAATGAAAAACAAGAGACCAAAAAATGCAGATGAGCTGAAGGCCACTGTCAAAGAAACCTGGGCTTCCATACCACCTCAGCAGTGCCACAAACTGATCACCTCCATGCCACGCCGAATTGAGGCAGTAATTAAAGCAAAAGGAGCCCCTACCAAGTATTGAGTACATATACAGTAAATGAACATACTTTCCAGAAGGCCAACAATTCACTAAAAATGTTTTTTTTATTGGTCTTATGAAGTATTCTAATTTGTTGAGATAGTGAATAAGTGGGTTTTTGTTAAATGTGAGCCAAAATCATCACACAGTCTGTGTGCATTGAATTTATTTAATACACGAGTTTCACAGTTTGAGTTGAATTACTGAAATAAATGAACTTTTCCACGACATTCTAATTCATTGAGATGCACCTGTATAGATTATTTGAAATTTGTTTAATTTCAATGAAATCATTTGTTATGATGAAACGGCCAATAAGTAGAGTATGATAGTGATCAAGTCCTAAAAGACGTGATGAACTATATTATAACAATGTGATCAACTGATAGGGACAGCAGTGAATTGGTGGTGCGTCAATACAGGGGTGTATACGACCTAGTCGAAACCACTGAGGCACGCATCTCAGATCATAACTGAGGCTGAGTAGCCTATAGGACATTCCACGCCCTTAGAGCTATAAGCCAAAGCAATTGCGTCGATCCAGTGTGACAGCCTTTGCTTGGACACAGGCAGACCTTTTGTGCGTCCTCCAAAACATACAAATAGCTGCTCCGAGAGTCTGAACTGTCTAGAGTACTCGATATAAGTGCGGTTCTGGATTTGGGTGCCATATCGTTCCTTGTGCTTGACAGAGGAGGTCTCTCTTCAGTGGGATAGTCCACGGGGAGGCTACCAGCATCTCCACCAGTTCTGGGAACCATGGCTGACTGGGCCATTTCGGTGCCACTAACAGAACAGATTCTTTTCCTCTCTGATTTTGCAAAGCATGCGAGGCAGAAGTTTCACTGGAGGAAAGGCATACTTGCTTTACTTTCGGCCAGCTGTGAGCTAGTGCATCCACTCCCAGGGGAGAGTGTGTCAGTGAATAAAACAGCGGACAGTGAGTGTTCTCTGCTGATGCAAAGAGATCCACCTCCGCCCTGCCGAATACACTCCAAATCATATTGACTGTTAAACGGTGTAATCTCCACTCCCTGTGGATTACCCTGCCCCTCGACAGTAAGTCTGCGCCGTAATTCAGGCATCTGGGGATATGTACTGCCCGGATGGAGAGGACGTGTCGATCTGCCCACAGAAGGAGGTCTTTTGCCAGCCGCAGAAGTGGTCGCGAGCTCACACCGCCTTGGTGATTTATAAATGCTATCACTGTCATGCTGTCCATTCCTGATGAGAACGTGACAGTGGAGAATGTCCGGGAGAGAGCACTCGAGCGCTAGGCATTTCAGCGGGAGAGAGCGCCCTAACTTGAAGACTGCGAGAGAGCTGATCAGTTTTTGTGAGCGCTCCTCCGACAGACGCGATCGCATATTGATTGAATTCAGCTCCACTCCTAAAAAGGAGATGTTCTGGCTCTGTACCAGCATGCTCTTTTGTATATTAACAGTCAGCCCTAAGCTCTGAAGATGAGCGAGGAGTCTGAGCTTGTCGCTGAGCAGCGCGCTCTCTGATTGGGCTAAGACTAGCCAATCGTCGAGATAGTTCAGGATGTGCATTCCGCTCTGCTTCAGAGGAGAGAGAGCAGCATCAATGCATTTCGTGAATGCAAATCTGAAGAATGCAGATGCGTTGCTTCTCACTCTCCAGTTCGCCGCGGCTGAAGGACAGAGATGGGCAGCGACGGCTTCTTTCACGGGGGTGAGTTTGACATACCCCACTTGGTCAGCGCCGTCCACAGAAGACTGGTGAGCAGTGCGTTCCACGACTTTATCTTGTCAGCAGTCATGAAGCGCACTGGAAGGGGACCTGCAGCAGGGGGGTGAGGTGTGCGTGGGCACTGAGCCGGGGCGGGCTCATCACCTGACCCTGACAAATCCGCATCAGAAGCTCGCGGCACTTTCCTCCTTGGCTCGAAAGAGGCTGCAGAGGAAGAGCGTGGCAGATTTAGTAGAACGAGTTCATCACCTTGGACGATGGCCATACGGAGCCTGAGAGCCTGGAGACTCATATCTCCGCAGTGGGGGCAGTCCGACCCCCCAAGCGCCGCCTCTGCGTGGGCGCGACCCAGGCAGAAGACGCACGATTCGTGGCCATCAGAAGATTCAATTGGCTCCGCACAGGAGAGGCAATCGCGAGTCATTCTTGTCCAAGTCCGAAGCTCATCGGAACACAGCAGGGGAAGAGAAGGCGTGTCCGCTGCAGCGTGTAGATCAAGGTGAGTAGTCTTGTTGATAGGCTTCTTGCTTCTTGTAGAAGGTTGGCCGAAGGAAAAGATTCTGAATGGATGACGTACAAGCGCTGTCTTATATAGAGTGGGATTCTCGCTCATATTTCGCGCGCTTGAACGCCATTGGCCAGTTTCACTGGCGTGATTCAATAAGGCTTCAGTAGTATTTGAGGAAAGGGTATTTCCCATAGCAATGTAGAGTGACCGAATCGAAAGGGAACGCGGTGGACTGTTTGAGTAACACTCTCTGTCACATTTACTGTTGTGATTTCGCCATTTACGGTCATCCGACTACCCAGAACATGTAATTCTATCGTAATTATTTAAAAATACTTATAGCCTAAATTTCATGCCTGACACTTTTGCTAAAAACTAATATTTAAGTTGTGAAAAATTAAGAGAATTAAGAGATGTTAAAAATTGCCCGCCTCATGTTTTCTTAAAGAAGAACAGATTATTAAGACATGATGACGCAGATGCACCTGTTTCCTGTAACAAAAACTAAAAGGTGTACTCCTAAAACACAACGACTGAATAATGGTCTGAATCATCGCTTTCGCTTAAAACATACACACACACTCACTCACAATAAGGACTGTGTTCCTGGCACCTCAGTGCGAAGTCATGATTTACCACGGTGATCTCTACTGAGCGTTTTCCCTCTGTTTATTCTGCCTGCCTGTGATCTACTCGGACTGTTTATATTGATTACGATTCCTGCTGCCAACCTCGACCGACTAGCCTGTTTATCGACTCAGCCTGCCTGCTGCCTGCCCCGACCTTCTGCCCGCCATTTGACTTGTGTTTTGTATCATCTACTGTTGTTTAATAAACTGCAGATGGATCATCAAGCTTCTGACTCGTCACACAAACGGTCTCAAGTACAAATTTTCTTAATTTTTTATTTATTTCTATAAACACTGAATGCTGATGGCTCTTAGAGAGAAAGCCTCGCCTACGTCATAGTGACATATACAGTCCAACAAACAAGATGTGTACAGTGCCATCCATAATCCTGATCGTCTGACTTAAAATGTCAGTCACAATAGATCGAGAGGAGGTTTTCTGTACGCATTATGACCCTTTTCTTTAATGATGTATACACTTTCTGAGTAACTAGGCCTCTAGGAATTTACAACTGTGTCCCCATAGATCTTGTTTGGATATTATCTTTGGGGTCTGTATGGAAAACCCATGGACGATAAGGTTTATTCTATATCTATGTGAGTAAAAAAATAAATAAAAATAATAGTAATAACCTAAGAAAATGGTATTAAACATTTGAAACAAGCTCAGCTGATACAACTCCACAAGCCACAGCCATATCACCCTGCAGCCCAAGACCGGTTGCCCATGGAAGCTAAGCAGGGCTGAGCCTGGTCAGTACCTGGATGGGAGACCTCCTGGGAAAACTAGGTTGCTGCTGGAAGAGGTGCTAGTGAGGCCAGCAGGGGGTGCTCACCCTGCAGTCTGTGTGGGTCCTAACACCCCAGTATAGTGACGGGGACACTATACTGTAAAAAGCACCGTCTTTCAGATGAGACGTTAAACCGAGGTCCTGACTCTCTGTGGTCATTAAAAATCCCATGACACTCATCATAAAGAGTAGGGGTGTAACCCCGGTGTCCTGGCCAAATTCCCTCCACTGGCCCTTGTCTATCATGGCTTCCCAATAATCCCCATCCACTTGATTGGCTCTATGACTCTCTCTCCTCTCCACCTGTAGCTGGTGTGTGGTGAGCGCACTGGCGCCGTTGTCCTGTGGCTGCCGTTGCATCATCCAAGTGGATGCTGCACACTGGTGGTGGTTGAGGAGAGACCCCCCCCATTGCAATACACAGTAAAGCGCTATATAAATGCTTCATTCATTCAACTCTTTAATTTCATGTTGGATATTGAAAATCTGGATGCGGATGCAATAGAAGAAGTATTAGGAAAGCATGAAACCATGATAGTCGTGCTCGTGCAAAAAAAAAAAGCTTCCGGTTAAGAAGCTTCATCTGGTTCCCTGCATTGGAACCTCGGGGATAAATAATTAGAAATGTAGGTTTGTCAAAAAGAAAGAATCCGTTATCCGGTTTAGTTATATTTTTTAAAGAAATACAAAATTTTCTTAAAAACATTGTGTCAAACTTATTCGGTAGCCTGATTCTCGTTTCATTGTGTATTGACCACATATTTATCGGATTTATAAAAGTAGCGTGAACCTTCGTAGTAGAAATAAAAGTAAATCTTATAAAACAAAGAGAACCGATTAGTGACTTTGTTAGAACACAACGGGTTACGCTTTTTCATTTTGCTTTTTAAGCACAATTAAAATATTCTCCCATTGACCCCAGAAGATGCTCCTCACGTGTTGTTTCATTCAAGCGTGGTTTACAACTCAGCAGGTATCCAACGAGTGTGTTTCATGGTGACATGGATATTTTTGGAAAGTCTTTTCACATGTCTGTAGTTGACTTAAATATTTTAAATGAACCAGAACGTTATGGGCAAAGGCTTGGTGCCTGCAAAAGTCATAAACTCTTTCTTCAGAGACCATAAGCGGTTACATCACATATTGTAACTTTCTACATATATTTTTCAGTATAACCAATAGTATATTGATAGTATATGATATTTATCATGCTGATAAAGGTCGTTTCAGAAAAGCACGATAATATAGAACTAGTGCAGAACTAGATCTTAGTTACTTCAGGATGTCAGATTTTGAGTGCTGGCTCACCCTACTCTTGAGATATGGTCACTTTTTAATTTTTTTTATTTATCCTTTTATGCATGAATATGTTTTGAAATAAAATAAACTGTGTTTTTATATTGTCATGTAAAACTATACTAAATGTTTATTTTATACAGTATGTTACATATAATCACATTTTATTTATCACCATCTTCTCTAAAAGAAGAGAATGATATGTTTTATAAGGTCAATAAACTTTTAAAATGTACGATAAATGGTTTTCTTTAGTAACATGTTTGTAATTCTCTGGGGTCTGAGGGGTTTTGGGCCTGAAGAAATTTTGACATTTTTGTTTTATCAGCGTCTTAAAACATATTAATGGCCAAAGTCTGATTATACTGTATTCGGCACAAACTGGGGTACAATAATATGTGAGCAGCATGAACTGCTCCTGAGTCCTCATAATTAAGATCGCTTACAAACAATATTTTATTAAAAAAATTATTTTAATTAATATTTTATAAAGAAATGTTTGTGTGCTGGGTAGGTGTACAGTTTGTACAGTACAAAATCATTACACCTATGGAACATCCCCAAAAACATAAAAACCAACATGTGCGCATGCGTGTGTGTGTGTGTGTATCAACTCGCCCAACTCAGACTGACATTTCACTCTTGTGAGTGAGAAGAGCTCAAAGCAGGACTTAATTTCCCAACTTATGTACATTTTGTAAACATTTCATTCAAGGTATGAACATCATTACTCCCAGAATAATGTAAAGCGTTTTTTATTTTTATTGTCAACTAAAATAGTAAATGATTATTTTTGTACAGTATGTTTTATATATATATATATATATATATATAAAATCACATTTAATTTTTTTACCACCTTCTTTAAAAGAGAATTGTGTTTTATAAGTTCAGTGAACTTAAATAAATGTTGAATACTTTTTTAAAATGTATGATAAATGTTTTGCTTTGCTTTAGTAACATGTTAGTTACTATGACATATAATTATATATTTTATTTATTACCATATTCTTTAAATGAAGAGAATGAAGTGTTAAATAAATATTGAATAGATGATTAAAATGTATGATAAAATATTTGCTTTGCTTTATATTTGTTATGATGTGTTTTATAAGTTCGATAAACTTAAATAAATGTTGAATACTTGTTTAAAATGAATGATGAATGATTTGCTTTAGTAACGTGGTGGTAACATGCTGTCATATATAATTATATATTTCCATATTCTTTAAAATAGATAAGTCTCTCTTTAGCTTGAAATGTTTATGTGCGTGCTTGTTTATATGATTTATCAGAACACAAATTTGTATAATGACACGAGTATTACACTGATATAACAATGTGGTTTATGATGAAATATCTTGAGTTGTCATAATTCAGATCACTTAAAAACAATATTTTATTAAAAATGATTGTATGCAGATTTTTTTTGTGTGATGGGTAGGTGTACACTTTGTACAGTAAAAAAATCATTATGCCTATATGGAGTGTCCCCACAACCTGATGTGCAGTAATACTCCAAATAATTGTCCCCACGATCATAACAGCTTTTTACATTATAAATTATACTAAATGATTTCAATGAAAATATAAAATGCAGAAAGTTTACTGTGATGAGTAGGTTAAGGGGATGATACTGTATAAAATTAATTAATATAATGTAGAAACTTTAATTTTCTGTGATACAAATACAAATGTACAAATAAAAGTGAATTGAATTGAATTATGTCTATGGAAAGCCTCCATAAAACGTGGACATTTGACATGTCTGGACATGTCGGGGGCCACAATAGCCCTTACCGTTTGGCCTGTTAAAATAAATTTTTTCCCTTTACTTATTTTGATGTCGCTGGCTCCTCATTACAACATTTTTTGTTACCTAAAACTAGTGTAAATATTTTGCTTTGTTTTATATCGTGTGTGATTGCATAATTTATTTATATTCATTTCATTTAAAAGAAGAGAATAAGACTCGGACGATTGAATGTGTGTTTGTGTATTTGTTTAACCTACGTTGTGGGGGCCCAAGTGTCCTCTCAGAGAAAATTACGTATAAATCACATAATTTATTTTGTAAGATAAGAATTTGTATTTTGTGTTAGGGTGTAAAATGTATAATTATCTGTAGATAAAAACAATAGGTGTCTGTGTAATGTCACCATTTAGATAGCCAAGCAAACGTGTTCGCATGCGTGTGTGTTTGTGTATGTGTGAGATGAATGAATGGTCATCCTTGCACAAGGAAAATGTTCTTCTCCTGGAAAATGTTTTGGATTTTTATCCATTTCTTTATTTATTGTTTTATTCCCGTTTCATTATTAGTCATATTACATATTTTATTTAAATTATTTTTATTCAACCATCAGATTATATGTGTGGGCGCTCACACACATATTGTGATATGTTCTCATGATCTGTTAAAATTGTGTATTTATTCTGTTATTGTTCATCCTTCTTTTTTCCCTCACATCTCCCATACAGAGAGAGAGAGAGAGAGAGAGAGAGAAAGAAAGAGAGTGACCAAAAATGCAGCCGGACAAGTGGTCCGCAGATGGGCAAACCCCTCTGATGTGGGAACGGACCATAAAATGTTCAAAAACATTCCTCAGATCTTCATTTATCTCCTGTCACCGGTCCGTCATGTACAAACAATTGTACAAACAACATATTTCTTCCCCCAGAGGTCATAGGCCAACGTCGGAATTCCACATATGCCGATTTCCACATTTGGATATCATTAACAGGTCACAGGGTCAACGCGACGTGGGTGGGCCACGTGGGGGAGGGGAAAGGTCAAAAGGTCAGTCATTAATCATTCTTGTGACCTCCTTAGTGACTGCTTTCTTCACACTAATTAAGAGTGGTTTTATTCACTGAAAGGTTTTTTAGTAACTAAAAATGGTGCTTCTATGGCATTGCTGTGAAAATCCCCTTTTGGGGATTTCCCCCATCTTGCTAAGGTGCCAAACAAACCATCAGCAGTTCACATCTAATTCTTTCACCTTATCAGGTGGAGTTTGTTGTTCAGGTTCCTCAAACCCAGCAATCAATGGTTCTGCCACAGTGGAGAAAGATGGCCAAGTTTCTATCTCATCTTTGCCACATGTGAACTTTTCAATTTAGCAAGTGGAATTTGGTGTTCAGGCTCCACCTGAATTATCAGTGGTTCTGCTGTATTAATCAATATTTTCAACAAGAGAGTCCCTAGCCTCTCACTTCCTTCACCTCTGTATCTTCTGGAGGGCTCTTGTATATTCATTAATTGGTTGATGTATTGTCTTGCCAAGTGGTGTCTTCGCAAGCAGATACTTAGGTGACCAAGAAATTTGCTTAGTAATATAATTTTTCCAATGGATTGCAATAGATTGAAAATGCCACAAGACAGATCAATTACAAAACATCACATATCAACTATAATGAATGTCAATGCTATGATATATCTGCTAATGATACTTCCACAATAGATCAAATTTCCAAAGATCATAAAGCATCTGATTTCAGTCAGATTGGAACAAACAAGCAGCTCTGCTATTTTAACTAAATAACGTTATGTATAACATTATTTTATACAAGTCACGTTACGTATGCATTGTTAGGTAATGTTTATTTTTAATTTCCTCAAAAGAATGCAAGATTTAAAACATAACTTATTATGCATATTATAAAACATAATGAACTCAAATAATTAGATTAAGAACCAATTAGGTTAAAGTACAAATATAAAACAGAGCTACCCAAAAATTGAGTGTGGGATATCTATGGGATCTAATCGATATTCAGAAAGAGTGGGATCTTCTTTTGCATTGCCATTAAAGCAAAAATCACTGCAGCCCCTCCTGACAAGCCCAGCCAAAAAAATAAACTGAAGGATGAAGGTTCTGGAATGGGCCGTGTCTTCATGGGTTTGGCCACACGATCCCATTGGGTAAGGATGGCCTGACGGGCACCTTTCCAGTGCCCCGGTCCACTCAGTCGAAACTGGTAGGAAGTACAGGGCCCGAAGAAAACCCTCAAACCAACAGCAGGGTCCCTCAGGAGCAGCCAAGCAATGTTGGGACAGATGCCCACATCCTTTGCTATTGTGTCTAGGTAAGGGATGTAGTCCACTTGAAGGGCAGCCATCTTGGGACAGGGGTAACTGTGGAGAGATAGCAGATTAACTGTCAAAATAAAACCTATTTGAAATTATCATCCAGGTGAATAAATAATTACCTCTTTAAATTAGCTTTTATGTGTCTCTCAATTATTTTATCCATTTTCTCAGCTGGAGGAAGATGGTTTAGTCCTTGAAGAAAATTAAAGGCAAATTAATAAAAAAATCGTTTTTTACCCATAATCACATAAAAATATGTTTCATATGATTCTCTATATTTACTTCACCTACAAATCACAAAATGATTTTTTTTTTTCATGACTTATTATGGTTGCTCATTACCTGCAATGACCCTGGTGGCCCAGCGTGCCTGTAGCTCTACAGCTGGCATGATCGACCCTTTGGTCTGCAGCAGGCCCATGATGGCCAGTGTTGGACGCTCAAGAGATGGAGGGAAGACTCTTCTGTAGAGTCTCACATCTCCATCAGAACCAGAGCTTAAGGAGGCGGGGAGGAAGGGGAATTTATAATCATATCCTGTGCAGAAGATCACTGCATCGATCTTCTCTTCTACAGTCCCATCATCAAAGACCACCGTCGAGCCTTGAAACTTCTGCACATTTGATTTCATCACCAGTTCTCCTACCAGAATGCGACCCTGGAGGTCATCGTTTATAATGACATGCTGGTCGAGGATCCTGGAATCACAAAACATGGGTAAAAGGTCACTGTGAATCATGAGGTAATTTTTAAACTGTCAGGGCTTTACTTTAATCATCAACGATGAAAAGAGTTTGGAAAGAGTCTTTGAGGATCACGTTGTGGCCCTTCACCTGTGAGCAGACTGTAGTCCATACAGCTTGTGGTCATGTCTCTGATTGAGGCTTCTCTCCCAAATCCAGTTGAGCAGAGCTCGAGGCAGGAGGCCGTAAAACAGATCTCGAGCTCGCGTCATCATTGTCATATCTAGAGGAAGCCCTCTATCGACCACGCGACCTATGACCCAAGCACCTTTCCGGGTACTCAGGAAGGTCTAAGAATGAGAAATAGGAACAGCAAAACAAACTTAATTAGTGGATAGGTGAGAGTGAATTTAAGCTTGTCAAAATAGGATAATATTAATAAGAATCAAGTGAGTAACCACATATTCAGAACTTAGGTGGTAAAATGGAGATACAAATCAGCAGTGATGGGCAGTAGCGTCGCTATAAGTAGTGACGCTACTAGTTTAACTACATTTTTCAGTAGCGTGGTGGTAGCGTCGCTGCTTTCTGAATCAAATTGCTTTTCGGTAGTTAAGCTCTTTTTTTGATCAAGTAGCGCGGTAGTGTCAACAAAAGCTAACGTTACATTTTCCAAAGAAAGCATTCTGAAACTCAAGCTCAAATCAGAAATATAACTGCTACGAATCACTGATCCTCGATCAGTAAGTGACGCCGCAGACACTAAAGCTCGTAACGCCATTGGCTCCTCAAGCTGTCAGTCAGACCTCATTATTCCTCCCACCTCTTTCGTCAATGAAGTGCGGCGCACATTTTTCTGAATCTTTCATAATATGATACTTTGGCCAAATAACAGAAAAAAACTGAACGCCTACATAATGACAGAAAACTGGGGAAAACGGGACACGAGTCAGGAAAAATAAATAAATAAACAAACCTTCGCTGGTCAAGAGCTTCGTATTTGAACTACATTTTGGTGAAATGTTTATATTAATAGGCTATTTAATGACACATGCAACGATGCAAATAAACATAGCTTATCTGTAGGCCTAAACATCTATATGGTAACACTATACAATACGATTTCATTCAAATACATTTGTTACAGTTTATTAATCTTTGTTAATGTTAGTTAATGAAAATACAGTTGTTCATTGGTAGTTCATGTTAGTTCACAGTGCATTAACAAATGTTAAAAAACAACTTTTGATTTTAATAATGTGTTAGTAAATGTTGAAATTAACATTAAGATAAATGCTGCAGAAGTATTGTTCATTCTTAGTTCACTCACTCCTAACCCTAACTAATGTTAACTACTGAACCTTATTGTGAAGTGTTACCATTTATATAAATGTATCTGTATACAATAAAGCCACAATAACAACTACCAGTAGGAGGTTTCCGGCCGACAGCAAAAATGTATTTTGCCTATGTCACAATTTGAGGTCAATCCGGCCCTGTATTTGATACTGATTATGTTGCCAAATTGGTTTGGAACAGCTGTTGAATAAACAATTAAACTGAACATGCCTGTCTATCTGCTTGACTGACAGTTTTATTGATCACTGAGAGAGCATTGACTTGGTGTGATGTTGGTTCAATAGAAATTTTTTAATTTTTTTAAAATAGCTTGGATGTAGTAAACTACTTTTGCCATGATGCCGTAGCTTAGCTTGCTACACTTCCCAGGGCTGTAGCTTTAGTGTAGTTAAGCTTCATTTAAAGAAGAGTAACTCTTAGCTTAGCTCACTACATTTTCCAAGTAGCTTGCCCAACACTGCAAATCAGCCAAATGGACATAGAGTTTGATGATATATTGTGCATTGATATAGCAGGGGTAGATGCAGAAACTTTAAAGTTGGCCTGAAATGGAAACTGTGATAATCTATTCTCCCCTATTGTCAGGTACAGTATAAATAATTGAAACACCTTCTCAAACAAACAAACAAACAAAACAAAAACGAAATAGTGTGGGACTTGATTTTGTCCATTTGGAATTGGTTTGGTAATTGCTACAATCTCATGTGAGTGACAGGTTGTTGAAGTGGAGAGGTTATTGAAGACACATTACTGGAAAGTGACTGGGCGATATGGCCTAAAAAAAAAATCCCCGATTTTCTTCACAAAAAATCCGATTTACGATTTAAATCGATTCCCCCATTGTTTTTTTAATGTTTTTATGAAATCTCTGTTTTGCTCATATCATCGTATTATTTACTGCCATGCGAGCCACAAATTAAAGCTGGGCGAGCCGCATGAGTCTCGTGAGCCGCGCAATTAGTAAGGGATCAGCATTCCGCAGTACATGTCATTTTCTTTGCGAACACGTTGGGATGCGGCAGATTGCGGCAGGATCACGAAACCCTACCTAAACTCTAATATGGCAAGCGCGCAGGGGGAGGGCTGAGCCCATTCGGGACTACGGGAGCCCAGAGGGGAGCGTCGGCGGATGTTAAAGAGAAAACCGATTTTCATTCAAACAAATCGACATAAACTACACATTCGAGTTAATCGATAAAATCGATTTATTGCCCAGCCCTAAGTCGGATGTGTCAAAAACAAGTAAGTAAAACAATGCAAGTTACTTAACGGTAGGGGGAGAGAGAGAGACAGAGAGAGAGTGAGAGATCGACATCCACAAAATTCGGTCTAACCAAATTATAAAAGCACAAAAATAAAATTATCTAACCTATTGGAAAGAAACAACAGAAAAACAAAGTAAACTTGCATGTTATTTGACCCTAAATAGAGATTACACAACTGCAGAATATCTGAGTACAGTGAAAGACTGTAAACTAAGACGACAAATGACGAGGTACAGACTGAGCAACCATACTCTCACTAGAGACGGGCAGATATCGAAAGCACTGGCTGCCCAAAGAGAGCTGCATCTGCCCATACTGTACCCATGGGGAAGTGGAGACAGAGCAACACTTCCTCACCAGCTGCCCTAACTATGAAGAAATTAGAAAGATATTTCATCCCAAATTTGAAACACTTTGCCCTGACTTCAAAATGTTAAACAAGAAAACACAACTTCAATATTTATTAGGTGAAACACAAGATTGTATCTTACTAGCAGCAAGATACATTGACGCCTGTCACAAAAAGAGGGAGGAGTCAACAAATCAGTGATGCGCCCACAAACACACACACACCACACTAAATATTAAATTGTTCATAGAATTCTAGAATTGATCTGTTCTGGTTTAATTATTATATATACATGCATGTATTCATTTATTGTAACAATTGTCAATAAAGCACATATTGAATTGAATTGAGAGAGAGAGAGCACACTTCTGTTGCGTGATCTTTGATGTTCGCTCACTTAGCACACGCATCATTTGGATTAAAACTAAATCGTAAATATAAAACATTTATAGGGGCATTCATTATAAACAACATTTATTTTCAACCTTAAGCATACACGACTTTATGGCGAAAGTGAAACTATCAGCCAATGTAAATGTACTTGTCCCTCTCATTCTGCACCACGACTGCGTGTGTTGCGCATGTTTGGCTTGCTTCATGAGTGTTTCAGCATTATATGAGTCGCTTTGGAATATAAATCACAGCACGTTCCATGAAAAAGATGAAAAAAGGCTACTTATATTTCTGAAAGATAATATGCGTGATTACAGTACTGAGCAGCTCTGCTATTAAATTAAAGATGATGTACCATAGAGCAAAAAAAATTAAATAAAAAATAACGGTGAAAGTAACTAAAACTTGTAAAATACTTGTAAAAATTAAAAATTTTAATGGGCATAATATAGTGTAAAAATAACTGAAGGATATATCTATTTGATAAATTAAGTTAACCAACTAACATTATACATATTCTTTTGGTTTCTGTACCCAATATTTAAAAAATTTACAAATACAATGAAAATGGGTACTCGGTATCAGCAAGTACCAAAAATAAAAGTATCGACATCAGCCGAGTATCGGTATCGGAGCATCCCTACTTATTATTCTAATTGACTGATTAAATGTATGAATTTGACTAAAAAGATGATCCAAACCTTCAGAAAAAAAATGGCTTTATAAATGTAAAAATGCCCATTAAAAGGTAAAAAATCAATTTAAATTTACTGAAAAAGTTTCATTTCTATAACTGCTGTGACAGAACTGATAAATATCAAAAACTGCAGCTGTCCACAGTAGTCCATAAGATAACAGCACAATAACACACTCAGCAAAATTCCGTCTAATTATCGTAATCGATAAAATCCCAGAAAATATCGAGATATCATTTTTTGTCCATATCGCACACCCCTACTTGACAATAAGTTGTTACATACTGTACCTTGCAATTATACCGTAATCCATTGCTCTTTCTTAATTTGTCCTCTTTTGAAATGTATTTTAGTGCTGTCAAGCGATTAATCACATCCAAAATAAAAGTTTTTGTCTACATAATATGAGTGTGTAATGTGTATATTTATTATGTATATATAATGTATATTTCAAAAATATTTACATGTATTTACATAAATTCATATAAACATAACTTATTATCTTTATATATATATATATATATATATATATATATATATATATATATATATACACACACACATTATGTAAACAAAACTTTTATTTTGGATGCGATTAATCACGATTAATCATTTGAGAGCACTTATTTATTTATTTAGCTGCCAGAAGCAATTATTTTATTAATCATTTAATGTAAAAATAATAAATCAATTAGGCCATAAAAATAGCACCTATCATTCAATTGCTAATCATATTTCCATTATGATTTTGACCCTGCCGAGAACCTAAAAATAAGAGAAAATATCTGTAAAAAATATATATATTAGGGCTGCACGATATTGGAAAAAACTGACATTGCGATATCTTTTTTTTCTGCGATATATATTACGATGTGTAGAAATACAGGAATGTTCATCAGATATCTTGAACTGCTCAAAAATTAAATAAATAATTCTAGAATAATTGGGTTGATTTTGTAGGCATCTTCATAGAAAATATAATACAAAAAGTATACTAATAAAATGTTTAATACATATGTATAATGACTCACCTTATTCACTATCAGTTCAGGCAAATCAAGGATCTAATATGTTATGATATTAATAATGAATGTTGCTTATTACCCTAAAATTGTCAGACTGTGTCTCAGCGTCTTGTGTTTCCCCTCCTCTCGTGTCCTTATTTGGAGTTCTGGTCCTTGTTATGTGTTCATTAGTTAATCAGTCCCCAGCCCTGTGTCATTCATTATCTCGTCTCCCCAGTATTCTTAAGCCCTGTGTTTCCTAGTCTCAGTGTTCGGTCTTGTGTATGTCTCTGTGGTTGTCAGTTCTGTAATTCCTGAGTCCATCATTAAAGATTGTGTTAGTTGCAATATTCCTCGTCTCCACAACCCCTCGACCTGCGTCTCCGCAGGTCCTGTCCAGCTCCGCGCTTCCAGAGCGCCCCCAAGAGTCCGCGCTTCCAGAGCGCCCCCCTGTGCCTGCGCCATGAAGGCGCCTCCCTATCTCCGTGCTGCCAGAGCGCCCCCAAGAGTCTGCGCTTCCAGAGCGCCCCCCTGTGCCTGCACCACGAAGGCGCCTCCCTATCTCCGTGCTGCCAGAGCGCCCCCAAGAGCCCGCACTGCCGGAGCGCCCCCAAGAGCCCACTCTGCCGGAGCACCCCAAGAGCCTGCTCCCCCTGATCGCCAGCCCAAAACTATCTCAAAAATCCCCAAGAAAATCTTTTGGGGGGGGTAGTAGAGCTCCTGCCATAGAAGCCGAGGCTGGGGCCGAGGTCTCGGAGGCAGACCCGCCATGGCCTCCTGAGTCCCCTGAACCGCCATGGCCTCCCGAGTCCCCTGAACCGCCATGGCCTCCCGAGTCCCCTGAACCGCCATGGCCTCCCGAGTCCCCTGAACCGCCATGGCCTCCCGAGTCCCCGGATCCACCCTGGAGGCCGTCCATCCTAGTACTCTGCCCCTTGAGGCCTCCAGAGTGCCCACCCCCCTCCCCGTTGGATGTTGTACGGCGCGGGACGCGCCTTTTGGGAGGGGTGGGGGGGTGGGGGGTAGTGTCAGACTGTGTCTCAGCGTCTTGTGTTTCCCCTCCTCTCGTGTCCTTATTTGGAGTTCCGGTCCTTGTTATGTGTTCATTAGTTAATCAGTCCCCAGCCCTGTGTCATTCATTATCTCGTCTCCCCAGTATTCTTAAGCCCTCTGTTTCCTAGTCTCAGTGTTCGGTCTTGTGTATGTCTATGTGGTTGTCAGTTCTGTAATTCCTGAGTTCATCATTAAAGATTGTGTTAGTTGCAATATTCCTCTTCTCCATGTCTCCTCGTTTCCAAGCTCCAACAACACGTGACAAAAATAAGGGCACTCATTTGTGCAGTAGACTTGCTGCGATAGTCAGTTTTGATGGTGTTACCAGTGTTAAGCCGCAACACCAGTTACATCACTTGTCCACCACGGCACTGCCCCCCACCGTCGTTTAGATTTTTTATAGTAATAAAATAACTTTTTTATAGTAATAAAATAAGAGAACAGACACTACAATTGAAAAACTGAACGTGGCTGCTCAATGTAGCGTGCCGAACGACAGTCACATCACAGATCAGCATCAGGAGTCAGATTTCATTCATCACGTGAGGAGAGTGAGTGAGGTGAAACAGACAAGACGATGGCGGAAGATTTAGTTTCGAAATGAAATGCAAAAGCACCTGTTTGGCATTGTTTTGGATTTTGAAAAGCCTGTTGCCTCCATGCTTTCATTTTCATTTTGCTAAACAACATTGTTTCTTATTTATTTGGTTTCACAATGTTTGCTGATTTTCAGTTTTTATATTATAACTTTAAAGTTATTTATTTTGTATTAGGCCTATAGCATGGTGTATTTTTATTCGTTTTGTTAATAAAAGTATTTTGTTTAATATAAGTGAGTTTGTTGTTGTACTGTTTTGTTATTGTCCAATTGACACCAAATTAACGCTAATTCGACGGGCATTTACAAGCAAAAAAAATCAGGCAAATACAGAACCGTGAGTTTTTTTCTTTTGAATCAAACACAAAAATATGTATATGATTTGCCCTGCATCGCACCTCCTGCAATTTGACTATTAAGAACATCACAATGTCAGTGCTGAACTGATGCATCATGCAGCCCTAACATATATATATTAGACTTACATATTACATTAGATGTTGCACTATTAAATCTTGCTTGCCTTCTCACATGCTCTGCTGAGCTCCACTGCAATGTCTCCACCAGAATTCCCAATCCCAATGACAACAACTCTCTTCCCAAGGTAAGGATCAGGGTCCTTATATTCCCAACTGTGAACTATTGCCCCTGGGAATGTGTTAATACCTGCAGAACATAAAATTACAGTAAAAGTTATATAATATACTGATGTTTCCATATACATATTAAACCCATTATACAGAGCCATGCAGGGAATTAGTCCTACACACAATGCTGAATGCTGTACAATCTGTATGATGATGACAGAGTGCTGTAATATCAGGTGAGCACCTGGGAAGTCTGAGAGGGGTATGATGGGTTGTGTGTAGAGTCCTGCACACACTAGCACACCGTCAAACACATGCGTCTCCTCTCGTCCATCTCTGTCCACAGTCACCACTTCCCACTGACCAGAGTCAGAGAAATCAGGCCTTTGTCTCACACTGCGTACTGTGGTCTGAAATACACCCAACCACAGAGAGACTGACTGCTACCGGTCATCTTTACACAGAGAATGCTGTTTATCATCAAACACTCAAAAAATATGATAGATCTTGAGAAAGTACAAACAATAATACACACAATTATGTGAGAATAATTATGTCATCCTGGAACATCACTGTTGTCTAATAGTCTGAGCCTCTAACCCTAAAACCTGATTGGATGAAAGATATGTTGGCCAGGACCAATGAGGATGTACAGTGGGGAAAAAAAATATTTGATCTGTCTCTGACAAAGAAATGATCAGTCTATAATTTTAATGGTAGGTTTATTTGAACAGTGAGAGACAGAATAACAACAAAAAAATCCAGAAAATCGCATTTCAAAAATGTTATAAATTGATTTGCATTTTAATGAGTCAAATAAATATTTGACCCCTTCGCAAAACATGATTTAGTACTTGGTTGCAAAACCCTTGTTGGCAATCACAGAAGTCAGACGTTTCTTGTAGTTGGCCACCAGGTTTGCACACATCTCAGGAGGGATTTTGTTCCACTCCTCTTTGCAGATCCTCTCCAAATCATTAAGGTTTCGAGGCTGACGTTTGGCCACTCGAACCTTCAGTTCCCTCCACAGATTTTCTATGGGATAAAAAAAACAAACATTTGTGAGCATGTTAATATCAGGAGCATCTGTATATAATATATACAGTGCCCTCCAAAAGTATTGGAACATTAAAGACAAAATTGCTCTGTTGGCTGTGGAGTCAAGACATTTACAAATATGATTAAAAGATGAATATGAGACAAAACTACAGAATATCACATTTCACTATTGGGTGATTCAACACACAGATGTTTTACCAGCTAAGAAGTTCAGCACTTTTAGAGTTTCATCCCTCTATCTGATGTGAGCATAAGTATTGGAACAGTTGCCTCACAGGTCTTTCTTAGTGATCAGCTGTGTCCTGTTGCATTAATTCTTCAGATATTAAAAGCAGGGAATGTGTCGTATCAGTTATATCCATTAATTCTGAATTCTGAATGACTTTGAGAGAAAAGCAAGCAATTTGGATGCTAAAAAAAAAAAGAGGAAGTCAGTTAGAGCTCTAGCAAAAACAAAGGGCATGGAGAAATCAAGAGTTTGGAAACCACCAGCAACCAACAACGACCTGATCGGCTGAGAAAACAACAGTAGTTGATGACAGACAAATCATAAAAGCTGTGAAAATGAACCCTAAAAGACATGTCTGGGGTGATGCTCTGACAATCTACTGTCCTCAGGAGACTTTGACACAGAATTACAGATGCTACACAGCAAGATACAAACCTCTGACCAGCTCCAAAAATAGAAAGGCAAGATTAGAGTTTGCAAAAAAGCACAAAGGTGAGCCAGAAGAGTTTTGGAGCTGTGTTTATGGACCGATGAGACAAAGATGAACCTTTATCGAAGTGATGGGAAAGCAAAAATGTGGAGATAAAAAGGGAACTGCAATGATCCCAAGCATACAGCCTCATCTGTAAAGCATGGTGGAGGTGGTGTCATGGCATGGGCATACATGGCTGCCTCTGGAACAGGCCCTCTCAACTTTACTGATGACTTAATGTATGATGACAGTAGCAGAATGAATTTGGAAGGGTACTAAACCATCTTGCCTACCAATATTCAAGAAAATGCCACCAGATTCATTGGGAAGTGCTTCATATTGCATCATACACCCTGCCAGTTCAGTCAAGGAGTTTATCAGGGCAAAGAAATGGAAAGTCTTAGATTGCCCAAGTCAATCTCCAGATTTAAATCCAATTGAACATGAATTTCACCAGAAGAGGATACTAAAGGCAGAAACTCCACAAAACAAGCAACAATTGGAATTGGCTGCATTAAAGGCTGGGAAAAGCATTTCAAAGGATGAGACCAAGAGTCTGGTGATGTCTATGGGTCACAGACTCACTGCTGTGATAGTGTGCAAGGGATCTGCAACTAAATAATAGCTTTTAATCTTTTATATCTGTTCAACTGTCCCAACACTTATGATCACATCAATGAGTGGGATGAACTCTAAAAGTGCTGTTCTTTTTATTTGGTAAAACATGTTGAAAACATGTTGAAACAGCTAATAATAAAATGAGACATTGTGTAGTTTTGTCTCATATTCATCTTTTCATCATATTTGCAAATGTCTTGACTCCACAGTGAACAGAACAATTTTTTCTTCACTGTTCCAATACTTTTGGAGGGCACTGTATATAGGTTTTGTAGCCATAGACTCACGCATGCTTTGTACTATGTACTTAAAAAAAAAAATAAATAAATAAATAAATAAATTATATCTTATTATTGTTTAGCAAGCTATTAAAATCTATTTTTGAACAGAGTAGGCTATTAATAATAAACATGTTCTAAACATACTTAGACTCGTAGCATTCATCGTGTTACAGTATACATTCATATTACTTTTATTGTTTTATATAGAGCATGAAAACATCATCGCGCCGTAAGAAATTTAAATACAATGAATTGCCCATCATATTCAAAATGTTTTACTTAATTTCAAACATTGTAGTCAGGAATTGTAGTTTGGGAAAAACCCAACTATTTTCTAGTCATACAGCCTAGTATGTATGATTTTATAGTAGCCTATGATATGATTCTGTAGCCATAGACTCACACATGCTTTGTACTATAAAAGGATGTACTTTGTACTATAAAAAAGGATATTTTATATCTGAGAAACTAATTATTATTGTTTAGTACGCTATTAAAATCTATTTGTGAACAGAGTATTAATAATAAACATGGTCTAAACTTTCTTAGACACGTAGCATTCATCATGTTGTAGTTTGGGAACAACCCAACTCGTAAATGTGTTCAAGTTTATGTCACAATAACACGTTAACTAATGCAAAAAAGAAACATTACTTACTCGTCAGATTGATCTCCTCTACTGGATGAAATCGTGTTCTTCTTTCGAGGGAAATCCTGCCTTTACTCAGCGCGTCTTCTTCCAGAAACGAACAGTAGCCGCCATGAATGATCTCCTCACTCTTTGTTTGTGTTGGGCGTTTGCACGTGCGCATGTCCCATGTGGATATTTACATATGAACGGTGCAAGCCGCGAGGGGGAGGGATTGCATTAGAGATAATGAGTTAGACGGGAAGGAGTGAACATCGTGTTGGTTTCATACGGATTACTTCATCACAGAATGAAGTAGGCACTTCAAGCTTTCTATAGATATAACTCCCATGTCTGTGTGCTGAGTATTTGCTGAGTTACAGTTCATTTTAGTGACGTGTTTCTAAAAGCAGTTCATGGAGACAGAGAAGACAGAGAGCGCACCCTGTTTGTTTAATTTTTTTTCCAAAAGCACAAAGTTTTGTTGTTATTGTGAGTGTACACAAATAAAAGTAGACACTTAACAGTTTTGATTGATGTATAACACTTATTTGTGTGACCAAAATCAACAGAGTATTTTTAGTGTCTTTTGCACTGATCTTAAAAAAACCGAGCTGGTATCGCCGGCGATACCATCGACCCCAGAGAGTTAAATACAACTCAGCGGTTACTGCCCAGAAGGTTGAGTTAAACATTTAACCCGACTGTTGGTTGAAAACAACCCAGCATGTGTTCTGTCCAATATTTACCCAACACTGGGTTGTATTTAACCCAGCTTTTTTTAGAGTGTAACAGCCCAAATGTCTTACTATTCTAATTGACTGATTAAAATGTCAGAATTTGACTCAAAAGATGATGCACACTTTTAGAAAAAACAGGCTTTATAAAGGCCCATAAAATGTAAAAATCTATTTGAACTTATTGGAAAAGATTAATTTCTATCACCACTGTGAACTGACCACCACACAGAATATAAAGGATATCAAAAACAAGTTTTACACACACACACACACACACACACACACACACACGTTTGTTTTTGTGAAAAGTGGGGACATCCCATAGGCGTAATGGTTTTTATACTGTACAAACTGTATATGCTAATGCCCTACACCAGACCTGGGCATTGCACGGCCCCCGGGCCACATCCGGCCCTCTGGCTATCCTTGACCGGCCCGCATGAGGTAATTTGTGAATTAAACGTCAATCTCAAATAGGTGTAATTAAGTGCACGCAATACAACGTGCAAATATATTATTGGTAGCACAATCTGATAGGTAGCATGTTTTGTCGGTACACCGGCAGAACAACCACAACAATGCTCTAAATATTTATTTTCCCCTCATTTTTTCCAATAGGTTGTTTGCAATCATGTGAATTTGATGACACGCGAAATGCAGCTGGAGGGCAGGAAGTGATTTTTCTCCATAGGAATCAGTAGCAGAAACTCAAAATGCCTGTGTTTTGTGTTGTTTATGGATGCTCAAATCGGTCGGTGTACGAAAATGTGTTGTTCATAAGGGTGAGGGAAGTCAAGAAATTGACTGAAAAACGCAGGAAAACTGGCTTGTAAACCTGCATCTGCGGTAGGGAGGAGTGGGTCGGATAATGCTTGTGTGTGCAAATGGTTAATATAAGATATAATAATACATTAAGATATTAATAAAGACATATATAAATAGATACAAGGTGACAGTCAGAATTCACTCAATGTTACATTAAACGCCACATGTAGACACGATGTAAATAAGATATTATTCGCAGTTCATAGAGCTTCATTGATTATAAAAGAACCGTGAGATTGCACATTGAAGTGTTATAGTTTTTTAATGATTACATGGAAGCTCTATTTGCTCTCTTTCTAGGTTATTCAGAATTTAAATAAAAGTTGTTTTACGTGCTGCTAACAGGACCAACAGCCACATACCCTGTTCATACAGCAAAGTTTCAGCAGTGACATATATCACACATTCCTCATATAAATACAGGATTCACTTTGGAAATAGCTTGTTTGCAATCAGGGTAAGTTGCTTAGCCTATATCCACCGCCTCAATGGCATTCAAGTATTTCAATTTAGTTCAAAAATCACTCCTCTTTATAACATATGTATCACGTAACGTGTTTTTCTGTTTATACCTTTCTCTTGTTATCGCGTCTAAACCAGTACAGTATGTACTTTCCTCCATCTCATCCGTTCTCTTTTTCAGTCACTCCTGACACTTTGCTGCATATAGGGTTTGTGTATGTTGGTCCTAGCAGCACATAAAGCAAAACTTTTATTCAAATTCTGAATTGTTTATAGCCTAGACAGCGAGTAAATAGCGCATTATATAATCACTAAAAAGCTGTCACTCACTTCAATTTATTGCAATCTCACAATGTTCCGTTATAATCAATGAAGGTCTCTGAACTGCAAATAATATCTTTTTTGTTTTACATCGTGTCTACGTGTGGCGTTTATCACTGAGTGAATTCTGACTGTCTGACTCTGAATGCCTGAGAGTTGGCAGCCCTGGATTATCTATTTATATCTGTATTAATATCTTAATGTATTATTATATCTTATATTAACCATTTGCACACACAAGCATTATCCGACTCGCTCCTCCCGACCCGCAGATGCAGGTTTACAAGCCACTTTTTCCTGCGTTTTTCAGTCAATTTCTTGACTTTTCCTCCCTTATGAACAACACATTTTCATACACGATAAAATCTCCTTGTGTTTTCTCGGTTTGACCAATTTGAGCATCCATAAACAACGCAAAACACAGGCATCTGCTAACATTTCTGCTACTGATTCCTATGGAGAAAAATCACTTCCTGCCCTCCAGCTGCATTTCGCGCCACAGCAATGACGTCATGCGCAAACAACCTACTGATGGAAATCCGTCGTAGACTCGCTGCAATTAACGGAAATCCATCGTAGCGACGGAGAACTTTAATCCCTGACACCTGCATGCAGGGAGGCGCCCGCGCAATGAGTTGCATTGTTTCCTGACAATAAAACAACTTAAAATCAGTTCGGAACTGATTATATTTCTATAAACTCATAATAACAACAAAACATGCTTTTGTAAAATAATGAAAACAAACAGGACGCGCTTTCTGCCATCTCTGAATCTGGAGCGCATTACAAAAAACCCCGAAACTCCCCGAAGCGTATGGCTGCCTCACAGACATGTGAAATATATCTATAGAACGTTTTAATTAAAAACTTTTAAACGAACCAATTAAAAAACAAATATTCCCTGATTATTGCAATCTGTATGTAGGTTGCATTTCTCTCTAAAGGCACGTCCAGTATGGAGATGAGAGTCATTGTGTATTTCATCTTTGCAGCCAACAAGGACTCATAAACATAATAAATAATTAAAATATCTCCTTTTTTTCTGACACATTCATAATCATTAGGCGACTTTTGCCTGTGCTTGGTGGCAAACTTTATGCGTGTGCTTGTGCGCGGAATATATTGAAGCTCATTGGATTATACCTATTAGCTTTAGGGGGGAAGCCGTATTAAATACCCATTAGATGTCTCTGTTAAAGTTTTTAAAGCATTTTATAGCTACTCGTTTCCATAGTCTGATAAATTCCGCTTTCAGAAGTGTCACGTCTGTAACAGAGAATGTCCGTAACATTGATTTCTCCTCTGAAACAAAAAAAACGAATATATTGAAATATGTATATTTTACGTTTTGTGAATAGTCAACCCTTTCCATTCGGGTTAGGGTTGTTGCCTATTGTTGGCAATAGCCTACTATGTTGCCTCTGGGCTGTACACTGTAAATCACAGAAAGTCTACAAAATACGTTGTCTCCCAAAAACTCATCTAATAAAATATGTTTATAGACTGATACTTTACTGATGTCTGGACTCTACTTTCAGCAGTTTAGAAAAATATAAAGAGATTGTTCAATATATTGGTAATGAATACATTCTATGATAATTTATGTTTCAGGTTTTGACTGCGAATGTCACGTCCATAATCTTTGAAATACTTGATTTTTTTGTACAAAGTTGTGATGGTAGTTTTTGAAACACTGCAAAAAAAAAAAAAAGAGAAAAAGTACATTTTCAAATAGTGATTTCAAATAATTCATTAAATAGTGATATAATTGTGTGCTCACCATTTTCATTGTATGATTGTAATGTTTCATATACTGTTTTTTATAAAGAGATATAAAATATATTGGGCAGAAGAGCAGAGGTCCGGCCTTTTATTGTGAAGAAATATTCATTTAACTCGTGCTCCGTGCTGCTGTTGCCTGAGGCAGATAATGCAATCTACTACATTAGACTTCGGAAACTTTTTTTTTTCTTTTCAAATTTGTTCATAAAAATGAACATGCCTTCAATGCCTTAATTTTGATGAAACAATTAAAATATATTTATATGTAACCACTGTCGTTGTCATCATGCCATTGGACATTACCTGAGAAGTTAAAGTAAATATTTCAGAAAACTGTGCTCTTTCAAGGGAGTGCATTTAATGCATGGCCAGAGTAAGAGCATAATCTACTGTAAGTGTTTAAAACATGCAAAGTAGGATTGCCAACTGCTCCCATATTTAAGTAACATTCCATATTAAATCTATACGGAAAGCATCGTGTCACGCCCAGTTTAGGGAGCTAAACAAAAAAAGAAAAGAAAAGGGAACTTTCAAAAAAAAAAAAAAAATTATATATATATATATATATATATATATATATATATATATAAACAAAATAAATAAACAAGAGCACTCTTAGTCAAAACTGTAGTGCATCTGAAATTATAAAGGGAGCACTCTTTGCACGCATTATAGGCTATCAGTAATGCATTCAGAATTTTAAGAGGTTGTTTTTTTTCATGATGCTAAGAGGAACAATGTCCCCTCACTAAAGTTTAGTTATTCTATATAAATGCTAAAATTAATCTCAGATGTGAACATATTTGCTTAGTCTTTTCATGTACATATTAATTCTAAAAAGAAATATGTATGTCCTTTTAGAATGAATTTGTTTGAGTATACACTTAAATTATTTCTAAATGGAAATATATATTTTAGAAGTTTGGAAGTACTGGGCTGCTTATACTTTATTTCCCCACCAATGTCAAAATCAAACCAACGGCCTTGCTTCACATAACACAAAAAGAAACTTGTCTTTAGCTTATTCTTCACTATAATACTACTACTGTAGCTGTTTATTATAATTATATTTAACAAGTCTTCTTATACCTACACCGATTATACTCATTTATAATTCATATTCATACTTTTAGGTGTTTTTCTCCTTTCTCTGATGTGTTCTAACAACATCAGAATTCTGGAATGCAGAATATTTTGATACTTGAATAAAAACAATGAGAGCCATGAGAGCATCCATACTGTAGTTGGTACTGTGCTCTTCCCTTTGGTTTAGCAATGTAAAAGGGCATGGACAGTACAGTAAAGGTACAGTACAATGTAATTTTGGAAGCACTGATGTTTTTATTTTTAAAAAGCCAATTACAATTATGAAATTTGACAAGATTTTTGGTGAGTTTATAATGTAATAAATTTCTCAAAATGTAATAATTGTTATTACATTATGAGCTCAAGATTTTATTAAGTTTTGAGAAAATTATTACATTATGAACATTTTATTACAATAATAATGTAATACTTATTACATTATGTGCAGTTATTACATTATGAGTTGCTACACATTCCAAGAAGACAGTAAAGGCTTATGTCATGCTTGAGCTTTAGTTAGGCTGAAACTTGAAAGTTAAGTTGCATGACATAAATGCAATGTTTAGGTATTATTATTTTTATTACTATTTTTTTTTTTTATTATTTATGCCTTAGTTTTAGTTTGTACCTTTTTACTATTTTTAAAGCAATGCGAAATAGATTTTTGTATTTTTTATTGATATATTTGTATTTGCATTTTGAATGTAATTTGGCAATTAAATGCATTAAATGGGTTATTTAAATGGGTTTATTTTTCTAAAAAGGAAACAAATTAGTTGTTTATTTTAAGAGCCCCATCTTATTTTCTCTTGTATATCTAGTATTGCTCTTTAATAAAGAAAAATGACTTCTTATCTGATTAATCAATTACTAAAATAATCAATAGCTACAGCCCTATCAGCAGATGTGATGTCATGGTGTTTATTACCTGAAAGTGAATGTGTTTGAGCAGGTTGAAATGCTCAGCGTAGAGTCTGAAATATTGCATCAATGTAGAGTTGTGTATGAAGTTGGGGTAATGATCTGGCATAGGGAAATCACTGTAGCACATCATCTCTTTAGAGGTGTTCACTATGACTGAACGATAAATGCAGCAACGGTCAGCTTCAGGTTGTTCCTGTGAATGAACAGGGGAACACAGTCAATGACTCTGAACGTACTAATAGATTAGCTTTGTAACATTGTCCAAGAGAGTATATTTAATACATTTTATGCTGAATCAAACTAAAATGTTCTTGCTGAAGCTACCTTTTTTAATATCTGTTTGATGCTTTACACAACAATGACTTTAAATAATCTTTTGGGAGTAATTATTATGCCAAATCTGATGTGCGATTAATTAGATTAATTAATCACCACATCATGTAATTAATTAGATAAAAATTTGGTAACACTTTATTTTGATGGTCCCTTTTGAACATTCTGTTGACACTAAGTAATGTTGCAACTACATGTCAACAAACTCTCATAAGAGTATTAGTAGACTGTCTGCTTCATATCTACTAACTTCTTATTGTGTTGGTCTCCCAACAGATATTCTACTGACTATAAGTAACTTTGCAAGAACGCGTCAACTTAATCTAACCCTAACCCTAC
The DNA here is from genome assembly GCF_012432095.1 of Onychostoma macrolepis. Classification (NCBI taxonomy): domain Eukaryota; kingdom Metazoa; phylum Chordata; class Actinopteri; order Cypriniformes; family Cyprinidae; genus Onychostoma; species Onychostoma macrolepis. The sequence goes on along the minus strand of NC_081174.1, from coordinate 9,886,925 downwards.
CAGTCAACTAATACACTACAATCTAATGAGAGTTAGTAGAAATGTAGGTGCAACATTACTTATAGTCAATAGAATGTGTTAAAGGGACCATCAAAATAAAGTGAAACCAAAAATTTGAATCGCTTACCAGCCCTAATTTTATTATTTTACAGTTATATTTCAAATAAATGCTGTTTTTTTGTACTTTCTATTAATCAAAGAATCTTGAAAAAATATACATGTATCATGGTTTCCACAAAAATATCAGCATGACACTGAAGACTGGAGTAATGGCTGCAAAAATTCAGCTTTGCCTTCACAGGAAAAAATTATATTTTAATATATTAAAATATATTTTAAATAGCCATGCCATTTCACAATATCACTATTTTTTACTGTATGTTTGATTAAATAAATGCAGCCTTGGTGAGCATAAGAAACTTCTTTCAAAAACATTATCTACCCAAAACCTTTGAATGTTATTGTATTAAAATGTTAGTGTATAAATTGTTAAGGTATGGGCTTCTGGCACTTGATCTTGTATTACAATGTGCTAAAAATCATTTATCACTGTATCAATCATTTTCCAATTCATTTTGGTACCATGGATGGCACAGAAATGACACACTTCACCTTTATTGTTCAGCTGTTCAAATTTCTTTCTTTTAAAAAAAAATTTAATTCATTTTAACCTTAAACTTCCAGAGTCCTCCAACATCATCACTGCTCTCAAAGCACACAGGCTCCAGCCCTTCATCCAAGCAGCATTTGATGGAGGTCAGTCCAGAGCTGCCTGCTCCAATCACAGCCACACGCTTAGCCATGCTGTGAGTCTGCATATAGGAGACAGAACAATCACTTGAAGAAAACAAATGGTGAAAATGCACACAGTTATTAAAACATACTATTTCACTAGTGTCTCCTCAGTTGTGCACCTTTGATGAGGTATTCCAGGAATCATTCACAATATTTGACATCGATGTGCAGCATTTATTGGTTAATAATAATAAAATAAAATAAAAACACACACACATAAGACAGACACCAGTCTAAACCTATCCTGCAAGCTTTACACTTATGACACAAATATAAATCTTACCTTTAAACAGAAGATGGTCTCAAGACCTCAGCATCCAAAAAAGCCGAAACTATGTTTTTCTGTTCCTAATAGAAGAACAGAAGTTAGAGCAGCTTTCCCTGGCAACCGTCTCATTGAAATCAGCCTGTTATGTAAGCAATTGAGTGTATATGAACGTCTCAAAAAGGGTGGCCAGCACTTTTTTTTTAAGTTGCCAGCATTTTTGATGATTTTCACCTAAATTTGACAGCCCTCAGAATATCTTCTATGAATATATGAACATATTATGTATCAAAATAAAGAACCGAGCCTCTGCTTTTAAAGAAAAAAACTTTTTTATTCTGTCTTCATGTGTTCATGTTATATCACCACTTGAATGCAGATAGGTTTCATCTGTTTTAGTATGGTTTCTGTTTTCAAAACTGATGTGAGACAAGTGTGGTGCTAATCAGCAAGAGGAGGTGCCAATAAAAGGTCCGTACACCATACTAATCAAGCAATATAACTGTTTATTGTTGGTATGCAGCTGATATCAATAATAATGATAATGATCATAGGTAAATGCATAAAAAGAATCGTGATAATCAAAAATAAACACATTAAAGAAGAATAATCATAAACCAGTGCATAATATAAGAATGATCATGAGTAAATGGATAAAAGATAATGATATTAAATGAATAATACACAAATTCGAGCATACACTAAAACTAAACCTCAAGCCGAGTAATAGAACAATATACAACCTCAGAACTGTGCCATCATCTTCACTCTCAAAAGACTAGGGAGCCCGTTTCAGTCACAGTAGAAGACCAACACTTGTCCGAGAATGCCGGGTGACGCACGCTTATCCTACGGCTGAGCTTCCACTGTTTCTGCAAGAAACCCCCTTTTTTATACTTTAAAATTAGGTGCGGTTTAAGAACAACCCTCCAAGTGAGAGAGAAAGCAAACTGGCCAGGCTCGCTCCCCCTCCCAATTGGGTGCACGTCATTTTAATTACAGAAAAAGATGAATTATTATTAACAGTATCTCCGAAGCTTCGCAGTCAATGTGGCATCATAATTCTGCAGCTAGTACTTCTCAAGTGACAACAGTATCCAACCTTATCTTGAAGGACAATGCAATAGACTCTCTGTACCTTCCCAAGAGACAGTGATGTTATTTTGTACCAAATACAACCTTGAAAATCTTCCCCTTAAATTCCATTCCCACACTGTTCATCCGTTGAGCGCACATAAAAAACAACAACAACCCATCCTTTACAATCAGAAATACAACATTTTGGACAAAAAAATTGAGAAAAATGCATTTTTATCAAAGTAGTGCATTTTCAAGCAAAATACATTCAGATGTCATATTCTTTCACCTGTACATAATTATATGAATAATTGAAATTGCATTCAATAGACAGGACAAACACACACACGCATATGTTTATACACACACACACACACAAATATAGGCTACATACATATTCTATATCAGTGTTGGGCACGTTACTTTAAAAAAGTAATTAGTTATAGTTACTAGTTACTTCTCACAAATAGTAACTGAGTTAGTAACTGAGTTACAGCATTATAAAAGTAACTATTGCGTTACTTTTAAAAAAAATGTTCAAATGTCAAATAACTTTGGATGCCCCCAATATTAAATATGTTAAATTAATGAAATGGACACCAAAAAGAATAAATTATTATTATAAAACATTCTACATTAATCTACACTATTTATCTACTGACACTAAGTATCAGTCAGTCAAGCATTATAATATAATATTATGATAATTTAATGTTATATGATGATAGAACTTTAGTAATTAGAATAACCAAGTGTGAAGGCCTATTTGTCATCAATATAAAACGCCCTAAGGATCAATGAGCTGCTGGGTTCATGAATATTAATCACATTGTCTGCGTTCGCTTGAATTGATTTGCTGAAATCAAAACAAGGACGATAATAGGTGAGCGCCAGCCAATGAGATTGTCGTTTGCGCATTAGTTCCGCCCACTACCAGAGAAACCGCAGTTCTTAAAAGCTGATGAATTCCAAAGGAACTCCGTTATTTTGACAGGAAAATGCAACAAAGGATATAGTTTACATGTAGCGCGTCACTTCTGCATGTTATGAAAGACTCTCTTGCTCTGTATCTTTCTTTGCGCGTGTGTATGTGAGAGAAAGCGACGGCGAGTCGTGTGCCTTCACACTAGAGTTTATGGTACATCAAATACAGCTACACTGTGAATCCATTCAGATGAACTGAAAAATTAAATTCTAATAATATAATATAGTAACGCCACATTTTATTGTCAGTAACGGTAACGGCGTTGTAACGGGGGAAACAGTAATTGGTTTGATTACTCGTTACTGAAAAAAATAACGCCGTTAGTAACGCCGTTTATTTATAACGCCGTTATTCCCATCACTGTTCTATATACACCTATATAGATCACGCACACACATAAGCACATTACCACAACCTCTCTCTCAAATACACCATTGACACTCCTAATTGAGATTGTAGATAGAGTGTCAATGGTCCATTTGAGAGATAGGTTGCGGTAATGCACTTATAAGTCTGCAATCCGCCGTAAAGCAAGAAGAAGAAGAAGAAGAAGAAGAAGATGTGTGATGCACCGGCTGCTGTGAACGCGCTCAGGACAGTTGGACAGTGTGGTGGATCAGAGGTAAAAAAAAAAATGATATAAATACTGTTCAGTTTCTTGCACAGACCGATCGTTTCATGTCTGTAGACCTCAATGTATCACCGCAGGGTTTAATTTGGTTTTGTCTGTGTATGTTTTTTTCTCTCTCAAAGCCGCAGTCCCATTGACTGCCCTTATATGACTCACAGGCATGAATCCTGCTCCATAGTACTGGCTGGGTACTGCTGCTCCATAGTATAAACTGAGTACGTACGATCGCGAATCTCGAAAGTGAAAGTGAAACTTAAAAATAAATCTCCCATCCACAGGTACATACACAACCATGGCAACGACAATTGCGGTAACAAGCGAAGATGACACAAAAGCATATTCAAGCAAAAGCCAACACGGATAAGTTGTGTGACACAAGGCAAAATCAATGTTACTCACCTATCAAAAAGAAACAACACAACCTCAGTGTCCGATTCAAGCCCTTCCCGCTCCTTGAGTTCTCTCCACCACTGGAAAGCTGCTCTGATATTTACGCGGGTCCTACCTCTTGCCTGATCGTAAGCCTTCATGTTTTGTTTCTCTGATATTTTCCTCTTTTTGTATCTGCCATCTCTCTCTATCTATAGTCGATTTGCTAATATCCGTCCTGTGCACTCAAATAGAGCGCTCTCTTCTCTCTATCAGTATAAGACACACCCCCTTACTACTGATTGGCTACAAGTGTGTTTTGGGACTCGGTCAGACACTGCGGTCAAAAGCGTTTTTCAAAAATCGCTTATAGCATGTTTAAGGAGCGGCGGGCCAGGCCGCCATTACTTAGGCTAATGTACATAGCGGAAACCCTGATTAATCCTCTGTTAACAGATGTTGCCTTTCGTAGAGACAGTGAGGGGGACGGATCGGGTCACCATGAATCTGGGGGGTCATGTCCCCCCCCCCCCGTCCCTAGTGCCATCTGCGCCTGGCTCCAGTTGTATTGTAAACAATGGCGTCGTCAATATTGCTTATCAATTTGAGCCCGATTGAGACCCAGAGAATATTAGTGAAGAGGATCACGCAAAACCTGTGCAAGCACGGCTTTTACAGGACGTTTCAGAATGGTATATATATTTTTTTTATTAGTTTTTGTCTCATACTTTTAGATACACTGTTATTTGTAAATGGTACTGCTTATGTTAGCTTCTAATATATGGTTTTATCCTGATTAAAGCTTTAATACAGCTGAATACATGATTGCGTTGTAGTATTTTTGTAACAGCAAGAAGTGTTTGCCAGCAAGTATTGCTCATACAGCAACCACGTTAGCGTCCATGTTTAACGCTTCTCGTAGCAATGTGTATAAACAGACAGATATTTTTCACATAAAGTGTATAACTGGAACACAGTTCATTGATGGAGCTGTGATGAGCTGATGATCTGAATGAGAGAGAGAGAGAGAGAGATGCAGAGCAGATAGTGTGCAGAGCAGGGGGACGCGAGGAACAGGATTAAGAACCACTGTTTTAGAACATTGATTCTGAAACTTGTGAATCCATTAGAATCGTTAGAAGATGAAATCGCGATTCATATATGAATAGATTTTTTTGTGCGCCCCTAGTTTTGACAGTATGGCAACAACTCTTCCTCTTCTCTAAAGCAGCACAACTAGAGATGTACCGATTGCAAATTTCTTGGCCGATTCCGATTTTCGATTTTTTTTTGTAAGTGTGACCTGCCGATTCTGATTTTCTTTCTAAAATCTATAATTGACAGCATATACAACGAAAAATCTATACTTTAATACAAAAAAATTATTTACATAAAAAAAAAAATATTAAACATTACAATTCCCCCAATCTGGACAAAGTTAAAGATGTTCTCTCACTTAAAGGGTTACTCCACCCCAAAATGAAAATTTTGTCATTAATCACTTATGCCCATGTCATTCCAAACCCGTAGAAGCTTTGTGACTGTCCCACTGACTGCCAAGTAAATTCCACTGTCAGCCAAGTAAATTCCACTGTCAAGGCCCAGAAAAGTATGAAAAACATTATCAGAATAGTCCATCTGCCATCAGTGGTTCAATCTGAACTTTATGAAGCGACGAGAATACTTTTTGTGCGCAAAGAAAATAAAAATAATGACTTTATTCAACAATTCGTCTTCTTTGCATCACCGTAGCGCCATTTTAGAGAATATCCGCTGGACGCAAATAGCATACGTTTTTCTGTCAGCCGTGCCACAAGTACCATCAGTGCAGAAGTAATCAGCAAGGGTTTCCCTCACACGCATTGCTTCCCGTGCTGCATTGTTGCTCCCTACTCTGCTGAAGTTCTGCAGTGCAGAGGCTTCTCCATCAGCAGCCGGGGTTAGTGGGTACAGCACAGTCCCTGTTGTCCTCCGCAAGAAGTTGTGAAGCACACAGGTGGCCTTCACACAGGCTTCTGCATTGGCAGGGCTGACACCAATTACACGCCGATATATTCGCCACTGTGCTGCGAGTATACCAAGCGCATTCTCAACTGTCAGCCTTGCCCGTGAAAGCCTGTAGTTGAACACCCTGTGTCTACTAGGAAGGGTGGTGGGAAGGGTCTCATCAGGTCTCTGCGGAGAGGCTTCATCTGCAACAAAGATGTGAGGATGGGGCCCCAGGTGCCCCGCTCCTGGCAGCAATGTGTCCTCCGGTAGGCCGAGAGTTCCATTGCGAAGACCGTTCGCAAACGGACTATTAGCCAGAGTCCCACCATCACTGGTTTTCCCATAACTGCCAACATCTATGATGCAGAAGCAGTATTTGGCATCTACAACTGCTAAGAGGACAATAGAGAATGTCCCCTTGTAGTTGTAGAATAGTGATCCAGAGTTGTTGGGAGCCTGGATCACTACACGCTTCCCATCAATAGACCCAAGACCGTTTGGGAAGTTCCAGCGATGGTGGAACTCTGAAGCAATGTCCCGCCAGTCTTCTGTGGTGGGAACAGGCATAATAGTCCTCCACCAGGGAATCCCAAATGGCCTTTGGGATTCCCAAACAATACCAGCTACAGTGCTGTGCCCAACACGGTAGCTGAAGGAAATGGTGCGGTATGAGTCCCCTGTTGCAAGGAAGCTGTGGAAATATGTGTATAAGTTATTTTGCTCATAATGATAATAATAATAATTATATATGTATATATATATATATATATTAGTGCTGTCAATCGATTAAAAAATTCAATGCGTTAATCACAGTCGTGGACTGTGATTAATTATGATTAATCGCAAATTTAAAATACTCGGATTTACCTGTAAATGTGTTGAAATAAAGAAATGCATGACAAACTAGTTTAAGGAAACAGAATCTTTCACACTTCCGCCAGGTATGAGACATAATCCTTATTATTCTTTTATCATTATTCTTTTGTTTTTATTCAGCCATTATCAGCCTTTAAACTGGCAATAAAACGTTTACCAAGCCACATGGCTTCAATCCCAGTATACATTTACCCAACTATTATCAAAAGTCTTTCTAAATAAATACAACAAAACATTTTTTGCGACCTTACGTGAAGTATTATGACAAAATGCATTATGAAGAAGAATTGGACCTGTTCTGCAGCTGCATTAGAGCTAATATTAGCATCACGCTTCATATGACAATTTATTAATAGTACACTTTTACTCAGAACTCACTTCAAACCACCACTGAGTGTTTGTAATAACTTCCTTTTGGGATCACATGTGGAATTTGGTCATTTACTGTTGTTAATTATGCTATTTATAGCCTTTTATATCGCTGCACAAATTAGCATTTCAGATGTACACATTAAACTAAACAAAATCACATACAGACCATATCCTATCATAATCGTGTGTTTATTATCTTATATAATCTATAGTGGCTGTTGTTTATTTGTGCTGCTCTGGCTGAAACTCACGTTATTTGATATTACAACCGCCTCTCCGTTCTTAAGTTGCCAGGGATAAATTCCAAGTATAATACACATTAGTAAAAGGATCTTTTTAATTTTTATTTGTCTATATACACTTTGGGCGGCCGCGGTACATTAAAAAAGTAGCCCAAATAGCTCTGTAATTTTTCCCGCGACCGTATTTTCAAGTCAAGTCAAGTCAAGTCAAGTTGAGCTTTATTGTCATTCCGCTACATGCGGGGCATACAGTGGAACGAAATGTCGTGCCTCACAGGACCACGGTGCTACATAAATACAGGCATACAACAATGGAGTAAGACAATATAAACCTATACACAACTATCCTACTGATAGATTTTGACTATAAATATACTATCTATAAAAAGTACCTATACAAACTAAAAAATACAAACTATACAAACTATACGAATGCTTCAGATAAATACTGTACATGTGCAAGGAGAAACATTGAGTTCAAGCAGCTGGCTGGGGAACAGTGCAGGAGGATTTGTAGTGCATGGGCATGTAAACATACATATATTACTGAGTTCTTTTTATGGATTTGTGTACACACAGCAGTGTGTGTGAAAAGTGACTAGTGCGCATAGAGGAGGAGGTGTGCTACTACAGGTGGTTTGTACAGGCCCACTCACCTGTGTGTAGCACACTTCGAATTGCACGTTACATGTTACAGGAGGTAGGGGGTTTGTATGGGGGTTCAGAGAGGCGGGTGATTTGAGTTCAGGGCTCTCACAGCCTGGGGAAAAAGCTGTTGAGCAGTCTGGCAGAGCGGGCTCTGATGCTCGGTACCGTCTTCCTGATGGTAGGAGCTGGAAGAGACTGTGGGAGGGTGTGTGGAGTCCTTCACGATGCTATTGGCTTTGCTGGAGCATCGTGTGAGGAAAATATCCAGGATGGAGGGGAGAGGGGCACCGATGATCCTTGCAGCGGTGTTCACTGTCCGCTGGAGGGTCTTGCGGTCTGCTGCGGTACAGTTCCCGTACCAGACAGTGATGCAGCTGGTCAGCACACTCTCAATGGTGCCCCTGTAGAAAGTGGTGAGGATGGGTGGAGGGAGACTTGCTCTTTTCAGCCGGCGGAGGAAGTGTAGGCGCTGTTGTGCCTTCTTGGAGAGTGACATGGTGTTGGTGGACCAGGTGAGATCCTCTGTGATGTGCACCCCCAGGAATTTAGTGCTGCTGACTCTCTCCACAGTCGAGCTGTCGATGGTCAGTGGGGGGTGATCAACGGAGTTTCTCCTGAAGTCCATCACAACCTCCTTTGTCTTACTCACATTGAGGGACAGGTTGTTAGTGCCACACCATTCAGCCAGCTGTGCCACTTCCTCTCTGTAGTGCGTTTCATCGTTGTTGCTGATGAGACCTACCACTGTTGTGTCATCAGCAAACTTGATGATGTGGTTGGAGCTGGACTTGGCAGTGCAGTCGTGGGTCAGCAGCGTGAAGAGCAGCGGGCTGAGCACACAGCCTTGTGGGGCACCTGTGTTCAGTGTGGTAGTGCTCGAGGTGTTGTGGCCGACACGGACTGACTGAGGTCTTCCGGTTAGAAAGTCCAGGATCCAATTGCAGAGGGAATTGTTAAGGCCCAGCAGGTTGAGTTTATTTATGAGCTGTTGTGGGATTATTGTGTTGAATGCTGAGCTGAAGTCAATAAACAACATTCTAACGTAGGAGAATGTATTGTGGGCTATTCAAAATAGCCCACTTGTGCCGTTACCCTGGCAACACTGGTGCTGTACCCTCATCACACAATGACAGATAACCTTCCGCGCTGCAATGACGGGAAGAAGTTGGGGTCAAACCTTATCAAGCGATTAATCTGCGTTAAACAAATATTAACTCGTTAAAATTTTTTGATTATTCGCATGCGTTAACGCATTAACGTTGACACCCCTAATAGATATATATATATATATATATATATACACACACACACACACTGTGTGCAGGATTATTATCCAAGAACATTTGACCAATTCCAAACCACATCAATCTTAATAACTACTATTGATTTTGTATTTAATCATTTCCAAGTGATATATAATTGTCCATGAAGGCTGAAAGTCAAAAACTCCTTATTTCAGGTGTGCAGAATTATTAGGCAGGTATTCTCTCCAAAACAGAGATTGAACTCAGACTAAAAGTAAAAAAAAGAAGAAGAATTAAATGCCCATGAGAAGGATGCAATACTAATGCAACAATAGAATTTGCAAAGTTAAAGCATGACCATTGGGCAGCGAAATGCTCATTGGGTCAGCAGTAGGGATGCTCCGATCAGGATTTTACTCGACACCAGTACCGATTTCTTGTCATGGTGATCGGCCGATACCGATGCCGATTCTGATGCTTCAAGCTTTTTATAACATATGTAATAATGTTATATAAATAATCACAAAAATTATTCCTTATACAGTGAACATTTTAATATTCATTAAAAATGGTGTTTATGCATAACATATGCTATATCCTCTAGTATTTTTATCTAAAGCCAAATGCGCTTTATTCAACCGTGCCGTCTCTCTCTCTCCGGACGCGCGCCAGCAAGAGCTGCGATGACGCGGTTATTCTAACAACAACAGAAACACGGTGAGCAGCAAAAAATTATAGATATATAAACAACAATGCTGCAAATATAGTTATTTTTCTTTCTATCTATATTTATCTATCTATAACCCAGATGTGACAAGACGTTTCTGATCTACATTTAGCGCTATTAATCTGTAGGCTAAGAACATTTAAATATATATAATTGTTGGCTAGGTTGAAATTTAAACTTTGAAACGGTTATCTATTTTTTCTTCTCAAGTTGATAACGTTTTGATTATCCATGTTATGTATGTTAGAGAGAGGACAAAATAAATAGAAACATTTAAACTCCAACATGGAGAAGTCTAATGTAACTCATAAGGTTTAATTCTGTCCAATAAGACTAAAGAGGAAAAATAACTAGAAACATTTAAACTACTGAAAGAACAGAACGGAGTAGTTTGATCACGGTTTATCCACGGGCGATGCGGAAAAATGCATTCTGATTATTTGCGGGTGGATAAAATAATTCATAAATGATGCAAATATTAACTAATTTTTTAAATACGTTTTTCATCAGGCAGATTTAATTTGTGTGCTTTCATCTGATCGGGAAGTTGCAGTGACAGAAACGGTGACATTCCAGATAAAGTTTGAAAGGAGTAAAGCCTGTGTTAATGCTATTGAGTGGGCTAATATGGCCAAAGAAGATATTTTTGTTTTATAAATCAATGTTCATTTAAAAGCAGACCACGACCAGCGTATGTTACCATTACCCCTTACGGCTCCGATGAGGTTTTGTTCCATCCTCCACGCTGTGACAATTCACAAAAGACTATTTTTAGCCAAGCAGCGCAGAGAGCCGCTTCAGAAACGTGCCGCGCCTTGGCTGGTATAAACACAAGTACTGACTGAGCGGCCGCGTTCAGCTCTGGCTCCTGCGTGCAGTGATGCGCAGATCAGCTCTAACATCACTGAATATGCTGTTAAAAACTTCAAATATCCATTCAATCATCATGCAAAACATACACGACAAGTAACGAATTTTCCATTGTTTCTCAAAACATTTTCACACCGGCAATCATGGCATGACTGCGGCGCCAAATCATTTATGTCCCCAGGCATCATGTACGTCCTCACGCATTGACGTCATCAAATTGCGATCGGTACGTGAGATCGGCCAAATAGTACCGATCTAGTCATAAAATGTGATTATCGGCCGATACCGATCTCCGGCCGATTGATCGGAGCATGCCTAGTCAGCAGGGTCAGAAAAAAATAGGTGGAGAAGAAAAGACACGTTAACTGCAAAACAATTAAGAATTAAGGTGAAGAATTAGGTGTTAAACCATCAGGAATCATTTAGTCTCCAGCACCACCATTTTCTAGAACTGCAACCTTCCTGGAGTCTCTAGAAGTGCAATGTGTCAGGTTCTCAGAGACCTTGCTTGGGTAAAAAAATAACCCTCACTTAATAAGAATAACATGCTGAAGTGTTGTGAAATACACGAAGACTGATTTTGTATAGGCTTTATGGACAGATAAGTTGAGAGTGACTCTTGAAGGACCAGCATCACATCCTCTTGTACCACTGTTTGAAGAATTTATCTTCCAGAATCTGGCAGTAAGTTTTAGGAGCTCATTTTTATTCCATCTCCTATCCTTAAAAGTCTGTCTTGCAGAGATTGACTAAAATGAGCTCCTAAAACTTACTGCCAGATTCTGGAAGACAAATAAGAGGATGTGATGCTGGTCCTTCAAGAGTCACTCTCAACTTACCTGTCCATAAAGCCTATACAAAATCTGTTGACTTTCAGCCTTCATGGACAATTAAATATCACTTAGAAATGATTAAATATAAAATCAATAGTACTTATTAAGATTGATGTGGGCTGGAATTGGTCAAATGTTCTTGGAAAAAAAATATGACCAGAATATCAGCTTGCCTAATAATTCTGCACACAGTGTATAAATATATATACACATACATACATAAACACACACACACACACACATTTGAAAAGTGGGGACATCCCATAGGCATAATGATTTTTATACTGTACAAACTCTATGTGCTATTGCCCTACACCAATCCTACACCTAACCCTACCCCTTACAGGAAACTTTGTGCTATTTCAGATTTTCAATACACTCCATTCTGTGTCATTTATAAGCGTTTTGAAAAGTGAAAAATGGCTTGGCGGAACCTCGTGTCATCCTTTGCAATCAGGGGACTCACCCTCCGCAGCAGCTCACCAAACTGGGTCCGGTCAAGCCTGAAGTACTGCTGGAACCGGACTTAATCCAGCTGCAGTTCCTGCACAAGCCGGTGGTACTCGCCGTGCTGACTCCGAGTCTGAATGATTTTATGGACCTAGACAGACCGGTGTTTTCGTTTTCGCCGTAGATAAACGCACGCAATGGAAAAAAGTACCTTGCTGTTTCTCATTCATTTTTGTTTGTATGCGGATTCACTTTATATTTATATTATATTCAGTCTTTTTGCCTCCAAAATGTTTGTATTTAGCGGCAAGAAACCTGATTTGCTGTTAACAACGACGTTACTAGGCAACCAGTAATGAGAACGCCCACTAGCGACCTCATCACAAGTCCCTGGTGAAAAGTCGCTGCTAGTGTGAACGGAGCTTTAAACTGTGCAAACCTCATCTGGCACGATATAAATACATTATCAGTCGCCGTAAGTGTGATGTCAAAACAGACTGGCTCAGAATCGGCAGACTGACCGGCTGGTCAGCGGAAATCAGCTAATTCCGGTCTATGGCCGGTCGATCAGTGCATCTCTAAACCCGGGTTCACACTACAGGAGTTTTAAAATACTAACCGATTATGAAATCTGGTTGCAGCACACATATAAGCAGAATCTCTGCAGATTATCTTCCCTCAAATCTTAAACATGTACACACTACAAGATTTTAAATTCGTGGCGCATCACACACTACAAGATATCAGGGGTTAAAGCAAAAAAAAAAAAAAAATCTTTTGACTGAAAATTTTTCCTCGGCCAAACCCTTCTACAGCCATACCTGTCACACACCCAGTTTAAGAGCCGTGTTTTTCTTCTTGTAATTAGGAGCGCTTATCCTCCTAATTTAAAAAATTTAGAAGCACCTTCTAATCAATAATAAAAAATTCTGATCAAAAATTAGCCTTCTTAATACGAGGTGACATTTGACTCAAAGTGATTTACAGGGGCATTTTCTTTTTACCTTTGTAAATGCATTTTTTTTTAATTTTATTAAATGTATGCAGTGTTTCCTCTAGGATGTTTTCCAGCTGTGGTGGCAGGACTATTTCCCATGGACCACGCCCCCTCCCCACCCAAGAATCACCTGCACTCAGAATCAAATTTATATTAACTAAAAAAGACAAGTAAATAGTAAATAATAAAATAAAAACAAATAAATTAATGACAATCAATAGCACAAACAAAAATAATAAGATACAAATTAAATTATCAGTACTTAAATTTTTTCAGTTAGGTCTAACTATAATCTATTCAACTGTAAAATAATGCTGGATAGTCTTCACTGTAATGAAAGACAGCAGCAGGTTTATTTAGGCTGCTGTCTCTTTAAAGCCCGGTACACACCAAGCCGATAATTAGGAGCACCTTCTGATCAATAATCAAAAATTCTGATCAAAAATTAGCCTTCCTAATACAAGGTGACATTTGACTCCTTAAAGTGACTTACAGGGGCATTTTCTTTTTTGCAATGGCATCATTTTCATCTATGTCAAATTCCAAAATGTATGTTTATAAGCTTTTGAAAATTTCTATTTAAAACAATATAATAAGTAGAATAAGACAAATAAGTTACCAATTATATGGAATTAGTATTAATAAAAAATGTATTTGTACTACAGAGGTGGCACAGAAGAACACAAAAGTGGCTTGTAGGTACATTTTCAGACGTTTAATGAGGCTCAGAGGTGGCATGAGTGCAATTAAATTCATAGATTCATGTGGAGATTAATGTTTTAAATATACAATTTTGAATACAGAACTATTAAATGATTTAAATAACTGAAATTATACAGTAGCCCCTCAACTGAAACCGCCAGCAGGTGGTGGTAAGTCACTGATTTTATCACTGAATCATTCATTCAATTGATTCGCTCGAACGGCTGATTCATTCAGGAATGAAGCAAGTGACTGTCTTTATGAATGTGTAATCATGAATCACTGACTCACTAGATTCTTCAAAAACGCACTTTCATTAAAATTTTAAATTTTTTTAAAACGGCCTTAAAATTTTGAAAAGTGAATTTAAGACATTAAAGACAGGTGGGAACCCTGCAAATGACTGAAATCCGTCTTAGACTCGCTGCAACGAACGGAAATCCGTCGTAGCGACTGAGAACTTTAATCCCTGTATTATTAAGATTATCATGCCAGAGGGAGTGCCGCACGTGATCTCATGCAGCAGCTCTTCAGCAATATTTACATATGTTAGCTAGAATGCTAGCAGCTTTCACTCACCCTGTACGTTCAAAACTGAGGCGATTTCACCCCAGTGCTTCTCTTTCTCCTTCTCCTCTTTCTTGTGATACATATTATACAGACAATATGTTACTACAAAAGGTCAAGAAGCAGTTTCCTCTGTCTCCACAATTCAATGGAGCCGTACAGCAGCTGTTTTGCGCATTGGCTGTTATGAAAGTGCTGACGTATTTATATAGCCATCATCATCCCGATTTAAATCCTAAATATCAAACATGTTTGATATGATCGGGGCGGCCCCGATTTGTGTGCTAGAGGATCGGGAGGTGCAAAGTTTTATCGGTGAATGCCTCACATTACCAGATAATCCGCGCCGAACATCGGGACCGATCGAGGTGCTCGACAAGATTTTTCCTCTGATTCTCAGGAAGGGGAAATTGGGGCTAAATCGGGCTAAAAATCCTGTAGTGTGAGCCAGGCTTAAAGCGCAACATGGCCTCGCCCCCTTTGTTGCATGTTCCCGGGGGAGGGGCTTATGTAAATTTCTGGGTTTAAGATGTCACCAACCCAGGAAGTAAGTCGTTGTAGTCCCTACGAGCCGTTTTTGTAGGCATTAAACTGCCATAATTTTAAAAGACAATATCTCCGTTTGCACTGAACTTTGAGCGTCGTAACTTTGCAAATATTGCTTATGCTCAAATAGCAACATTACACACTAACTAAAGTTAAAAAAGTGAAATGACAATCAACCACCCCTTTAATATATTATAGCTGGGGTTGTAAAGGTATGAAATTTTCACGATATGATAATCGTCTCAGAAAATATCACGGTATATAGAAGTGAGTGAATGCTCTCTGGGATTGATTAGTTCTGTCTTGCAACATTTGCGTGTGTTCAGATGAGCTGTACATAGTTCTGTCCTACACAATTATTGGCTAACATAGGTTATTTTATTTTTTTATAAATAAAAAGTCTAGATAGTATATTATTACTACATTATTCCTCAGCAACGAGGTGGTAAAATGGCTGTTTTTGAAGTAGGCCAACTAAACGCGCGCAGACGCAGGTAACACACACACACACAACTGTCATCTCTCCCTCTCGATAATTAATTCAAATAAATCTTATAGCCTAATTCATTCAAATAAATGTGATCTTACCGCACTATTTCATCTTTGTGTCTGATCTGAAGCGGACAAATTGCAAATCATTTTACCCTTCAGGTCAAATATTGGACTGAAAACATCATTAACACGATTAAAAAAAATGTTTAATGCACAGCTAGCCGTGCATTGTCTCTTACATATTTCATGAGCACAAAAACGTTCTTGTCAACGTTGCCCCAAGACTTTTAATACAACAGCTTCAAAACTGAATTGTAAGCTGCGTCCCAAATCGCGTACTTATGCACTATTTATGACATTTTGTAGTGTAAATAGTGCGAGGTAGTGCGTTCACACTGAAAATTCCAAAAAGAAAAAGTGCACTTAAATAACCGAAAAAATGAAGTGTGTGTCACTAGTAAACACGATTTGTACTGCGCATGCGCGGAAATGCATCTACTTCCTGTCTGAAGTACGACGAAACAATTTACGGCAATTTTGGGTAGTTTTAATAAAACTGTTGTCATAATACTATTACTACTAAAAATGTAATGTAATAATTCAGGTGTTGTTGACACTACCCAATCCGTACTGGAAATAGTCGTTTAGTGATTCTCCTGATATAAACATTTTTTTTTGATAAAATATATAAATTATATTATATTGATTAATCGATTAGATTTGCACAAATTAAATCAATTAAATAGTTTACATTTGCTAGACTCTATTTGGGTAATACAGGTGTATATAAGTGAGTGTTTTACATTACATTTTTTAATTTTCTAAAGATATGATTTACTTATTTCAGCATACTTAACAAATGTCTGCATCTAAGAAACACACACAAAAATTTTTTCTTCAAATGATTTATTCATTCCTTCCCTCCCTCCCTCCTTCCATCCCTCCATCCTTCCCTCCACTACAATTGCTGATTGAGGAACATGGCATTGACCTTCAGGCCTTTTTTATCAACACAGTATGACAAAAATGATACTGAAATATAAACAAAAAGTCATCCTTTGCTTCAGGGAATTCACTCTCCAGGGCCTTCCTGAGTGCATTTTGTTGATCTTCACTGTTCATCTGCAGAAAAGCAGGCTCTGTCACCTCTCCACGAAATAAGTCTCTGTGATTGTGAACCCAGTACCAAGCTGTATGAAGGTCTCTCACAATGGTAGGCTGTTGCACCTGGTGAAGAACAGTATTATAAAATATAACTAGCGACCCAGGACATCATTCACTGCCCTCTCCCTCCTTCATTTTTTAAAGTTAGACATCAAATTTCTTAGTATTCCTCAATGTATTCATTATAAACAATATAACAAGAAAAAAATATATATACACAAGAATGCCTGTTTTCTGATAAATTTTTGTAAAAACTGTATAGGGTCGCTAGAGACCGGAGGTATGTAAATGTGTAAGTGTATTTTTCCTTCTCAGCTATATTTACATATCCGATGACTAAATACCTGCAATGCATCTTTATTCCTTGAGGTGGCACTGTTTGATATACAATGATGACGTAATGTGTCACTCATAATTTACAGCAAGCATAAAACAAACCAATATCATCAGCAAAAATGTAACTGGTTTGAATGGCTTTACTGCAAAGAAATTACTGCACACAATGAAATATAATTGTCACTGTCATTTGATGGTGGATGTGGTGAATAAGCTGCCAGTGATCAAAATATTGATTTTTAAGTCATTGAAAATGATAGTTTTGAGAATATGGCTAAGATCGTGAATATGAGCCAGATGCTGGATATAATGTGGAAGTGTGCTCTGACGATGACAGCGATGGTAAAATGATCTGCTCAAATTGAACCCTTATACATTTCAAAAGGTAACGAAATATGCTTTATTGTATTCTTCTGTAATTGTTCTTAAAACATCAAGAGAGTTTTTTGCTGTTGCAGCAGTTAGAGATCCATCCGTGCTGGATATATAGGTCCGGGTCACTAAAGACCTGAATATGTAATAATGATTGACGAAACATTCATGCATTTAAGGGTTAAACTATTTATCCAGTTTGCATGCAACTCCTTGATATATGATCACTAAAATCATTTACCTTATCAGTGTCCTCTTCAACCACAACTCTTCTGCTGGGTGTCTGTTTGGTGGTGGTGGAGTTTGACACCATAAAGACAGGCTCAAGGGTTCCCTGAAGGAGTTGGGATGCTGCTTCTGTCCAGTGTGCAAATCTCTGTCCATGCCTTTGTAAAATATGTAAATGTATATGCACTCTATTTGTATAACACCTTTCTAGTATCATTTTGCCAACGGTGACTTAATACAGCCAGGATACTGAAATTTTAACTGTAGAGTCTGTCATACCCTTCAAGACAAAACCTCTCCATCAGCTGAATGCACCACCACTGGCGAATCAATGGCACCTCCTCCTAAAAGAGTGCAAAACACAAAAATAAAAACAAAAACAAAAAATCCACATAAAAGTAGTTTGGTATATTCTTTGTGAAAATCTAGCTTACCTCTGTGAATGTTAATGGCCATGATGTACAGGTGCTGAGAGCATACTGTGAAATACAAATAACACTGTAAGACTTTGATTTGATTATTTAACAGCTTTGACAAATGAAACATTCTTACCATCAGCATGTAGATGCCACAGGAATTTCCTGTAGACTGTTGAGGAAAACACTGGAAAAGGAAATGTGCATCCACAGTTAGCTTTAAAAATAACTGCTGGCTTGTTTAAACATGTATACAGTGGGTACGCAAAGTATTCAGACCCCCTTAACTTTTTTTTAAACTTTGTTACAGAAATTAATTACAGATGTAATTACATATAGGTATTTTTTAAAAATATAAGTACAATGTAAAAACATGTACACAATAAGTGCATTGTACCAAATGATCAATTCAAATGTAATCACTGTCATTTTGACTTTTTTTGACTTAGTTAAATTTGAGTTTAAATTTGAGTGCTGTGGTGGAGACCAACGAGTTTATAGCATATTAATAGTTTTAAATATATATTTTATATTTATGAAATTGAATGTTAAGATTAAAATTCAGTTTTAATTAATTTTTTTGCAAAATATATATTTTTTATTTTTAAATCTATCTGACTGCATAAAAAAAAAAGCACATTCGAGCTTCAAATTGGACTAAGTTTATATGTTTCACTTGTTTTGCAGAGTTAAGAATCTCCATAGGATCCTATAGGCCCTTCTAGTGGCAGTAACCATAAAATGCTATTTTGTGTCTTTTTTTTCCCCTTATGGAAGAAGAAAATTAAATTTAAATTAGCTTTACACAACTCCATCATTTTAAACATACCTCAAGGTCTCTTCCTGTTTTTTCAGTCCAGGATCCTTGGTCAATGAAGGTTGCAACGTGTCTGGCATTTCCAAAGAAAACACAAAATACATAATGTGTAATTGAATGATCAGTTATGTAGCCTGAGAACGAGGCTCTTTGATGAACTTGAAGCCTGAGAACGAGGCTCTTATACGAATTTGAAGCCTGAGAACTAGACTCCTTTTGGAAATTGTACCCAAATAACACGCCTGGAACAAGTCCAATAAATTAACTCTCTTTAGTCTCAACCTAAATATGGTTCTGTAGGTCTCATCTCCAAAACCATCAGGGCGAAGAGAATCAAGAAAAACTATCTCCCTCTTAGCTACAAACAAAACCTGCAATCAATGGGTATTTTGTTAATATCCATGAAAATCGAACTCACTAACCCTACCTGTTGAATTTGGAAATATTACAACTAGAAAGATTAAAAGAAACTCAACACAGAGCAGATAGTGATCAGCTTCATCTGCCTGCCTGCTCCAAGCTGGAAATAGTATGATATCCTTGGACCTCACGTTTTCCTAATATTATCGTGACAAAACAATATGCATGCACAAAAATAACATACTTTTGTGCCTATTCCCAATAAAACTCTCTCGGTTGATAAGAACATGATAGCAAAAAAACTTACAGGCAAACTATGCTCTGGGTCCACATTTTTGTCTTTCCAGGCGGGAACAGCATAGAGGTCCACAATATGAACATTTTTTCCCTTATGGAAAGAACATAAGTTATTAAACATGCATACATCCAAATGAATACTTCTAAAAGAAGATAATAGTATAAAGTACATGTCTTCGTGCAGCTTCTTCCACAATCTTGAGGCAGGCATTTCCGATCTGAAATGAATTGCAGAACGATTACATCCCTGTGGAAGTTGCCATGTGTTATCTGGGAATTTTTTCTTTTTTGTGCAGTAAATTAAGACACTAAACATACGCACATTGGATTCCATGCACTGGCTTAAACCCAGGCTCCAGAAGTCTTCTCGTGTGAGGCAAATTTGGCCTTGCTTTATGATCAGTTCTTCCGATGGCCGATTTTTGTCCAACACATACTTTAACTAAAAATAAAGAACGTTTAACAGATTAAGTAATGGTTATCATTTAAATATGCAAAGTGTCACTAAATAAACAATACTTACCAGTTCATCTTGAATATGGTCCAAGTCCTTCTCCCACATCAAACCCGAACAAGCATATGGATGCTCTACCTGCCATTTGAATGTTGAGTAGCAGTGGTCCTGGAGGAACATCCTCTCAGTTGGTCCATCTGATGATATACAGATACGTGACAATGGACTATATGCATGGAGCATTCTTTAGAACTTCTGTATATAGTTCAGCCAGCTTAAAACTTCCGGTGAAATGCCATTTGACGTTGTTGTATATATGTAGATACTCTTGAGACCCTCACAGAAACCTCTTCTGCCTCATTTTTGTCAGAAACTCAGAAACAATATAACTCCAATCACCGTAAATAATGACTGCCTATCTTATCTAACACTTAACAACATAAAATTGTATAAGCTGATCCTGGTAATCCGTTGGTAAACGTTGGCTAGCTAGTGATGTTATCTCAAACAACATTGTAATGGTATTCTTCATACTTGATAACTTACATTCATATTCATGAATACATGTTTTAAACATGATATTTTAAAGCCTTTATTATTTCTCAACTCTTCAGCTGTGCAGAGAAAGATTCACTTTTCAATCATGATGATGACGACATGAAAAAATGTGCCAAAAAAATGTGTTTCCTGGAAAACAAAGAGTTTTAAGATGAAAATGACATGAAATTAGCATTATAACCAGTAGATGGCAGCAGAGGATCACCCATTAGCTCAGTTCATTCAACTCCTTTTTGTTTCTGGATTTATAAAACAAAATAAAATAAAAAATACTATTATAAGAAATTTTTAGTACTTTTACTGTACTGAAGTATAGCAAATAAATAAATAAGACACCAATAACCTAGAAGGATTATTTATTTAAATACTAAACAAATTAAATTCATTATTAATGGTATAACAATTAAATACTACAAAACTGCATTTTTAAAGTTTTATCTTTACCTGTAGAAGCTGCTCAATATATTCAGCCAACACAGACTTGTTGCAGCTGTAGTTTTGTTACTCTGAATTTACTCTGAATCACTTAATGCTGTTTTGACATCGGCTTTGCAGATGTTTTGTTCCATCCGTCGCTACAGTTATCACTGTCAATCATAGTAATGACTTGCGGAACAATTTAGCGGACTACTTCATGTAATTATTTACACTTGCTTTTGTAATTCCTGAAACAGTACACGTGAATGTTTGGTCCTCTCATACAAACAAAAATTTGGTTTCACTTTATTTTGATGGTCCCTTTAACACATTCTATTGACTATAAGTAATGTTGCACATACATTTCTACTGACTCTCATTAGAGTGTTAGTAGTGTATTAGTTGACTGGTAGGGTTAGGGTTAGATTAAGTTGACACGTTCTTGCAAAGTTACATATAGTCAGTAGAATATCTGTTGGGAGACCAACACAATAAGGAGTTAGTAGATATGAAGCAGACAGTCTACTAATACTCTTATGAGAGTTTGTTGACATGTAGTTGCAACATTACTTAGTGTCAACAGAATGTTCAAAAGGGACCATCAAAATAAAGTGTTTCCAAAAATTTTCTTCAGATTGTTAATGGATTATGTAGAGAAACCGAATAAAGGGCACTCCCCTTATATCACAGCGGAGTTTGACAGTTCACCGGAAATAACTGAGCTGGCTTATCTAAAACCAGGAAGTAACTGTACATATAATCCATTAGTATATGTATAATATCAATCTACCATTTAATTTCAAACAAGTGATTTTGGAATGACTTCTGTTGCATGCTCTGTGCTCTCTCTATGTTGTGAAGAACCTACAAAAAAAAGAATAGAACCCAAAATTAAAACTCATTTAAAAATACAGAATTCTCTGGTCTCTTGATCAATGGAGTCTCAGTCAGGCCAAGATAGAACAATAAGGAACCAGGTTTAATCATTACAATGTAACAGAGTGAGGGACAGTGGCTTCACATTAAGATTCAACTGCTTTTATAACTAAAGAGAGATAAAGCAGAATCGCAACAAAAAAATACATAGATCAGCCTATGTCTAGGTCTAATTCTGATAGTAATTCACTACTTCATTTACCTTTATTATTCAAATACAAACCTTTTCATTGAGAACTTTCATCTTATTGACTCTGGTGTCAATGTTGTCTTCTGGGTCAGCAATTTCAAATTCATCTCCCATGGGACAGGCATTCATGACCTCTGGCAGACGTGGGTGTCGATGGAAGAGGAGGAAGTAGGGGCTGTGTCTAGTGGAGTACTGATCACATAAGGAAGCTTCCCATTAACGATTAAGTTTGTATTTATCTATAAGTTTGAAAAACTCCATCCTTGACATTAAATAGTAAATAAATTCACCAATTCAGTTTTACCATTGACAACTAACCATAGATATTATAAATATAATAAGTGAGACAAAACCTGCTTTGCAGTGTTGATTCCATACACCACAGCAGGAAGGTGGAGGTCCCAGTCATTGTGGTTGTCATTCACATACTTCCTGAGTGCGCACTTGATATTCTGATTAGTTCTTTCATCCTGTACATATCAATGCATTTAGAAAGTTGATGAATAACCATAAGGCAACAATAGATCTTAAAAGAGAGGTATAAAAAGAGTCACCTGCCCGTTGGTTTGGGGATGGTAAGCACTGGAGACGGCATGTTTGATTTTCAGCATACTGAAAATGCTGTCGTTGAGCTGCAGAGGGATCATAAGTTAAATTTGCAAGACTGGAATAACTGTAGACAACAACATATCCACCTTATTTTTCAACGTGGAAGTAAACCGTTCTCTGTGAATGTGCGAGACTTCCACTTCATTAAGCACGATAGGGAAATAAGGAGAAGAATAACAGTGCAGTAAACAGTAAAATTGTTTGCACTACAAACCAGTGTGTTCGTAATTAAAATAATATGGTAAAACACACCAGTTTGCAATATCAAGCAGCAAAACGAGCTGTTTTGCACAGCTAAATATAGCTGGAAGCAGATGAGACCGGAAATCAGACACATTAAATTTACAGTAACACTTTACAATAAGGTTCATTAGTTAAACATTAGTTAATGTATTAACTAACATGAACTAACCATGAGCAATATATTTGTTACTGTATTTACTAATCTTCGCTAACGTTAGTTAATAAAAATACAGATATTCATTGTTAGTTCATGTTAGTTCACAGTGCATTAACTAATGTTAACAAGATTTTAATAATGTATTAGTAAATGTTGAAATTAACATTAACAAAGATGAATAAACCCTGTATAAGTGCAATTTATTATTAGTTAATGTTAACTAATGTAGTTAACTAATGAACCTTATTGTAAAGTGTTACCAAATTTACAAATGGCCACGCAAGCTCTTTTGGGAAAAATAAGGTGGAAATGTTGAGACAAGAGTAGGGGGAAAAAAACATAATTAAACATTTACAAAACTTCACCTTGCAGACGAACTCCTTCCCTTGGTCTGTAATGATTTTCCTTACCATGCCGAACAAGTACAGCTTTGCGGTTATTATTGCAGACACCTCAGCTGCTGTCTTAGATTTCATAGGTTCTGCAATCACCCACTTGGTGTACAGGTCAGTCATGGTAAGGACATACTTGTTGTTGCGTGCTGTTTCTGGCAGTGGTCCAATCAAATCCAAACCAAGCACCTCCCAAGGTTCTTTTACCTGCATGGCACAAAATTAGCATCAACCAAATGCTGGTAAAACTGTACACAAGGTTTAGACTAGTTTGTTAGTCTCATCAGTTTGCTAAAACCTTGTAAGCAGTACCTTAATAGAATGCAAGACTGGCACAACAGTCTTGATGGGGTCATTCAACTGGCAGCGGTGACAGGATCTGACCTAAAAAGCAACACATTTTTTGAACAAAATGTCAAGAAAAACAGCCACTTGATACAAGTTGGTGATGACAATAAATATAACTTCTAAATCAAGGAGGTATCTAACAATCAGAGGTGGTAAGGAGGTGGTTTCTTAAGTATAGATACTTGCATAGAAAAAAAAAAAAACTGGCAGAAGTAAAAAAAAAAAAAGAAAAAAGAAAAGAAAGTAAAGTACTACATCTGTAGTAGATTACCCATTCTTTCACATCCTGGATAATTGTAGGCCAATAGTATCCAGCAATAACCCTGTTTTGAGTGCCTCTGACGCCACTGTGATTTCCAGTCCCAGGGTTATTGTGGCACTCCGTAAGAACAGACCTCTTCTCTTGCTCTGACAGGACAACTAGCCGCATGTACTGCCCACTGGGGCCGACGTAGAAGAGTCTGTCATCTATTTTAATAGGAAAAAATAAAAAGTCAGAAGAAGCAGCAATTCAATGTAAAAAGATCAAATTACATAATCAGATTATGGGAGCTGAAGTAAGTTACAGTGAACGTAACTTGATATTTTTAAAACAATTATTATTATTAAATCTTTCGGTACTAATAGTTACCTTTGATGATGAAATTCGCCCGACGCCCGTCGTACTGTATATAAAACGCAAAAGAATCCATATCGCTAGACTGTTGTAAAAACGTTGACGGATGGAGGAAGTGGAAGCATTTCGCGCATGTACAGTACAAATTGTGTTTCCGGTACGTATCGAGTAGTCAGTGACCATATGCTGATTTTTTTTTTAATCAGATTCGGCCATGAAAAATCAAGATAGGTGCATCCCATTGAAGAATGTTTGAATTTAAGAAATTAAAACATAAATATTGTAATTTTACAATTTAATAAAATTAGATTAAATATTGCAGTTACTAGGATGATACTAGTAAAATTCTCTAATTTAAACATCTAGGTAGCAGCCTGACATAATGTCAGTTTTTCTTGCAATACTTTTAATTATATTGTATAATTTGTTGCATGCCATAAAACTTAAAAATTGGCTGTGATGCAAGGGGCACCAGCCAAAATCTGGCCTATAGGGCACCAAATTGGTCAGTAGATGTTACAGTAATACAGTACAGTTGTCACCTTAGAAAGTACACTTAAATTACTTAACTTGATACCGACTTAAATTCCATAAAATCTTTCTGGTGCATTATAAACAGGTGTGATGACAAGTTGATAAACTGAAACCACTGTAACCAGTGAAGAATAATGATTAGTGGATAAGTAGGTATAGGGCATCGTGGTGATCATATGAAGCTACAGGTTAAATGGGTCATAAAATGAGAAATCAAATTTGCCTTGATCTTTTGGCATATAAGAGGTCTTTGTACGGTACAAAGACCTCTTATATACAAATTGTACCATTAAAATATCCTGCGAGTTTCATAGCTTAAATCGTCCTCCTCATTATAAACAAATCATTTATAATCAAGCTCCAAAAATGGCTCATTTTGGATCTGAGGTGCAAGATGACATTGCCCGGGCACAAACATTTGCATAAACACTGCCTCCAGAGCAAGGCATTGACGAATAGTCTTCTTCTCATCGCCCCATTCACTGGCATTCAGTCGCTTAACGGCTGACACTTGATTACGCTGAATGTGACGCGGAATTACTGCTGCTATCCTGTCTACACTGGATACATTATATAGATGCATGTTCACTTTCTGACACAGCCCACGTGCTTGCGTTTGTTAATAGGACAAATTGAGTGAAAGAACGTTCGCTTTGACGCATTTGGTTTAAACAGCTCGTTCACATCTTTGTACAGATATCAGAAGGATCCCAGTGTACCAGTGTACAGAACAAGTGGGTAGTTTATTCAGGGTTCCCACGGGTCCTTGAAATCCTTGAAAGTTTGTGAATCTGATAAAACATTCTCAAGGCCCTGGAAAGTTTTTGAAAATAAACAAACATAGATACAGGTCCTTGAAAATTCCATATTTTTCCCTCCGGTCCGCTAATGTGTTATTTCGCCAACACTTTGTGGCATATGCATACTAGCTTGCTTGATTTACGTTAGTTATGCACATTTATGCGTTACGTTAAGTGTTTCCTATGTGAGGTACTTTGTGTTGTTTGTTGCCATGACGTTCAGACGCACACGAAACTACTAAGATGTACCTCAACGTTTCACAGACACACCGTGAAACAATGCAAAAATAGGCTGAAACCACTGAAACGTGATGCCTGGAAAATGCAAGTTTCAAGATATTTGGCTCACCAAAGAAGATTACAAAGAATGGCTTGCCAGACATCCAAAGGATGTAATGTTGTATTGCTTTGCTTGTTAAAATAATGAAAAGCCATGAGGCAAGAAAAACGTAAGCATATTCATATATCTTAAAACTTCTAGTTACATGAGCCTAAGCTCTTTTCAATAAAATCCATGCAAAAGTTAATATCAGATCATTTTAGAATACAGTATAGTATGTACAAAGTATTATTCAGTTTTATGCAAAACAGAAATACGACAAATATCAGATTTCTGTCATATGGCCAAAAATAAATGCAATAAGACTCTCTTGAACATTCCCATGTCCCCGCGCACTCACCTGGACTCTCCATCTCGCTTCGTTCCCCTGCCATTGTTCAATAAACCTGCTGTTGATTTCACTTACCTCTGTGTCCCTTGTATATCTGCTGACACAGTTCCTTTCTTATATGAATTTGTATATTAATAATCCCAATATAGCCATTTTTATTTTATCTTTGTTATTAAAAATAAGAACAAATGCAAAACGACGACAACAGTAGAACAATATAAGAAAGAAACAAATAGGCCTAGTGCATTACTTTTTTCATTTTACATCTAAACAAAAGCATTCAAGTAAGAAATACAAACAATCAAATGTAAAAATCACTTCAGTGTGTTCATTACAAATAAATTGATTATTAAAACTACAAAAGCAGTTCAATCAAGAGCAGGGATCTTTTCTTTTATTGTTTGATTAATATTAATGAGACAGACTGTACTGCATGAATAATATAATGTTAAACACATCAGATGTTTTCCACAACAGTTCCCCAAACGTTCACTTAAGACATAACATATTATGTTTGCGTAAATACTGTAATAAAATTGCCTGTGTCTATATTTATCAGGATCGTGCGTTGGCGGAAGCGCTTTTATGTGCACGATTCATATATCAGTCAGCGGCAGTGCAAGAAGCAAGGAGAGAAAAAGGTACTCCTCTCAGAAAACTAACAAATAAAGATCATTTTAGATGTTTAATTACCATTTGGAGCACTTGGATTGCTAGATAAGGGTTTAATTAACTCGTTTTTGTGAAAACTTGAAATTCAACCAAAATCGAAATTTTTCACTTTTTTTTTTTTTTTTTTTTGTCTGTAGGTCAAAATTAGCCTGTGTGCATTCCGACTCATTTTTCCAGCACATCACATTTGTTGAAAGATGAAGTGGTACTGGATCTGACTGCAGCTACATCACAAACTGTAAGTAAATGATTTCATAATGCTTTGTCTGGAAATTAGCATTTTTTCCCCCCCATGTTGTCAAAACACTCACATGCAATAGCGATGGGGCGTTGATACTGTTTCCTAGGCAATGACGTTAGTCAATCATAACAGTGGCAGATTCCTGACAAACCTTAAAGGACCCGCCTCTTAAAACAGGTCATTTTAGACAGAGGGTCAGAATGAGGGTTGAAAATAATAATTTTCCCATATAATTATTTGGGGGGGTTTTTTGTGCAAAAAACTTTACTAACAGTATAAGTAAACCTTAAAAAACATTAAAATAATAATAAAATAAAAAAATCCATGTCATGACCCCTTTAAAAAAGACACACTTACAATACTTGTCACTTGTCACAGAGAGATACACACAGATAACAATTCATATTATTTTGTCAAGGCTGTATTCTTTTTCTATCATTGTCTTTTGTTCTCTTTTTACCACCAACTGAATATTTTCTTAATGCTCAAATGTTCAGAGAGACCGTTCTGAATGACTTACTGAACCTGCTGTGTTTGCTCATCAGCAGGTTTTTCATTAACAGATCATTGACATATTCTTTGTACAGTTTTTTTATTTTTATTTTTTACAGTTCTTTGTTTTCTAAACATCTTATCTTTTTCAGCAGTAACCTTTTTCTCTGCCAGTTTATAAATGTGCAGAAGTTCAGCTGAGAGAGGATTGCTGATTTTCTCTCTCCTTGTATCATGTGCAGGTGGTGGAGCAATATTTGCTACCTGCACTCCAAAAAATAAAGGATCTTTATTTGCCTTAATGTTTTAACATCCGTGGAATTTTTCTATTACACAAAAGGTTCTTTATAGTGGAAATAGGTTCTTAGATTATTCAAATGGTTTTATTAACTGAAAGGTTTTCTGGTTACTAAAAATGGTTCTTCTATAGCATTGCTGTGAAAATCCCCTTTTGGAACCTATGTGCTCCGTCTTGTCTGTACCTTCTGTTTTGTTGCTTGCATTTCTCTTTTTTCAACCTCTATTTTTTTTCTGATGTGTGACTCTTGTCCTGTCTGTCTCCATCCAAAATCAGGTTTTGATTTGATGGAGCTGCATATTCAATCCACCTCTCTCTATTTTTCGTTCTCCTTTACTTTTCTCAGATCCACCTCCACTATAATTTCCACACTCATTCCGCATGCTTTTCAGGATCTTCATCTTTAATCACTCTCTCCTTCTTTATTATCTTACCAAGGTGCCAAACAAACGATCAACGGTTCGCATCTAATTTCGATAGAGTTTGTTGTTTAAGTTCCTTAAACTCATCTATCAATGGTTCTGTCACAGTGGAGAAAGATGGCCAAGTTTTCACCTCATCTTTGCCACTGTGAAGAACTTTTCAATTTAGCAAGTGGAATTTGGTATTCAGGCTCCACCTGAATTATCAGTGGTTCTGCTGCAGTGGAGAAGTTTGGCAATATTTTCAACAAGAGAGTCTTATAGCCTCTCACTTCCTCCACCTCTGTATTTTCTGGAGGGCTCTTGTATATTCATTAATTTGTTAATGTACTGCCAAGTGGTGTCTTAGCAAGAAGATACTTAGGTGACCAAAAAATTTGCTTAGTAATATCATCAATGGATCGCAATAGATTGAAAGTGCCACAAGACAGATCAATTACCAAACATCAGATATCAACTAGGCCTATAATGAATGTCAATGCTTTGATGTATATCTGCTAATGATACTTACACAATAGATCAAATTTACAAAGCTCATAAGGCATCTGATTTCAGTCAGATTGGGACAAACAAGCAATGCTGCCATTTTAAGTTAACGTTACGTATAACGTTATTTTAAGTCACGTTACGTATACATGCCTGTATCAATCGACAATGAGTTGTATTTGCGTTACTAAAAAGTTTGTAGCATACCATCTTTCATAGTGTGAAGCAGTTAATGCAGAAGTTCAGGTATTGGTCAAACACTACATCACCACACCCCTGCGGAGATGTAAACGGGGTGTAGATTCATTGCCGTCACTCCAATTGGTCGTGGTAACAAATATACACACTTATGAACTTTTGCATGTAACATGTCCCGAGGCTTGATTTTTATTAAAGTGTTTTTGATGAAGGTCACATTAAAACTGTCTTGCTTTAATCATGTTTAATAATGTACTCTTGTCCCAGACATTTAATCTTAAACTATGAATATTATAATAAATATTAATATAAAATAGTATTATTTTACATTTATTGTGTAGAAATGCTGAAAAAAATACTATGTGAATAACTATGTGACTGTTTTCTCCAATTTTCCTATATAAAATAGTATTGTATTATATTTATTTGCGTGGAAATGCTGAAAAAATATTCACTGTGTGAATAATTACACTGTTTCTGTTGTCTCCACTACAATAAAGAATTTTGTCATATACGAGTGTGTAAGAATGAATCTTAATGATATGTAGACATGGTAATAACTGCACAACTCACATCATAGAATGATACCAGCCCTGCCAGGCTCAATATTGGTTGTTTTATTTATAACTTACTATATAAGTATAGTTAAGTATATTTAGTGATAAGCATGCTGATACTTCACCTCTGTGATGATTGTCAAAAGATATATTACACTAATACTATTACCTGGTTGAAAAAAACGATAGGGTAATCATGTTTGGAAATATGAGAGAGCACTTATTTTGAGATAGATATAAGAAAAAAAATACACTTCTTAGACAACTACAAGTTTCACTTGTCTGATTACTTTGTCAAGTAATGTTTATTTTTAATTTCCTCAAAAGAATACAAGACTTAAAACTTATTATACATATTATAAAAGATAATGAACTCAAAATAAGATTAAGAACCAATTAGGTTAAAGTACAAATATAAAACAGAGCTACCCAAAAATTGAGTGTGGGATATCTATGGGATCTAATCGATATTCAGAAAGAGTGGGATCTTCTTTTGCATTGCCATTAAAGCAAAAATCACTGCAGCCCCTCCTGACAAGCCCAGCCAAAAAAATAAACCGGAGGCTGAAGGTTCTGGAATGGGCCGTGTCTTCATGGGTTTGGCCACACGATCCCATTGAGTAAGGATGGCCTGACGGGCACCTTTCCAGTGCCCCGGTCCACTCAGTCGAAACTGGTAGGGAGTACAGGGCCCGAAGAAAACCCTCAAACCAACAGCAGGGTCCCTCAGGAGCAGCCAAGCAATGTTGGGACAGATGCCCACATCCTTTGCTATTGTGTCTAGGTAAGGGATGTAGTCCACTTGAAGGGCAGCCATCTTGGGACAGGGGTAACTGTGGAGAGATAGCAGATTAACTGTCAAAATAAAACCTATTTGAAATTATCATCCAGGTGAATAAATAATTACCTCTTTAAATTAGCTTTTATGTCTCTCTCAATTATTTTATCCATTTTTTCAGCTGGAGGAAGATGGTTAAGTCCTTGAAGAACAGGAGAATTGATACATGAAAAAACGTTTTCAAACCATAATCATATATAAATATGATTCATATCAGACTCCATATTTTTTGCTCCAGTAAATCTGACAATTACTTTTTTCATGACTTATTATGGTTGCTCATTACCTGCAATGACCCTGGTGGCCCAGCGTGCCTGTAGCTCTACAGCTGGCATGATCGACCCTTTGGTCTGCAGCAGGCCCATGATGGCCAGTGTTGGACGCTCAAGAGATGGAGGGAAGACTCTTCTGTAGAGTCTCACATCTCCATCAGAACCAGAGCTTAAGGAGGCGGGGAGGAAGGGGAATTTATAATCATATCCTGTGCAGAAGATCACTGCATCGATCTTCTCTTCTACAGTCCCATCATCAAAGACCACCGTCGAGCCTTGAAACTTCTGCACATTTGATTTCATCACCAGTTCTCCTACCAGAATGCGACCCGGGAGGTCATTGTTTATAATGACACGCTGGTCGAGGATCCTGGAATCACAAAACATGGGTAAAGGTCACTGTGAATAATAAGGTAATTTTTAAACTGTCAGGGCTTTACTTTAATCATCAACGATGAAAAGAGTTTGGAAAGAGTCTTTGAAGATCATGTTGTGGCCCTTCACCTGTGAGCAGGCTGTAGTCCATACAGCTTGTGGTCATGTCTCTGATTGAGGCTTCTCTCCCAATCCAGTTGAGCAGAGCTCGAGGCAGGAGGCCGTAAAACAGATCTCGAACTCTTCTGACCATCATCATATCTAGAGGAAGCCCTCTACCAACCATGCGACCTATGACCCAAGCACCTTTCCGGGTACTCAGGAAGGTCTAAAAGAATGGGGAATAGGAAGACCAAAGCAATTTGAGAAATGGAAACTGAATTAGTAGATAGACATGAGTGAATGTAAGCTTGTCAAAATAGGAGAATTTTAATGAGAAACAATAGAGTAACTACATATTCGGAACTGAGGGGGTAAAATGCAGTTAATAATCAGCCATATGGACACAGAGTTTGATGACATATTGTGCATTAATTTAGCAGGGGTAGATCTAGAAACTCAAATTTGGCATGAAATGGAAATTGCAATAATTTTTTGCTGTTTGGTAATTACGGCAATCTCATGTGAGTGACAGGCTGAATTGGAGAGGTTATTGTAGATGTTGTTGCGAGGGGACGTTGTTTTGATGCAATATTACAAGGGGATATGAATTTAAAAAATAACTATTATGTGCACAGATCAATTATTTATAACAAACAATCCATTGCATTAAAAATGATTTCATGGGAAGTTTAATGTACATTATTTACATACATACATACTATTTAATGTATATTTATATTACTGTACTTTGCTATATTACCCCAAAATTTTTTAACCATTTAGTTATTCAGAAAAAAAAAACTTTTGAAAAAAAAGGCAAATATCTGTTGTATTATGAGAATGAATTTAATATTTTTTATTGTCAAATAGCTAGCTAGTATGCTAAATTAATTAGTCATATACTTATTTTAGTATTATGTTAATATATGCTAATTATGACATTAAATGGATTAATAGTGTCTAAAGTAAGTGGTTACATATTGTACCTTGAAATTCTACCATAATCCATTACTTTTGAAAAGTATTTATTTATTTAGCTGTTGGAAGGTTGCAATTTTATTTCATATTTAATTATTTAATTTGAAAGTAATCAGTTGGGTCCTGCCACACCTTCACCCTGTTTGGACTTTGTTCATTGATCCAGTTTCTGTCTCCCCTTGATTGTCTTAGTTAGTTCATTATCCTCATTTGGTCTGGTATTTAAGTTCCTGTCTGTTCAGTTTGAGTTTGTCGGTTATTGCTTGTATCTCACATTCTGCTGTTTGTGGAATTCCTGTTCTTTAGTGTTTATGGAATAAATACCCTATTTGGATTTATCTTCTTCTTCGTGCGCCTTTACCTTCATCTCGCAGCAGCTTGACAGAATAACCGACCACAAAAAGAGACAGCATCCCATCATGTTCACCTGTTTTTGTTTTCGTAGATTACCTCGCCACCGTCAACCTGCTCTTCTTGGAGCAGGGGAGCTGCTCACTCAAGGAACACCTGGAAGAATTCCTCGCTCTCGCACATCAGACCACCTTCCCGGACGACTGCTTATGCACGTTCCTGTGCACTGGCCTCAACTCTGCCACACGTGAGCAGTTGTCCGGAGAGGGCCCTTGAGGGAGCTTCGCGGACTACATAGAGTGGGTGCTGGTTTCATGCAGTTCATCCATGACTGTCGGACCAGAGGAGGCCGACACCAGCCCCACTCCCGACCCAGAGCCCAGCCAATCATCACCCTGCTGTGTGGAGCGTCAGCCAGAGGCCACCACAGATGGAGCGCAAAAGCCTGTTGCGACTGACGAGCCATCGCCAGAAAGAGCTGAGGATCGTCCCAGAGCCAGAGCCTCACAGATCGTCTGACCAAGTCTGAGAGCTGGCAGCAACGCATGCGACGGTGGATAAAACAGTGGAGAGCAGGAGTGCGGAGAAAAGCCCCGCCCCGCCACCTCTGAGGGTGAGCTGAGGCAGGTCTCGGAGGAGTTAGATGCAGTTAGATGCAGACATGCCCGTTCTCCTCCCGGCTGAACTGTCTGTCTGCCCTGAACTGTCAGTCTGTCTTGAACTGTCTACCTGTCTTGAATTATCTGTCCTGTCCCTTCACGACCATGGAGGTCAGTTTTGAACTGTCTGCCTGCCTGGAACTGTCTGTTTGTCCTGTCATGACCATGGAGGTCGGTTTTGAACTGTTTGTCCACCTGAACTGTCTGTCACTCCTGTCATGACCACAGAGGTCATTCCCCTGTCCGCCGCTCCCAGTGTTGGGAGTCGTGATTTGGTTTGTGTGAGTGGCATACACTTTCCTGGAGGACCCCGTCTGTCGTGGGATCCCACCCAGCCTCCCTCTCCCGCCTCCTCTCTTGTGTTCTCAGTCAATAGGTGTGGACAACTTTATGCAGCACTGAGCAGACCGATCGGCGGCTGACTTGAAGACAGTGCATGCCGGTTAGAAATTTTGTCCAACTTGAGACGGCCCCGACGTCACGTCACTGTCACATGTGGCATCAAAGTACCGCAATAGCACTCCGAGAGCAGCCGGCTGACTCAGCCGGCGCAGTTTCTCCAGAGCGGCTGCAGGAGCTTTGATGATGACACAGCTGTTTCACGATTTGCCAAAATTCACCAAATG
Organism: Onychostoma macrolepis; assembly: GCF_012432095.1. Taxonomy (NCBI): domain Eukaryota; kingdom Metazoa; phylum Chordata; class Actinopteri; order Cypriniformes; family Cyprinidae; genus Onychostoma; species Onychostoma macrolepis. Next base: position 9,852,766 of record NC_081174.1, on the reverse strand, counting down.
ATAACCATCATATGGGTTTTGGGTTTATTCTAACATCCTCAATTCCAATAATGCTTATAAAGCTGTGTTTTTAGAACAGTAAAACAGTAAAGGATTTTTTACTGTAGTCGCAATGTTATATTGAGTCACGTTTATCAAAAAAAAAAAAAACACTGATAAAAGCTTATTTACCCTCACTTTTTTGGTATTTAAACATTATTTCTGTCATGACAACTCTCTGAGTGATTTGCATGGCAATGTACATGACAATGTTAATGTATTTGGTCTTGGCGGAATAGATCTGCCATACTGCTGCGGCAGAGCAAGTACCGAGACTTACTATTGCCAAAATATCCACAACATGCTGCTGTGAGCATGTAAGAAATACTGCTGCTGCATGTATAACATGAATAACCCCCGTAGCATACATGATCACCCCATAGCAGATCTATCCAGGTGGAGCTGGGGAAGGTGGAGGGTTTCTGGAGTGCGCTGCAAATTGCTACCACAAACGTTAGCTAAGTGTTTGAATGTTGAGTAGCGAGCTCATTGGCTACCAATACAGGAGAGAATCAATCAGCTGTGACATGTGATGATAATGTCATTATGTCATACTGAGTTATATCTATCGGACTGCGTCATCTAGAGTTTTATGTCAGAACTTTGTATCCGCATGACCCAGAAGTTGCTGCTGACTTTATTTCAGTGTAGTGACGTATTTCCAGCTGAAACGGAATATTGAATAGAGGGCGGGGTTTTATTTTAGTGTTCCTCCTCTCCGTCTCTCACTAATGGCTGGAGGGGCATGGTTCGCCCAAGCCGTCAAGCTGACGTATTCAGAGAAGGAACACCATTCCACAGTGGAAGCAGATGATCAGATTTTGATTAAAGATTACCAAGACAAACTATTTTTTTTTCAGAGGATTAACTTGTACTGATTAATTGTTCACCTTAAAACTAACAATGTGCACTAACAAAATAAATATTTTACATTTTAATTTCATGCGAACTTTAATGTATTTGGTCTTGGTGGAATAGATCTGCTACGCTGCTGCTGCTACGCAATACATCCACAACATGCTGCTGTGAGCATGTAAGAAATACTGCTGCTGCACATATAACATGAATAACCCCCCCCCACAAAGCCACAAAATATTGGCTTAACAATAGTGACCTATGACTTTGTTAGTCTGAGCTACCACGCCGACCGGCTTAACTCCAATTAGACGTGCACTGTGTAATGTTCACAAGTGTTAACAAGAAAATGCGTTGCAATCCGATAGATAAGACCCCAGCACCCACCTGAGCAAATGTCATAAATTATTCATTTGATAACTGTCATAAATATAACAATATTCTCTAATTGTATAGAGCCATTAGGATATAAAAGCGCATGCTTTAGACGCTGCGTTCAGCTGAAATCACACTTAGCACGGCTAATGAAACGTCAACCTTAGATTGAAACAAATGTGACTTTGAGATTACGATGCTGAATACAGCAAACCCCAGTTGAAATGCATACATGAGAATGCTAATTTCATTTAGCCTGTTTTCATGTCTGTTACTCTCGGCGTGTCCTTAGAGCGATTACATCTAGACTGTGTTTGCTCCAGCTGTATAAACACAGATGCGTAAATGCTGCTGCTAATATGCTTAATATTTCACTCCTGCATATGATGCAAAGTACTAACATGACATTTATTTTAACCTTGTTTATTATGGTTGTTCATTTTGGAATTCTATTAGGCACTACCAGGAACAGAAAGTGTCTGACTTGACATCTTCACTTTCTATTCCGCCCCCAATTGCAAGCAGCTACTCTTGTGGATCGGTCTGTGAGGTGCTGCATGAAGTCGAACACACCTATTCTCAGTCCCTCTGCCACTGCTTTCTGCCAGCCCCTCAGCTCACCCTCAGCCCACCATCTGTGTTGTGGGTTCGCCGCAGGTCTGCCAGTCTCCATTGGCGACGCGGCTGGAGTTTCCCTTGTCTCACCTCTGAATCCCGGACTCTGCATCGGCCTGTCGACCCAGTGGCTCCACCATGGCTTCTGGCTCCCTCCTCTCCGCCGTGCTCCCTCATCGGACTCTACTCCTCCGGCTGCGCCTCGTCCCTCCATCCCTCTGCCAGAAGGAGGAGCCTCTGTCAGGCTCCTCCTTCCCTCCAGCTCCACCTTGGTTCTCTGTCGCTCTGGCTTCACCACGGCCTTCCGGATCCCCGCTTGCACCTCAGTTGCCTGAGCCTTCGGTCTGCCTTGGCCCTCCAGATCCTACCTGTCGCCCTGGCTCATCGGCTCTCCGTCTTCGCCCTGGGCTTCTCTCCCACCTGCTCCGCTGCCGTCAGTTGGCCCCCTGGAGTCGTCAGCCCTTCCTCCACCATGTCTCCTCCCTCGATCGGCTCCACCATAGGCCATCTTCCTGGCTGGGCTCTGGAACTTCTCCCGTCTCCTCTTGCTCTGGACAGTTCCCCCCTCTATCTGTTCCACCCTGGCTCCTCCTTCCGTCATTGCTGCCCTGGTTGTCTGCCTGCCTTTCTGCCAGCCCTTTGCCATCCCTTGTCGCTATCCCTCTGCTGTCTCCTGACCATTTTCTTCTCTGCAGCGAGAGGTAGCACCTTCTGGGAAGGGGGCGATCTGTCACACCATCACCCTGTTTGGACTTTGTTCATTGACCTAGTTTCTGTCTCCCCTTGATTGCCTTAGTTAGTTCACTTGTGTCTTGTTAATTTAGTCATTATCATCATTTGGTCTGGTGTTTTAGTTCCTGTCTGTTCAGTTTGAGTTTGACGGTTATTTTTTGTACCTTACATTCTGCTGTTTGTGGACTAAATACCCTATTTGGATTTATATTCTTCTTCGTGCTCCTTTATCTTCATCTCGCAGCAGCCTAAAAAATGACACCTATCATTCAGTTGCTATTTGTCTGTTAGTGAGATGCATCCCTCTTCATTTCTCCATATGATTTTGACCCTGCTGAGAACCTAAAAAAATCTGTACAAAAATATCAGACTTACATATTAGATATTAAACTATTAAATCTTGCTTGCCTTCTCACACGTTCTGCTGAGCTCCACGGCAATGTCTCCACCAGAATTCCCAATCCCAATGACAACAACTCTCTTCCCAAGGTAAGGATCAGGGTCCTTATATTCCCAACTGTGAACTATTGCCCCTGGGAATGTGTCAATACCTGCAGAACATAAAATTACAGTGAAAATTATATAATATACTGATGTGTTCATATACATATTAAACCCATTATACAGAGCCATGCAGGGAATTAGTCCTACACACAATGCTGAATGCTGTACAATCTGTATGATGATGACAGAGTGCTGTAATATCAGGTGAGCACCTGGGAAGTCTGAGAGGGGTATGATGGGTTGTGTGTAATGTCCTGCACACACTAGCACACCGTCAAACACATGTGTCTCCTCTCGTCCATCTCTGTCCACAGTCACCACTTCCCACTGACCAGAGTCAGAGAAATCAGGCCTTTGTCTCACACTGTGAACTGTGGTCTGAAATACACCCAACCACAGAGAGACTGACTGCTACCGGTCATCTTTACACAGAGAATGCTGTTTATCATCAAACACTCAAAAAATATGATAGATCCTAAAAAAACACACAATTATCTGAGAATAATTTTCTCCTGGAACATCACTGTTGTCTAATAGTCCTAATCCCAAACTCAAACTGTAAAATCTGATTGGTTGGAAGGTATGTTTGGCAGGACCAACAAGGATGTAATCTTGGAATATTTCCTACTACTGTAGGTGAAATCTCAGCAGATGTGATGTCTTGGTGTTTATTACCTGAAAGTGAATGTGTTTGAGCAGGTTGAAGTGCTCAGCATAGAGTTTGAAGTACTGAATGATCATAGAGTTGTGCATGAAGTTGGGGTAATGATCCGGCACAGGGAAATCACTGTAGCACATCATCTCTTTAGAGGTGTTCACTATGACAGAACGATAAATGCTGCAACGGTCTGCCTCAGGTTTTTCCTGTGAATAAACAGCGGGATACGGTAAATGACTTTGAACGGATTAGCTTTGTAGCTTTGTAAAGTTTTGTTTAAAGTTAAAGTTTAAGTTTAAAATTAAGTGTGTAATATTCTTTATTGTTAAAATACTCTCTCTTATCCCATCATAATATGCAGCAAAAACAATAAGTAAGCCATCTGAAGGATTATTGTCCACAAAACCAACTCATTGAATAGTGTGAGTTTGGAGGCAGGGCTATCTTTTTTTTGACCAATGGTAGTTGGCGAGAGTGTTAAAGACAGCAACAACAACAACAACAATAATAATAATAATAATAATACATTTTAATTTACATGCAAGTTAAACAGGTCAGAACAAAAAATATTAAAACTAAAAAGAAATTACCATAAAAAGGTGGTGCAACAATAATTACATACAGTATATTATTAAATTTACACTACTGTACTTTAATTCTGATAAAAAGTGAGTTATAATAATAAAAAAAAAGATTTATCTTTTAAATAAATGCTGTTCTTTTGAACTTTCTATTCATCAAATTAATCATGAAAAAAATGTACCATGGTTTCCACAAAAATATCAGTATGACACTGAAGAGTAGAGTAATGGCTGCTGAAAATTCAGCTTTTCCTTCACAATAAATTACATTTTAATATATTATATTAGAAAACTGTTATTTTAAATTGTCATAACATTTCACAATCTTACTATTTTTACTGTATTTTTGATCTAATAAATGCAGCCTTGGTGAGCACAAGAGACTTCTTTCAAAAACATTATCTACCCCAAACTTTTGAATGTTATTGTATTAAAATGGCAGTGTATAAATTATTAAGGTATGGGCTTCTGGCACCTGATCTTGTATTGCTTAGATTACAGTGTGCTAAAAAAAAAGCATTCTTGTCAATTATCATTATATTAGTCATTTTCCAATTCATTTTGGTACCATAGATGGCACAGAAATTACACACTTCACCTTTATTTTTCAGCTGTTCAAATTCCAAACATTCATTCAAAAATTCATTTTAAACCTTAAACCTCCAGAGTCCTCCAACATCATCACTGCTCTCAAAGCACACAGGCTCCAGCCCTTCATCCAAGCAGCATTTGATGGAGGTCAGTCCAGAGCTGCCTGCTCCAATCACAGCCACACGCTTAGCCATGCTGCGAGTCTGCATATAGGAGACAGAACAATCACTTGAAGAAAACAAATGGTGATAATGCACACGTTTATGAAAAACAACATAATGTTACACTAGTGTCTCCTCAGTTGTGCACCTTTGATGAGGTATTCCAGGAATCATTCACAATGTTTGACATCGATGTGCAGCATTTATTTGTTAATCATTAAAACATGCACACACACACACACACACGCAAGACAGACACTAGTCTAAACATATGCTGCAAGCTTGACACTTATGACACAAATATAAATCTTACCTTTAAACTGAAGATGGTAGCAAGCCCTCTGCATTCAAAAATGCCAAAATGATGTTTTTCTGTTCCTAATAGTTAGAGCAGCTTTCCATGGCAACAGTCTCATTGAAATCAGCCTGTTATGTAAGCAATTGAGCGTTTCTGAAGTCTCAAAGAAGAGGGTGGTCTCAGCTGCCACTAGTTTAAGGGGGATCAAACCGGAATGAAAAATTAAGGGGGAAAACAGTGTAGGTTAAGTGTTAAAGCCAGGAATGTTCAAGCATTATCACAGACATGCAAGTCTTTATCTTTGGGTATTGTCATAAATCTTATCAGAAAACCAAAGATGAGTCCATTGGTTTTTCGCAATAGTCTAAAACCTGTAGTTAATAATAAAAGAAACATTTTATTTGCAGAGGTAAAATACGCCTATATTAAAATAACATTAAAAATGCATATGTTTTGTCTTTGGGCAATAACGACACACATCACATGTTTGTTTGTTCATAAGCTGAACTAAAGCTGAAAGCCCATGAAGAATAAGGTGAAAGAGCTTTAGAGGGTGGGGTGATATATGTCCAAGGGTTAACCCTTTACTTCAGTCACATGCAGTGATGGGAATAACGGCGTTATAAATAAACGGCATTATTTTTTCAGTAACGAGTAATCAAACGAATTACTGTTTCCCCGTTACAACGCCGTTACCGTTACTGACAATAAAATGCGGCGTTACTATAATTTATAATATTATTATCATTTTATTTTTCAGTTTATCTGAATGGACAGTGTTGCTGTATGTGACATAACGTAAACTCTAGTGTAAAGGCGCACAACTCGCCGTCGCTTTGTCTCACACGCGCAAAGAAAGATACAGAGCAAGAGAGTCTTTCATAACATGCAGAAGTGACGCGCTACATGTAAACGATATTGTTTGTTGTATTTTCCTGTCAAAATAACGGATTTCCTTTGGAATTCTTCAGCTTTTGAGAACTGCCGGGTTCTCTGGTAGTGGGCGGGACTTATGCGCAAGCGACAATCTCATTGGCTGGCGCTCACCCATTATCGTTTTTGTTTTGATTTCAGCAAATCAATTCAAGCGAACGCAGACAACGTGATTAATATTCATTAACCCAGCAGCTCGTTAATCATTAGTGCGTTTTATATTGTTATTAGTAGTAGAATTCGTAGTAGTTTTGTTATCTGATCAGTATTTTTAGTTTTTTTTTTTATCGAAACACTAAATAACAAACAATCTTAAGCACCACCACCAGTCCTGAGCTCAGTCAACATGACAAATAATTACTAAAGTTCTATCGTCATATAATGCTAAATTATCATAATATCAGATTATAATGCGTGATTGACTGATGCTAAGTGTCAGATATTAAAAAAAAAAACAAATAAAAAAAAAAACTGCCATTTTACAAACATAAGCTTTATATATATAATTGGTTGATACTATTTACAATAATATATTGAATTTGATAGGTGTCTCTCACATTGTCCCACAGAAATATTAAAATAGATTAGTGTACAATGTTTTATAATAATAATTTATTCTATTTAGTGTCCATTTCATTAATTTGATATTGGGGGCATCCAAGATATTTGACATATTTGAATTTTTAATTTTTTTTTAATGTAACTCAATAGTTACTTTCCCTGGCAATTAGTTACTTTTATAATGATGTAACTCAGTTACTAACTCAGTTACTATTTGTGAGAAGTAACTAGTAACTATAACTAATTACTTTTTTTAAAGTAGCGTGCTCAACACTGGTCATATGTGACCCTGGACCACAAAACCAGTCTTAAGTCGCTGGAGTATATTTGTAGCAATAGCCAAAAATACATTGTATTAAAAATTAAAAATTATCCATTTTTATCTTATGCCAAAAATCATTAGGATATTAAGTAAAGATCATGTTCCACAAAGATATTTAGTGAATTTCCTACCGTAAACATATCAAAACTTAATTTGTGATCAGTAATATGCATTGCTAAGAACTTCATTTGGACAACTTTAAAGGTGATTTTCTCAATATTTAGATTTTTTTGCAGATTCCAGATTTTCATATAGTTCATATAGTTCATATAGAGATCTCAGTTTTGAAAAATCGACACTTATCTTATCGACACTTAGACACAAATCAATGTTTAACACTGAATATCAGATGTGTGCCAACTGACTAGATTTTTAATTTTATTTATTTATTTTTCAATAATGGGAACATTTCAGTTCAGATATTATAGCCCTACAAAATGAGATACTATAAACCGAGATCACATCTACCCTTCTAAATGCCTGAAAACCTGAAAGTTGTGGAAAGGATAAATAGATACAGTATGTGTACATTACTGAAAATAAATGTGTACTGAAAAGAATGAAAAACATCACTTATTGGAGAACATATGTTAGTATTTAACTACGCAACTTGGAGGAAGTTGCCTCAGCTTTCTCTTTGAGAGTCTCTGTGTGGTAAGAGAAGAAATAATAATAAAAAATCAATTTCATCATCATCAAAATCACTGTGGTTTATTTAATTTCATGAGAAATGTATGTGAAATTGTAAAGGGATAGTTAATCGTTTATTTACTCTCACATTGCTCCAAAACTGTATGATTTTCTTTTGTTTCTATTGAACATAAATGAAGTGTTTTTCTGTGCATAAAATGTCAGTAGCCATTAAAACTTTGATTAAAGTAAGTCATACAGGTTGCCCTTTAATGTGAACAAAACTGAAAAACTATACAATTCTTTTTCTAATGTTTACTAATAATTGGCAGTGCAATCCTCATCATTTCCAGCAGAGGTTCTTCCAGCATTACAGTTTTGTGAACATTTGGTTTAATCACCAAAAATCATTCAGTTTAGTACTTGTAACAATCAGTTTATTCAGTAGCAAACAATGTAAGATACATATTTCAAATCATCCTGGTTGCTTTAAAAGATATGTTATAGACAGTAATACATTAGATATTACAGTAACTAAAGTTGTCACCTCAGAAAGTACACTTAAATTACTTAATACTGACTTAAATTCAATAATGTTCATAATCATATCTTTCCGGTGTGTTATCAAAAGGTGTGATGACAAGTTGACAAACTGAAATCACTAAGCAATGAAGAATAATAATTAGAGAACTAGGCTACTAGTAGGACATCTAGTGGTGATCATGTGAATCAGATTTATATTATTTTGTCGTGGCTCGATCCAGACATGGGCGTAGGCCTATATTTTCAATGTATATTATTAATAAAGCGCGCACAAAGTGTGTGAGTGTGAATCTGAATTTCCTTTCGCGGCATTCTACACTTATAATAAGTGCAATCGCATTCAAGCAAATTTCCAATAATTCCTACAATCTAAAAACTGCACGGATATATTTGCTTACTTCGATAGGCCTATCTATGTAAAGGGGCCTATGTGTAAACGGTTTAGAAAAAGTTAAATCGATTCACACTTTATATCATCGCCACATCGTAACATGCACACTTGACTATCAAAACTGCTTGACTACCGCTATTTTTCTCCTTGTTGGTGCTCTATTGTTCTTTCTTGTGAACTCGAGGCAAATTATGATGCACTATTTTAACTTTAATCAACAAGTACATGACATCCTCACCTTATCTAATGAATGTCAATGCTCTGATACTTGCACAATAGATCAAATATCCAAAGATGAACTAGCAAACATTAACACATTTTCATTATTGCCACTCAGAAATGTCTAATAAAACAATTACAAAGAAACAGCAGGCAACACATTGAAATGAAAATGAAATTTGGAAGTAGAAAAAAGTGAAATAGTGTTTTTTTCTTTCTTTCTGTAAAACCTACTACTCCAATAATTTGTTTTATTTACAACTTCTAAAAATATTTTTGTGTGTAGGGTGAATTCGGGTAATCTGGGACATTTTTTGCAATTTTGACTTCTGCGATTTATTTCGATATCTATCTAACACATTAGATCAACACATTAGACTTTTCTGAAATCCCTAAGATGTTTTCTAACCACACCAGAAGAAATAATGTAGATATTATGCCCAGAGGAGACATGCCACACCTATTAAGTGTTTTTGTGCCCCCCAAAAAAATTCTGCCTGAATTTGATAATCTGGGACAGGTCACTTTATAATCTGGGACATATGTATTAGGCCTAAAAAAAAGCCTATATTTACCATACTTTATGCATGCCAAACACAATATTACCAATAGCTCCCTTCATTCTACTCTCATTCCACTGGTTTAGCTTCTTCGTATTTCTCTTATTTCACTCTCTCTCTCTCTCTTCCTCGCTCTTTCTGTTGCCATCTCTTTTCCTGACGCTGTGGTGCCATTGCATTTTGTAATACATTTCATTGAGTTAATTAAAAGCCATGGATATTTTCATATTTTAGTTGACTTAATGACTGTGTGTGTGGGGTGTCTGTGTATGGGTGTGTGTGTGTGTGGGGTGTGTGTGTGTGTGTGTGTGTGCGTGCGTTTGTGAACAGAACATTGTGAACTGGCCTGGGCGCAGATCCCCCTCCTGCTCAGTGATTTGACCCGTTGTATATACTAAACTAACTGGGAATTTGGGAAATTAAATTAACGGTTTACTTCATCCTGATACCTTTGCTTGCTATTGGAATACGTTTCCCAGATTCCGTCTCTGTAGCATCTCTCTAGCTAGCTGCTTTAGCTAGCTGCTACCTACTGTGAACTTGTGCTAATTTTATAACCTCCAGAATTAACACCCATTTCTCATTATGTCATATATTAACCCTTGTCATTAGATTTATAAAGTCCCTAAATGCATATTTCCCCCATTTGAAGACTGTCCCAGATTACCCAAAGCATGCCGTCCCACATTCTCAATCATATTTGATAATGTGGGACAACAAAAAAATGTTTGAAAGAAAAAAAACTAAAACACATTTTCAACACTTTAATACATATTTTGTTGCTTGAATAGATCACAAACATAATTTGACAACGATTAGGAAGAATTGTCTTATTTATGACAGATTTATGTCCTTAACATTAATCTACTCAGAATCCTATGTCATTGACCTTGTCATGCAATTCCCAGGGGAGCTTCTTGATTGACAAGTGCCCCGCCCCTTTCTGTGGAATCACCCCCATGAAGTCATGTGATTTTTGTCACATGACATCCATGCTAAAATTATAGTAAAAGTATTGTTGACTAAATTTGATTAGAACAGGAAATAAACACACTGGAGTTTAGGTGTCCCAGATTACCCGAATTCACCCTATGTGTAATCAGTCCTTTCCTCCTGTACTACTCAAATGCACCAGAGCTTTCCCATTTACAGCGTGGGCTGATAATAAACACAGTATTTAGGAATATAATTCCAGATACCGACAGAAATGTCAAAGAATCATTCTTCAATAAATCAGTTTACTCTGTTCAAACCTTAAGACTCGTTCTCTGAATGATTCGTTCATGACAGACACGGTTCTCGGGTGATAGCGTGTAATGCAGTAACTGATCTCAAATTCAACTTATTGCAAAGTGTTATAATTTAATGTGCTGCTTATTAATGTAAAATGAACAGACCTACTGTATATCACCGAATCATTTTGTAACGGGGTGTGTTTCAGGAACTACAAATCCCATCAGCTTCAGTTCTATAAAAGGAAGTGATGAGATTTGTTCTTCTATTTCCGCCCTTTGGTTTCCGCTGACGATTTATGAATGCAAGTCGCGCCAGATCTAAGGTATGGCATTGTGACTCTAGATTAGTAAGTCTTGTGAAATTATTGTATATGTAGTGATGTGTTGGATAATGCGTTGGCCTTCTGTTTGTTGTACGTCTTCCTGTTCATTGAAATGGGAGTCGCGGCTGGTTTACGTGTTGCATGGTGGCAATAGACCAAATGTAAGGATCGTTTGTGCAGTAACATGTCAAAGAGTGGAACATTGTTGAGTGTTGAACACGATGCATCGTTAGGAGGTAGTAGTTTTATTATCCGATGATTGCGTGGCCATGTGTATTTAACACGTGTTTTATTAATCATGTTATTGTGTTTGTTTTTTTAGTATTGTGGCTGGATGGTTACCCGAGTGTCATAACCCAAAATAACGGATGGTAGAGGTATATTTTCTTTATTTTTATTTATAGGGTTTAAAAAGGGAGTTTTAAGTGTTTTTAATTTTAATGTTTTTCTTGACTTGTTTAATTTCTTGTAAAGTGTTTTGGGTATGTGACTTCCTTTTGTATTGTAAATATTTATTTTTAGTAATGGATTGTTTTCGCTTACAGGGATGCACGATTACCGTTTATTTTCGGTTGAATTATTGTTGAGATTGTGTTTTCTTTTTTGGTTGGATGTTGGACCAGAGTTGGTTGAGGGAGAACTGAGGCCACACCAAAGACAAAAAAAGGGACTAAATAGATCATAGTCATCTTACAGGGTTGACTTACTCGTTCTATTTGCATTACCCACTGTTAATATTATTGTATGTTTTGTTTTTTTGTTGTAGATATTCTTTTTGACCTGACGGTGGCTGCGGGGTTGCCTTCACTGGTGGATTGCAGTGGTTTGGTGACCTTATTTTTCTTTCCTCTTAGGTCTGCAGTGTGATTTGCCGTGAGCTTGTTTGCAGTGGGAGCACATTTGTTTGTATGCCCTTCTTGCCTTCACAACCTAGGTAACCTGTGGCCATCTGCGGGTTTTGTTTGTTTTTTTTCTATTTTGTTTTCTTTTTATTTACTTTTCTTTGTGGGTAATTGTATTAATGGTCTGCAGCATCCTTTTAACATAATGTTTGTTTTCTTTTGAATAAATGTTTGTTAAAGCTTCACTACCGCCTTCTGCCTGATTATTTCCCTCTTTTGGGTCATGATGTTACAATTTATTCTGCAGGGTGATTTACACCACTAACACAAAATTATGTTTGCTACTCAAAAGTGTTACGGAGAGCCGTGAAAACCTGAAGTGCACTTCTGCTGTCTGGTCTAAGCATTTTCCCATGAACACTGTGCTACATGATATGGGACCTGTCAAAAATGATGTATGCCCCAAAATACAAGGGCAGAAAATAAATATTTTGGTACAAGCTTGAACAAAGTCTCAAAGGAAGGGCCAACAGTTTATACTGAAACAAGACTTAACTACATTCTTAAACAGTTTTCCTTATATGTAAAAGTCTCACATCCTGTTCACACTACATAATAAAACCATGTTTTGCTATTTGTTCTATAACAGGTTTATTTTCCTGTCCCACACCACCATATGGAAAACCTTACAGCAATAAAACATCATACACTGTAAAAAGTGATGTTAACTTAACTTAAAAAAATTGAGGAAACCTGTTGCCTTATTTTAATTTACTTAAATTAAGTCAATTGTCAAGTTCACTTAACTTTTTTTTTTTTTAATTTACCATTTAATAATAAAGGCAACGGGTTTCCTAAATTTAAGATAAGTCAACTTCTTATCACTTTTTACAGTGTAGGTTGCAAGTGGTGCAAGATATTTCTGAGCTTCTTCGTCAGAACTTACTGTAAATCAGATAACTCGCTGAAGAAATGTGCAGTTTCCTGCTTTACAGTGTCAAAGATTTACTCACAAGATTAGATGTTCAAAGAAAAAATAATTCAAAGACACAAAGCCATGTCCTCATATTTATTTAGAAAATACAATCACATTATGATGGATGTAGAGTATATTTTACGTCACAAATATAATCAACAGTCATAGCAGGCACCACAATAAGCTTATAAATATCCCTTGTAAATTTGACTTTGGTGAATGTAAATTGCCACCTTTCACTGCAGGCTACACGACCATCAAATGTCAGATTGTGAAATACATAGCTGGTGAAGCCTTTTAAAATGACTGTACACCCAAAACACGTGAATTCAATGAAAATGTCTTCCCTCTCTATCTCCTAAAGAATAAATAACACATGGACCCTAGCAAACAACAATCACCAAAACAGCACAAAGTTATTGCAATTTAAAAATAACATTATTGGTTGCCATCTGTCAATTGTGATATTGCACAAATGATCAAACGATAGCACTTTCAAGAAATAACACCATTATTGCGAAGGAAAAATGTGCATATGGCTCTCTTGAAACAGTCAAAACGCCCACAACCTTCACCAGAAACTTATTACTGTGAATCATTATGAGGGCATGTGCTGTCAGAGAAGAAATATCTAATATCAAAGAAAGAAGAAAAATCTCCAGATTTTGGGGTGGATTTGTCGAAACAGTGTTTCAAAAGTCCCTTTCAACTGTTCAACCAGCCTGAAAGGGTTGAAAAGAATGTGAGAAACTCTCATTATAAACATGCAGACACATGCTGATTTAAAAAAAACAAAAAATGGAAATAACAGATTTGACATCTGCCTGATACTGGAATGAAAATGAAATGGGGGAAAAAAAAAAATATTTTTTATCACATATACAGTATAATGCATAATATGGAGAGACACTGTAAAATACAGAGTTATCAATCTCTATATTGTCTATATATAATCTTTATTTTTCCTATTCAGTTCTTCTGCATAACCACTGGAATGTAACACGATGTACTATGTGTCCAAAAATATATAGACACTTAGAAATAATGGGTTTGGCTATTTCAGATGTTTCTGTGAGGACAAATGTTAATTTTTCTAATTTTATGTTGGAAGCCAGTTCTCTATAATGTCAGTGCATGTGTAGCATTAAGACTGTGCTCAGAGGAATTAAAGGAACAGCCAAACCTGGTTATAAGAGCGTCCATATATTTTTGGCCATATAAACATACATGAAGTAGTAGTAGAATGACAAATTTATTTTCAATTGTCAACAACTAAGTCTCAAAATTGTATTATACAACAGATAGTTCCGGTCCTTGATTCTGATTGATTGAGCCGTGTTCAGAAGATCGAAGCTGTTGTAAATTACTCTACAAACACACGCCTTTGTTTACGTCTGTGTGTTGCTCGGCAACCACTTTGTTGCAACCACACCTGTTTCTGAGGAACTACATTATTTGGCGGAAGAATAATGTTTTTATTAATATCATTACATTTTATTTGCTTTGTTTTATTTTGTGAAACCTTGCTACATATATGCAATAACCGTTTTATAAATGCAATAAGCCTTGTGAAGCCGTGGTTTACAGTGAATTTATAACAGCTCCGCTTCGCGTCGTGCCTAACAACGCCCATTAGCTGTTATAAATTCACTGTAAACCACAGCTTCTTGGGGTTTATTGCTTTAAAAAGTCCATTGGAAAAAACGCAAATGGGAAATCCATCCCCCCCTTACTCACTTAATTGAGATAATTATTTGAAAATTTCAACATATACCTCCACTAACACAAAAGTTACATCAGTGCTTTGATAACACCATGTTTTTAGCACATGTACATGTCAAGACCATGAAAGGGACACTTCATAGCTCGAAATGAAAATTTGCTAAAACCTTACACTCAGGCCATCCAAGATGTAGATGTTTATTGCAAACACACAGTTTTCTCTTCACAAGATGTTAACTGATGGACTGGAGTCATGAGGATTACTTGGATTATTGTGATGTTTTTATCAACTGTTTGGACTCTCATTCTGACGGCACCCATTCACTGCAGAGGATCTATTGTTTGAGCAAGACGTAATGCTAAATTTCTCTATATCTGTTCTGATGAAGAAACTCATCTATATTTTGGATGGCCTGAAAGCGAGTAAATTTTCAGCAAATGTTCATTTTTGGCTGAACTATTCCTTTAAGCACCATGTAAAGACTGTGGTACATAAATGGTAATCACTCAGTACAATGACATATTAAAGTGCCTTGATTAGTAATATTACCAGAGTACTTCTTAGTCCAGTCTGAGAGTGACAACTCAGCATAACTTTAGTCAAAATTATGGCCAACGTGGTGCAATTTACACCTGCTTAATGCTACCAAATGGACATTATGACAGGTTCTCCTGTGATATATGGCAACAATTTGCAGCATATCATGTAATTTATGGCTCTATAATTACAGCTGTGGCTTTAACCCAATTAATAACCAGCAAGTTTGAATAAGACCATAGCAAAATACAGCATACTTCTATAGACCAATAAGACTGCGTCAAAAAGTGCAATAAAATTTAACAGTGGTTAACACGGTCACAATAAAAGCACAGAAAAAGAACAATTTCACTCTTTTCAGACGTAAACACAGAACAGAGCTTTAAAACACACACAAAAGACTTTTTCAGAGGATAGATATCAGTGTAATGAGGAACCCTATACAACCCTTCAGAGATAACAGAACTACTCCCCTGTGAATGTCTATTGAGGACGCCGCATACCCTAAAGGTATTAGATCTGCGCTGAAATTTACCCCCGTTTCAAATCCTCTTCCCATGTTTAATTAAATATTCATTCATGAAGAGCTTTTCATATTAATTAGAAATCTGGCTGGTTTTTAATTAAAATGGAAGCTAAATCTTCAAGATGATGCCAAGTGTTTCAGGTGTTATAAAAATGTAGTATCACAATGGTGAGGTTTTATTCTGTAAACAAGAACACTGATGTCACACAGAAGCCAGAGGCCAACCCATCCATCCTTCTTTGATAAGGACCAATCCTCAAAAGAACAGAACTGGACGGCAGCTGATTCATTAAGACTGGAATAATCTATCACAGTACTGACAGAAGTAGTAGAGAAATAACTTCAAGTGAAATCTGTTTACACTTCTCCAACTTAAACTCATTTATCTGTTCAATATGATCTAATGTGAACCTAAAACCTTGGATATTACTGGCAGAAGATATGTGACATTACATTCAAGAAAACGTGATAAACTCACATAAAGCAATTTGACAGACATTATGGAATTATTACCAGCATACTGGCAGCAAACAAATGTGTCTAGATCCTCAGATAATGGGGATCTCAGTCTTAACTTCTCATTGAAGCTGTCCAATCGTGCTTTGCAACATGGCTGGAGACAACCAGAGCATCTCAACCAAATTATATTGCCAGTAGCCCATGAGGAAACCAAACGCGACATCCGTCACGTGATGGCGTCCAAGGAGAACTCTAGAAAAACCAACAAAAGTGGCCCAGAGCAGGACAAGAACGCGGAGTGGGGCCGCCAGCACAAGATGGGCCAACAGAAAGCGGGCGCACATTGCAGCACGTGTGGCATGGCCTGATGGGAAGGAATAGCCGTCCACAGAGAACGTGGCAAACATGTCCATACGGTTTTGGGCAGGACGTCGCCGCCGTACTACAGCTTTCATCACGCCGACCAGGACCAGGTCCAGAACCAAGGCTGAAAAATAAATTATGAAAACGTAAGTCAGACGAACTTGCATCCAACCTAAATATTAAAGGGATAGTTCACCCAAAAATTTTAATTACCCCAACAAATTTGTGTACAACAGTTAGCGGAAGCTAGAGATTACGGTTTATATATGTGGAGCGCTTTTTATGATGGATGGACGCACTTTCTTTTGTTTCAAAATCTCGACTCCTATTCACTGACATTATAGACATTTTTCCTGAATGCGGAATTCACGTCTGACTCTTAACCGGAAGGATGCTTTGCATTTCCAGTCTCCAGTGTTTCTAGTCAAATTAGCGTATATTCTCAGTTGATAATCTAATGTTAAACCGAAAATGTAAAAAAAAAAGCACATGGCTCCATAGCGCCAACACTTTATAGTGTCACAATGACTGTCATTTGTCAGTGCCTCACTCCTCAAAGTTTAATGAGTGTGTAGATGACACGAAGCTGCCGATGTTAGCTACATTAAAAACAGATGGGCTCTATTTGAATGGGTTCCTATATGGAGACCGGAACAGAAGTTAGAATTCATTATGGTGGCACTCATTGTTTACACAGGAAAAAGGTCTATAAAGCTTGGAAGAGCCAGGACATTTTTTAATATAACTCCGATTGTATTCGTCTGAAAGAAGAAAGTCATATACATCTAGGATGGCTTCAGGGTGAGTAAATCATGGGGTTTCCCTTTAAGGCCAGTTCACACCTAGCCAAGAGTCATTAGATTGCAACCAGAAAAACAAATGCAGATCAACGGCTACAGACGTTGAAAGGAGTAATGCACTGTTCCGACAAAACCTGATGAACATGCTTGTTGCCGTTTGTCTCCGTCTGTCACGCAATGTGAATTGGCCTTTATAGGATGCCTTAAAACGTCTTTGAAAATGTGTTTCTAGCTATGTCACACACATTTGCATTAAGCCCACCTAATAGTTGGTTAAGCGATTTTGCTAAGTTAAGGAGATGCTGCAAGTGCATACAAAAAGCACTGTATGAACCTCCAATACTAACGCCACAGCTAGCATAGATCTAATCCTGTTTACAGCTTCTCATGAACCCTTGGGAACAGAAAACCCAATAATGATAAGGAGCATTACATTTTCAACACACATTCCAAGTAGTTGACCAGTCACAACACACTGGGCCAGCTGACCAACCAGAGCAGAGTGGGCTTTTCAGAAAGGCGGGCTTTAAAGAGACATTTCAGGCACTTTCTTTTAATGCAAACCAATTCTTATAGCAAATGTATCACTTGTGTTTCATAGGTTTACAGCCCCACTTGCAGTAGGTCTGGTTGATGGGAACCATTTCACCAATCATGGCTAACTACAACTGGTCACCCAGAAGACTTTTTTCCACAGTGATGAGTGGTAAGGTCTTTTCAGAATACTTCATGATTGATTACAGCTGCCTCTGAACACAAGGCATTGTGATGAATTAAATGTTTAATAAAATATGTTATGTTGTAACAAATCACCTCTGAAATCAGACCAAGCCTGGATTTCATTAACAAGCTGAATAGGCTATCCAGTTCAAAGTAGTTTTAAAAAATGTCAACATTAATGACTGGGATGTCAAAGTAACAGGGTGTCGGTGGAACGACAGCTGCTGTAGTGGGATAAGTGAGTGAGTGATTATCGCTCCATTTTTCCTCTGGAAATACCGCAGAGAATCATGATAAATATGCCTGGATCTCTCTGCAGCAACAAACAAGAAGCCTGTTGCATTTTAAACGGGTTGCCAATAAGCCACATCAATAATGGAAAGCTAAACTGAACGGAAACATGATTCACCTGCAGAAACACCAGGCACTGAAAACATCTGAATAAAAGAGAGGTCTAAAAGAAAAAGACGAGGGATGTGACACTATTCAGTTACAATGCAAGTCTATGATGTAGGGCAGTGCAGCTAGAGTATAGCCACAAGACATCACATGATTTTTGCTCACCAACATTTTCTCTGCAAAATTGTATCGGTTTTTAACCTCCGTCACAACCACGTAAACCCATTAACTTTCACATGATATGCACAAGATTTACAGTAAATGACTGTTTACTGAAAAAATCCACTTACAGGAATAACACGCTTAACTCATAATATCCAGAAGTTCATCCATGTAGCACCAGTGCAGCACCATCCAAAAAGGCTATTTAGACTTCACAGCAACACATTTTGTAGAAGAATAAATAAAAGTCTCTTAACAAAAGCACCACATTCCTACTTTTTAACACTAGGTACGTCTTCCCATATTGACCTACACTGCAAGAGCATCAATCCATGTCTGAGGTAAGCTTGATGCTGAGAGGTGTCTATATGGCAGGGGTTTTCAATTTGGGGCCCTGCAGGCACTCACTGCGGGCTGCAAGAGAGTGCAAGGGGGTCGGTGTAAAAATAAATGCAAATAATAAAGATTTGTCTAACATACATTTTATTAAAATAAAACATGCATTAAAAAAATCAAAACAAACTACTAAGTAAAAAATGCATTTAAATAAAATAAATTAATTGATAAAAATAAACATGGACTTAAATGACTAAATAAAAACTATTTAAATAACTGCTAAAAGTAAAAGTAAATAAAATGCATTTCGATTTACTTAATACATCTAACACTACAGTACTATTTTCTACTGTAAGGTAATCAAAACTAAATATTGTACAAATGTGACCCTGGACCAGTGTTGGGTAAGTTACTCAAAAAAAGTATTTAATTACTTATTACTAATCAAAGTTAATGAATGATACAAGGATAGACATGAAACAGTTCTTTTAATTCTTTCAAATAAATAATAGCTAACTACATAAATTATTCTGGTCACACTTTAGATTAGGGTCAATTCTCACTATTAATTGCTAAATTCTCACTAACTAACTATTTACAATGAATTAACTATACTTTTGCCTCAATATACTCCTAATTACTGCTTATTAATACTTAGTAGAGTAGTTGTTGACAATTAAATGTAAGAATTGGGTATGATTAAGGATTTAGAATAAAGTCTTGCAGAATAAGACATTAATATGTGCTTTTTAAGTAATAATAAACAGCTAATATCCCAGTAATATTCATGCTAATAATCAACTCGTTAATAGTGAGAATTGGGCACTAAAGTGTTACCAATATTCTATTTTAATGTTAAATCCACTAATGTATTGTATATAAATGTTCTATACACATTATTAAGGTCAGTTACATAAGAAGTAACTGTAATTAAATTACAGAAAAAATAAGGGTAATCCCTTACTTTACTGTAATTAAATTACAGTAACTAATTACTTAGAAACTAGTTACACCCAACACTGCCCTGGACCACAAAACCAGTAGCACGGGCATATTTGCAGCAATAGCCAACAATACATTGTATGGGTAATTTTTTTTTTTTTTTGTAAATTTCCTACCGTTAATACATCAAAACTTAATTTTGCATTGCTAATAACTTCATTTGGACAACTTTAAAGGCGATTTTCTTTTTTTGCACCCTCAGATTTCAGATATTCAAATAGGCCTAGTTGTATCTCCGCCAAATATTGTCATATCCTACCATACATCAATCCAAAGCTTATTTATTCAGCTTTCAGATGATGCATAAAAATGGACCCTTATGACTGGTTTTGTGGTCCAGGGTCGCATATAATGTTTCACTGTAATAAATATATAGCCTTTTACATTTAAGGATGGGGTGCCTTGCATGAAGACGATCATATTTGGGAGTCAGGTGCATCTGAAAGATCGAACACCTAAACTCCTTTTGAAACCGACCATTACGTTACTAAGCAGCAGTTAAAGCGCATTACCCATGAGCAGGTTCAGCATGACCTCCTGACCGGCGGCGCTGTCGCTTTTGTACAGGCAGTATGCGGCACCGGCCAGCCACGGGATCCCGTGTCCGGAGATCTCGACGAGCTTCATGAGCGGCCGCATGCTGCCCCAGGACGCGTCCTCACAGGCGCACACCCCGAGGCGCTTCGACAGCCACAGGTCGATGGCCAGCAGAGAGCTGAGCGCGATCCCAACGATGGACGGGTTCAGTTTCATACAGTCTTCCTCCGGTAGCTGCTGCCCGCCGGTGGAGGAGGTGGACGAACCCGAGCCGCGTCGCCGGCTGGGGCTTTCGGAGGCTCGGAGCCGGGCCGCGGTGGGATCGGAGCCCTGCCTCTGCAGCAGGTGCGGCGGGGGAGTCCGGTTCAGAGAGATGAACTCGTAGCGCCCGTTTCCACCGGCACACGGAGCACTGCCGCTGCGCGCCGCGCTGCTCCGCGCTTTAGGAGAAGGCATTTTACTTCACTAATGCCAAAACAGGCTAGTCCGATATTATTGGAATGTCTTCTGTGTTATAATATAGCTTTTGGATCTGTCTTTTTCAGGTCATAGTTTTACAGGTGATAACAGAGAACTGGTCTTACTGGACTACCGTGTAGCGCCATCTTTGAAAAGCAGCTATGTGCGCAGTGCACAATGGGAAAAAAAATGCGTTCTTCACCCATGTGACCACATTGCAAAATGAGTTAACATCGTAATTACGTTAAATAATAATTAAGTACTATAATACAAAAGTGGATTTAAAAAAAGACAAAAACGGAGCATAGCTTTTAGATTTCTTTGAATAAAATATTGAAATATTGTTCCACATCATCAGATCACTCTTAGTAGTTTAAACACTGATCACTGCATAATTTCTTGCACATTTGTGATTTAGGATGTGTGTTTTGTGCTTTACCTGACATAAGATATTAGAATAAGTGTTAGTTATTAAAAATACAAACAAGTAATTTATGCAATGGTGTTTAAGTATGAACTGCATGTCAAAATTATTAGAATAAACGCAAGGTAAAAATCAGCATGAAAAGGAAAAGAAAGGACCTGTCTGATATTTTAACTAAACTATATGTATTTATTTAGGGTTAATAAATAGGTGATAAACATGATAAAATATTGAATAAAGCAGAAAACACATAATTGCATTTTTTACAATCTTTTGATTTAAAAGTCTTGCAGAAAAACGCAGTTACGTCTTATCTGCTCAATGCAATATTTTATTTATGATGCAGAAACAATAAACAAAGCTCCTTTAATGGCTCTGCTCTTAATCCTTGAACTCTGAGAGGTGGCAGCGTTTCGTCCAATCAGAAGCGTCGCCCCGCCCACCTCTGTCTTCCTGATACATATAAACCTCCATTCCATGGTTACACGTGCTGTCTGTAGCACAAGTCTAAAGGAAAACAGTCATGCCTGGGATTCTGTTGGGAGACGCGTTCCCTAACTTTGAAGCAGAGACTACAATCGGCAGGATAAAATTTCATGAATTTTTGGGAAATTCGTAAGTAGCTAAATGGATTAATTTTGATTCTGAGCGAGCAGGCCTAATCGGGCGCGATCTGTCTGCGTTTATTGTGGTTTGACACCTCCGCATGATCAGTTAGGTGGCTGATGTGCGACATAAACATGACCCCGATACCTTACTAATATAACTGCTTGTGATGTGGCATATAGCTTTTCTCTGTCGAGCGTTATACTTAGACGGAATACACTCATTGAATAATCTTATGTAGTATATAGCAATGGTTTTATCTTAAAAACAATTATTATTTTTATTTTTTATTTTTGTGGCAGAGTTGGCTTAAAGAAGAGTCTGAAAGTGTTAAAAATGTTAACTTAACGTTAAGCCATAAGAAATGTGCAGTCAGAAGCTTTAGGAATCTATGGTCGTGCAAACCCCGGTTTTTTTTGCATGGTATGACATTGCTGCACAGGTATGCACTCAGTATAATGGCACAAACAAATCGTTGTATAATTCATACTAGTATGTGAATGCAACCATTTCAAAAAGGGTGCCACATACGAGGTCAAATCAAGAACCTTCAACACATTAAACCAACATCAAAGTTATGTCCGTGTTCTTTAAACCAGCTTTAATGTGTGTACAAAATGTTTGGGATGGGGTTTAAAATGTGCCTAGTCATTATGGCTGCAAGATTAACAAGGCCGGTATTGTTGCGATTTTGGCAAGAGTGTAAAGTGTTGGAAGTCCCCCATATTGTGCCAAAGTTTTCATTTCATTTAAACCGTAATGTCTTAAAAGGTTTAGATTTTAAATTCAAGTCAGTTTTATTTGTGTAGCGTTAATACAGTTTCAAAGCCACTTTACAGAAACCCATTGTTTATAATGGCTTTGTTTATACTCTGTTGCATTTTAAAACTGCGCAATAATATAGCTAACATTTTGTGACCATGTAAACAATCAGACCAAAACTTTTGCTATATAATATTTATTGCTTTGCATAGGAGTACTATATGTATGTGGGTAATTTTGGATGTACTGTATCCAACTTTAAGTGTATCTCTGGGTGATATAATTTTTACATTTTGCTTTATAGTATATGCGCTAATGCATAATTTTACATGATGCATGTATGGATTATAATGGGTATCTACAACCCATGTACATGTGTCCAGTAATGTATACATGGTATAACCTGTTTAAAATTGGAAAAATACATGAAAGTGGTATGAGCTGTTTATTTACTGTGGTGTCTCTTCATAGAAGAGTGGAAAGGTTTTGTTAAGCAGGCTGAGGTCAATGAACTGACCTGGAAAAAAAAGTTGCATTCTTAATATTCAGGTTGTGTAACTGTCCTCATTTGTCCCTAACAGAAGGGGGCTTGACCGTGGTCCCCATTTCAAGCCAAACATCCTCCACAGTGTCTAGGAGTTTCTTCCCTTGAGAGGAAAAGCGGCAGATGCTGAAATTGAAGCATGTAGCAGATGTCGTGATGAATAAGAGGGTGTTTGGCAACCCTTCACTCTGCATTTCCCCACTGTGTAAAAACACAAGTTCCTCAATCTTTCTGTTTTTAAAGTGTCACATTTCAAACTTGTCTTCCAGTTTACAGTGTGAACTTAAAATGTGAAAAAGAGCTTGAATTTCCTTTCTTTGTGGTGATGTGACAAAGAGTTTCTTTAACTGCAGTCAAAACAGCTGTTGACCTTTTGAATAAGAAGTGCTGCTCTGTGCATTTCTACTAAACAATACCGAAACTCTTTTGGGCTGAACGGAGATAATGTTAGCTTTATCCAGCTAATGGGAGAAAGATAAAGAGAATGTTCATGTTCAAGACAGATGTGCTCAAATTCATGTCTCCAGGGAGTGAATGATTCTCTTCCTTATAATTTGAAAAACATGTGACATGGTTACACAATATGACTAATTGTCTCTACACCCAGATGGTTTCCTGACACGACTGTTTTGTAATGGCTCAACCTGCCACTTGTAACTTATTACGCAGTACAAAAACAAGCATGAATTTGTAATCAATTACCATTTTATCTGAATCTCCTATTATCTGTTGCTCTTTTCATTAAATGGGTAACTTGCTGCTGGCAAGAATCTGCTTTTAACTGGTGGTGCTATGGTATATTGCTAGAAAGAAAAAACACACTGGGCTTGATCCAGCTGTCTGTGAGGTGGGATCTGATGATTCTTTCACAAAGTCCTGGAGCTGTCAAAAGTTGTCCATTTACATATCATTTTCTCTCTTTCCCTCTTTAGATGGGGTATCTTGTTCTCACACCCACGTGACTTCACTCCAGTATGTACGACTGAGCTAGCCCGTGCTGCGAAGCTTCACGATGAGTTTAAGAAACGCGACGTGAAGATGATCGCACTTTCCATTGACAGCGTGGAGGACCACCGCAAATGGAGTGAGGTCTGCAGATATTACACGCTTGCATCCTACAAAAGAAATACTGAACTT
Source organism: Onychostoma macrolepis (assembly GCF_012432095.1). Taxonomy (NCBI): domain Eukaryota; kingdom Metazoa; phylum Chordata; class Actinopteri; order Cypriniformes; family Cyprinidae; genus Onychostoma; species Onychostoma macrolepis. The sequence continues at coordinate 9,828,326 of NC_081174.1, read as the reverse complement.
CTGACACATTATTTGTAAATCAATTTTTTTTCTAGTATATTAACATTATTAAACTTAAATGTTTAATATTTTAAAATAATATTTGGTCCTATATCTTTTGCAGAAATTGCATACTGTAACATTTTTATTGCTGCTTTTAACCTAAATCCCATATACACTACTGTTGAAAAGTTTGGAGTTTTATTTTTATTTATTAATTTTTATTTTTTTTTAAATCAAGGAAATGAATGGTTTTATTCACCAAGGGTGCATGACATTAAACAAAAGTGATGGTAAAGACATTTATTTCAAAAGATTTCTTTTGAATCTTCTATTCTTCAAAGAATCCTGAATTAAGTGCATCACTCTTTTCACAAAAATATGAAGCAGCACAGCTGGGGTGTATTCCATTAATTTACCGTCAGCTAAGCCCTGAACTTCTGGTTGATTAACCCCAAACCTTGCTTACTCCAGAAGATGTGTGGTTCCAAAAACGCGTCCGGGAGTAAGTTCATTCAACACTTGAGTATGTTCCTGGTTAAGACTAAAGACATTCTCAACCGAGCGATGAATCGACATGTCACTATGGAAACGGATGCTAAGAGAAAGCGCGCCATGCTGTTTCTTTCTTTCTTTTGTTCAATGGTCGTTTACATGCTTCGTGCATATCGGCACCTAATTGATGGTTGTGCAATCATTTTTATTTTTTCAGTTTAATCTTTAATCCTTGAATATCAATTATATTGTTTGTTAGTTATATTAAGTCATATCAGATTTTTTTTTTATTATAGAAAATGCCGATCCATGCGAGATGATTATATAAAATGTATATTATTAAACATTACCTTTTCATAGTGTTTTATAATTTATACAGATAACTGTTATATATGCCAATAAAATATAACCATATTAGAATAATATTACCTTATTTATTACTTATTAGTACTATATTACGTATTGTAATATGATATACTGTTGTGCGCTATCTGTCGCTCCCACTGAAGGCTCGTCAGTAGATCACGCGTGTGCTGATAGCTCTGAAGTGAACTAGCCCTGGAACATAACCTGCTCTGGAGCAGGTTATCTTCAGAGAGCAAGTTGCTATGGTTACTTGCATATCCTGAAAGTAACCACTGATTTTTGGAACCGAAAGCTGAGGTTATCCGGTCTCATATCCTCAAACATACCCGGGTATGTCACACAACCTGCTTTTTGTAATACCCCCCTGATTTCAACGTTGATAAATGAAGTGTTTCTTGAGCAACAAATCAGCATATTAGAATGATTTCTGAAGGATCATGTGACACTGAAGACTGCAGTTATGATGCTGAAAATTCAACTTTGCATCACAAGGCTAGATTTTAAAATCAAATTAAGTCACCAAATTACATTAAATTGTAATACCATTTTACGATAGTATTGTTTTTACTTTATTTGTAAGCAAATAAATTCAGTTACTTTAAGCATAAGAGACTTCTTTCAAGAAAATCAAACGGTGTACACTGTAATTGTACGATACTCCTAAACGGACACTTAAGAGGTCACATGGGCCTCCCTTTCTTAACTCCATTCTCTGATGCTGCACTGTTTTGGGACTCTTGTAGCTTAAACATCTAATCACTGGCCTGTAGCTCTTAGAAACGAACACAGAGGTTCTTACTATAAACCCGAGAGGTGTTTTTCTGCATGTGACTCTCTCTGAAACTCTCCCTGAAATTCTCACTGAACATTAACAAAAGGGCAGATTACATGTCACAAGACATCTGGCTTCCCAAGGGTCTGAACTTGGCCAAACTTTTCATAACACTAGAAAATGCATTAAGAACTAGTTTGTAAAATGTTGACGCACCGAGCTTTTGCTGCTGTTATTTTATGGTCTGACGGTTTTAATGTTAACTCTTTTACTGGATATAAAGACATACTTTCACACCCACGTGTGCCTTTGGCTGAACTCTTGTTTTCAAATTCATGTGAATGTTGCAGACACCCGGTTCCCACAAGACAATGTGCTTTTGTGTGATGTTAGTCACTGGTAAACCGCAAGACTCTTATACTCGTATACAAATATCTAGATGTGTACATGTCTTAATTTTAAAGCTTAAAAATAAACCAATATTTTCCACTATTTATGGCTTTGAATCTGTAAAGGAGTTTTTATTTTACTAAGTTAATTTACGGTTTCTTCCAACAAGGCTTCACATGTAAGGATGACTGACTGAAATCTGCAGAAACCGGGAATATGACTTCATAGTTATGTATCTTTTTGCTCTCTCTAGGACATCGTGTCATTTAACCAAGACAAAGCCTGCTGTCCCATGCCTTTCCCTATCATAGCAGATGACAAGAGGGAGTTATCGGTCTTACTGGGGATGCTGGACCCTGATGAGAGGGATAAAGACGGAATGCCCCTCACTGCCCGCTGTGTGAGTCTCCATCACAGCCATGTTTTAATTGTTCTCAACAGGGTTATTGAAGTTAACAAAAAAATTATAAAACCAGTGTATTTTTTTTTTTTTTTTTTTTTCCCCTTGTTACTTGAAATGAATGTTAAATTAATCTAAAATTAACTCCTTTTGTTTCAGCTAGTTGCCAAAGCAACACTTCTCATTTAACAATATACTAAAATAACTAAATAAAAATTGCAACACCTTTTTTTTTTTTTTTTTTGCCCCCATTTTTCATGAGCTGAACTCAAAGATCGAAGACTTTTTCTATGTACACTAAAGGCCTATTTCTCTGAAATATTGTTCACAAATCTGTCTAAATCTGTGTAAGTGAGCACTTCCCCTTTGCCGAGATACTCCATCCACCCCAAACATGCTCAATGGGTGACATGTCCGGTGAGCATGCTGGCCATGCAAGAACTGGGATGTTTTCAGCTTCCAGGAATTGTGTACAGATCCTTGCAACATGGGGCTGTGTATTATCATGCTGCAACATGAGGTGATGGTCATGGATGAATGGCACAACAATGGGCCTCAGGATCTCGTCACGGTATCTCTGTGCATTCAAAACGCCATCAATAAAATGCACCTGTGTTCGTTGTCCATAACATACGCCTGCCCATACCATAACCCCACCGCCCCCATGGGCCACTCGATCTACAGCGTTGACATCTGCAAACCTCTCCCTGAGACGGTTTCTGACAGTTTGTGCAGAAATTCTTTGGTTATGCAAACCGATTGTTGCAGCAGCTGTCCGGGTGGCTGGTCTCAGACGATCTTGGAGGTGAAGATGCTGTATGTGGAGGTCCTGGGCTGGTGTGGTTACACGTGGTCTGCGGTTGTGAGGCCGGTTGGATGTACTGCCAAATTCTCTGAAACTCCTTTGGAGACGGCTTATGGTAGAGAAATGAACATTCAATTCACGGGCAACAGCTCTGGTGAACATTCCTGCAGTCAGCATGCCAATTGCACACTCCCTCAACTTGCGACATCTGTGGCATTGTGCTGTGTGATAAAATTGCACATTTTAGAATGGCCTTTTATTGTGGCCAGCCTAAGGCACACCTGTGCAATGATCATGCTGTCTAATCAGCATCTTGATATGCCACAGCTCTAGGGCTGGGTATCGTTCAAAAGTTTTCGATACCGAGACCTGGAGTTTGATACCGGTTCCTGACCGATACTTTTTTTCAATATCAGTTTTAACAAGATTACATTATCTCAAACTTTTTTCAGCTTGTTGACACTTATACAGGCTCAAAGCCTCATCTCCTGAGCCACTGCACAAAGGAACAAAATGTATCCAACACAATAAATCAGTGCAAATAATTTTAATAAAGTTCAAATAGTTTTCAGTTTGCACATCTGTTAGGATACATTTACACTAGTGTGTCTTCAATTTAAAACTCATAGCTCAGACAGAATCATAATTTCTATTAATTTATTCTAGGTTGTTAAAGACTTCAAAAAATTGAAAATCTTTATCCACTTTCATAAGTGGGCGTTTTATTTTCTTTCACCATATGTTTTATTATTAAATTCTGGTGTAGTATGTCTAATTATTTGAATGCTTAAAAACGACTTGGTTTATTCAAATTTATTCTTAAAATAGCCTTATGAAATGTTTTATTTTTCCTCAGAAATTGTGTTCTGTGTCTGGTTTTCAAATGAAGGCATAAAACATTGATTATCAATCATTTGAAGATAAATGAAATTAGTTTATTTATTTTGGCAAACAAAAGGGGTTTACTATTAAAATTAAAACATGGAAGAAATGTTGTGTGATCATTACTAAAAAGTTTTAATAGTAGCCTAGTAGTAGCAGTATGTACTGTCTGCTGAACAATAGTAATGCATTTCTGCCGCAGTGTCTTCCAAGTTAAACTGAACTTTTATTTTGATGGGTTGCCGTGATATGACGCTAGTTTTACTCAAATCAAATGGTAAAAATGCTCATGAAGTGACTCTCAGAGCAGTTCTGGAGATGTTGTTTATGTCCTCATCTAGTGAGATGGCAGATGCTGAAATTACGGCGAGCGTCACGCGTGATTCAGTCTGTGTGTAGTAGCAGACTGTTCCATACGCTTCAGAGTCGTTCTCGCGGATGTCAAACACTGATCAATCTGCGCCTCATCACTTCTAGTCCATCACACCTAGGCCTCACTGATGTTGATGAGATTAACCCCTTGGGTATCGAAATTTGGCATCTAACAAGACGTTTTTCGATACTCTGTGGTATCGAGGCAATTCGGTCGATACCCACACCTGTGAGGTGGATGGAGTATTTCGGCAAAGAAGTGCTCACTAACACAGATTTAGACAGATTTGTGAACAATATTTGAGAGAAATAGGCCTTGTGTGTACATAGAAAAAGTCTTAGATCTTTGAGTTCAGCTCATGAAAAATGGGGGCAAAAACAAGTGTTGCGTCTTATTTTGTTCAGTGTGTTAAAACTAATATAAATGCATAAAAAAAAGAAATGTTGAATTTAATCTGCGCTTTAATTTTTTTTTATTCTTGAAATATTTTATATATATTTCAATGTTACATTTGTCTTTATTTAATATTAAATTTATAATATTTAGCCTTATATCTGTGACGAGTGAATACGTTTTTTGTTTTTTTTAAGGGGATGTTATCAAAGTTGCAGAAATTGCATTCTGAAAATATTTTCTTTGCTATATTATACTAATCATCTTATATTTCCTAACCTAAATTTCATATGCACTACTGTTCAAGAAGGAGTTAATGCTGTTGAATTGGAAAAAATGTCAATTGAAATAAAATCTAAAGTAAACGCAAGTTTACAACTTTATTTCAGCAAGTTGCCAAGGCAGCACTTCTTATTTCCATGTAGTTATGTACTAAAATAACTAAAACGAAAACCAAAATAAAATATGTAGACAGTTTAAAACCAATAATAATGACAATTGCACAACAAAATGACTCAAGTTTACCTAAAGTAAAAATGGAAAATCTAAAAAATAAACAATTCAAATCTAGAGCTATAATAGTATTTCAATGTTACTAAAATAACACTGGTTCTTAATCAGGGGTTCCCAATAAGTCTTAATTTATATTAACGCATGCAAATAAAAACTTTAGAAATAAAGATGTATAACATTTTTAAACCATATGGTTTTCGAAATCAGGTTTTTGATTTTGTTTGACAACAGAAGTGCCAGAGGTACATATCAGCTTGTAAATTTCTAAGATTGAGTCAAAAAGTTTGAGAACCACTGCTTTCAATATCTTGGTCATGGCCAGTGCCTGAATAGGTGATTTGTGAAACTCTGATCCGCCTGACTAAATTTGTTGATGTTCTGCTGCATGTAACGCTTCCATTGCACCATATACCCACAGATTTAATCTTGTATTTGCTACTACATGTACTTCAGCAGCTTGATAACAAAAGTTGTCAATACTAGAAAACCCCAAGGAACCTGACAGATCTATATCAATACATCAAGATATTTGATACTGTTGTTCACACTGTTATACAGTCACTGAATAGGATTAGTGTGGTGTTGTTTCATACGGGCACCAATTATGAAACTAAGTGCTTATTTCTATCTGCATATGCCACATTTATATTTCAGGTGTTTGTCGTTGGCCCAGATAAGAGGCTGAAGCTGTCCATTCTCTATCCAGCCACTACAGGGCGCAATTTCGATGAGATTCTCCGTGTCGTAGACTCTCTGCAGCTGACGGCAACAAAGAAAGTGGCCACACCTGTGGACTGGAAGGTAAGATACAGCCTTTCTTTCCTTACTATATGTAAGAGTCCAAGTTAATTTATTTTTATTTTTATTTTTTTTTCTTACGTGGTCAAAGAAAAGAAAAAAGTAAAATAATTTTTTTTTTTTTTTTTTTTAAAGCCTGGTCAAGAAGTCATGGTCATCCCTTCTTTGTCAGATGAAGAGGCCAACAAACTTTTCCCAGCAGGTTTTACCCTCAAAGAGGTGCCTTCTGGGAAAAAATACATACGATACACTAAACCATAACTGATGTATTGGGGAAATACTGTAGAAATGGCACTTAACTGTCACATTTTAGTCCAGTTGATGGGTCATGTAGTCAAACTAAGAGAATGCACCACATCACCTGCTACTATCCAGAGAGGGAAATCATCAGAATTTAACATCTTATGTTCATTACATACAACTTAATTATTGTATTGTGCCTTAATCTCAATAAAACTATGATCCTTTTGTAATTTAAAAACATGTTGAGTATTCATTTGGACGGTGTTATTTTGAGATGTATTTGAATAACGAATTCTAATTTTGGATATTTGCCATTTATGGCTCATGTCTAATAAGTAGTTGTGGTATTTCACGGTGTATAGTATGTGACCAACAAAATGTTTTGTTCCTTGTATTGGTTATGACATGGTGTATAATGGATTTATTGCAAATGCAATTTAAACATAGATCTGGTTTACATGACCCAAATTGGTTGAGTGAACTCCTTTTATAAAGTGAGGTGTAACGTGAAAGTGTGCTTGGGGGTATTCACAAATACAGGTAATTAAAAATGAACTTTAACACCATCCTCTCGATGGAATGAGGAAAAACGTTGCCAGAATGAACTTTGAATTGTAGTGAGTATTAAATCTATACTGCTAAATCATACACAATGAAAATGCAGTTGAGTCAGTTACAGCATTTGAGTTATGGAATATGTAATATCAGGGTCAGTTAGTCTCTTATGCTTCCCAGGCTGCTTGCTCAGAAATGCAGTACAAACAGTAATGTGAAATATTACACTTTTTTTTAAAAATGAGTAGACCAGGGTTCCTCAAATCTTACCCTGGAGGTCCAATCCACTGCAGAGTTTAGCTCAACCCTGATCAAACTCGCCTGATTTTTTTTTTTTTTTTTTTTTCTTCTAATGATCCTGAAGACATTGATTAGTGCATTCAGGTGTGTTTGATTAGGGTTACAGCTAAACTCTGCAGGAAAGTAGGTCTCTGTCCAGATTTGAGGAGCCCTGGAATAGATTGTAAGATTTAAATTCTGTCAGGACCACTATCGTCAAATGATAGACACTTAGCATGCGGTATAGTTCTGTTCTGGGCAAAAACTCCCTGCCCATCCATGCAGCCTGTCATGAATGAGCAGGGAGAGCATCAATAATAATAATACCCCCCCTCCCAAGGGTTAACGGAAAGAGCCAAGCAGATCATTAATGTACTTAATTACATTTAGTGTAACGCATTACTCAAGATTAGGGAGTCTGATTCAATGGGAATATCAGAAGCCAAGTCCTGACTGTGGCGAAAGGAGGAGTTGGGGATGGAGGAGGGTAATTGCTGAATAATGAGCTGCTGAATAATACTGAATAGTGCTTGCATAGGGATGCTGTGCTAGGTGTCGTATTCCTATAGGTAGATGTGATCTGCTGAGAGTCAGCTGGTGCAAGCTTGAGTCTCGTGACCTGCCAGAACTAACGCTATATGCTTGATTTCTGTGGCAAAGCTGAAATTTTCAGCTGCAATTACTTCAGACTTCAGTGACCTTTTAGGTATCATTCCAATATGGTGGTGCTTAAGTAATATTTCTCTATCAATTTTGAAAACAGTTGCGAGAATGTATATTTTGTTACAATTTAAATGTCTTTACTGTCACTTAATTTATTGTATCCTTGCTGAATTTTCAAAAAGAAAAGCCTTAAGATTTATATTTAAATAAATAATACCCTGACTTTCAACTTTGTTTTCAACATAGAGCTCAAGTAACATTTCATATCTATCATATTAAAATGATTTCTGAAGGATCATTTGATACTGAAGACTGTAGTCATGACTGCTGAACATTCACATTTGCCACAGAAACAAGTGTATCTATGATATATCGAGGGGTGAGAACCAGAAGGGCGTAAGTGACATTTCGCCAACTTTACAGGAGAGCCAAGACACACATTTGACCATAGTTTGATCTGACTTTGTGTACTGATTTTAATTTGTTTAATACAGATTTGTACACTCATGGATGACAGTACTTGCCAGTAGAAAGAGCTCATTAAGAGCTTTCATTGTGTGTGTGTGTGTGTGTGTGTGTGCATATCTCCATTTCACCAAAAATGTCACTTACAATGTCTGGTTCTCACCCCTCGATATAATAGAACTTATTTTTTAAAGGTTGAATACAAATGTATTCATCGGTTATAAATAATTGAACCTAAATAGGTGGATGGAATTGATCATTTCAGATATCATAAGGGTTGGTTTTCTGTAAGTTTCAGTATAGGCTGTCAGTGATCATCTCTGATTAAAGTGTAAACGCTATTTTTAAACTAACGGCAGGTAAAGATGTGAAGCATGTTCAGAAATCCGTAGGATGAATGTTACATGGGGTGATTGATTAATCCTATGTAAAATTAGCAGTTGCCTAATGTGACCCTGAAAATAGTGTTGTAAACAGTAATCCGATATTCCCTTGCACCACATGTAACTTCCAGTAGGTGGCGGTATAAGATCTCTGATCGAATCTCTCAAACTAAATTTCATACAAACTAGAGCAAAGGGTCAAAGTTTTATTTTACAAGTTTAACTAGTCAAGCATTAAGATGACAAATTACACGTCCGTCATGTTGGTATGTTGCTGAACTTTCAAACCTTGTTGAACAACCCCAAAAAGCTTCAAGGAGTTCTCAAACTGTGACGACAAACATTAATGCTGGGTGTCAATGAGGCATGAAAGGACGCCTTGTTATCACAAGCATTCCGTTTGTCCATTAAAAACTGAAAAATGTTCCCACACAGGCATTTAGCAGAGTAAATCATTGACACACAATCCTCATTCCTAGGTTACCAGCAGGAAGCGCTCTCCTCGGCTTTGGCCCTGGGCTCTGAAGAGCAGGTGAGAGCTGTAGTGATGAGAGCGTAGGGACTAGCGTGGGTTTTGGGTTACTACAACTATTCAGCCGACGTTACTGCAGCTCGTATAGCAGGGTGAAGGTCATGGAAGCTATGTGGCTCGACCGAGGGCCAGATGCTCTTTTACTTCAGAGTAGAGGACAGATTTCCTCTTTTCTCCCTCCCTCCCTCCCCAAGAATTCCATGAAAACAGAGACAGGGATTCCCCTCGTTGTCCGTGAAGGATGGTAAAATGCAGATGGCATGTGTTTGATCATGGAACGCCACATTTCCTGGATACAGGCCGGACGAGCCAATGACAGTGTCGGTTACCCTCTCATAACCCCTTCAACTCTTGGTCTTCAGAGACATTTTCCACCAGAAGTTTCAAATAATACTTTTATGAGAACAAGCAACCACTAGATGGCAGTAGCAGGTCGTATTGAAGGTTTTCTGCACTAAATATAAAAGCCATAATTTTGATCTTGGAATCCATTTAGTGGTTTTAACTCGGTTTAGCATGATGACACTCAAGGATGGATTATGAATCAAGTCAGGACCATCAAGTATGGGTTATACGGCCTCACAATGTCAGGGGCCTCCAGCTGAGAGGCCCTCAGGGGCCCGAAACCTGGACATCTGCAGTAGTTTATCTAGAATTCATAAATTGCTTGATTATATGCTAGTGACAATTGCCATAATGTGAAATAAACAAAGAAATGAGAAACGTTATCTCTTGACGTGGGAACCTTCTAAAATGGTTAAAAAGTGTGTATGTTCCATTCCTCAAAGAATCCGGTTTAAAAAAAAATTCATAAATATATTAAGCCTCTGAACGGTACTTTTTATACAGTCTTTTTTTTTTTTTTTTTTTTTTTTGGTGTCCATAAGTGAAGAATTATTATATCTGTATAGGGGGGTGTATTTGTAAAAAAACTTAAACTCACATAATGTCATGCTTCATTTTATAAGTTGATCTTCATGGATGATAAGCTATGATTGATGGGCAGAGTGATCTACCACAGGCCTTTCTGTAAGTTTAAGCTGTGGTCACACTAGACTTCACGCTCCATTCGCTTCCATTCATACGGACGTAAACGTGGGAGACCAGAAACGCTCAAGCGAAAATGCTTTATCTTCCATCATGGTGCATCATGGATTTGTGTAATGAATAGTCATTTAACCCATATCTGACCTATGTTTGAGCATCTAAATGTCCCAGATTGACCTTGTGGCTAAATTCAACATGCGAATTTAAAAGCGATGTGGTTTGTAAGTTCTATCGGATGATTGAAGTCTAATGCGACCACAGTGTTCGGGTTACATCTGAATATGGATAAATAATCTTTGCAAATAATATTTTAATGTTACCTGTGCAAAGAATTTAATGGTGCATGTGACCAGGTTAAATACAATTTAAACTCAACTGACCGCATTTGTGGCATAATGTTGATGAAACATAATAAAAAATACAAATCAAGATAAGCGAATGAGGTTAATTTTTGGAAGATTTAAAATAAATTTGATTTGCATAATTTATGAAAGTAAATTAATCAACTGTATCTTTTATTTCTGTATTTATTTGTTTTAGGTATGTCATGGCAACAAAGATGTAATTTTGCACAAAAGATTACTTTTTTTTTTTTTTTTTTTTTTTAACAAAAATGTTAATGTGTATTGATTGCATGTTGTGGCTATGTTATTGAAACTGAGTATTTTTACGTTTACAAATTGCCCCATTTCACTTCCAATTGCAAGTACCTCACCGTAACCCAGATTTTTTTGCTTTTTTTCAAACTCAAAATTAGTTTTTGTGCTATTGATTGAGCTTACCTTGCACAGGACATGGAATATTCCTTTAAACCGAGTTTAGAGCGAACCGCATATTCAACCCAGTGCCTCTGTGTTCATGTGATACCAAAATCTTACGTTTGTGATTCACGAGATAACTGAAGACCTTCAACAATAAGCAGCCACGGTGTTAAGGTGGGGATGTGAGGGGTTTCTCTGTCACGTACTCACACACTTCATATCACATACGCAAAAGATCTGAGAAGTCACTTCTACGGATCAAAACCATTTCTCACATACCAGACCACAAGGGCAAGTGTCAGAATATTACGAGTGACAGACATTACCTCTTCTTTGTCACTGAATTCTGTCTCACACACAGAAGAGAGTCAGACCGACGGTCTCCATAGTGTAACTCCTAAGGGGGTGCTACACTCTCCATTCTCCCAGAATAACCACCGTCTAGCCAGTCTGCGTGAGGGACGAGGGCTGTGTGTGTGTCGGTGGTGCCAGCGGGCCAGACTACGGGCCTAGTGGGACCTGTACTTATGAGAGAGCATCTAGTGGTGATCTGTGAGTAGTAACGCTCTGAAAGTGTGTATGTGTTTCAGTGCTGTGGGGATGCCAATCTGACAGGGTGCCAGATGTCAGCTGGTATCACATATCAGTCAACAACAGAGAGTCCGCTCCCTAAAGACCTCGGCGTGCTTTCCACCTACTGTTTATCTGCTTAGAGGTGCAGAACAAAGAACGGGAAGAGGATTTGATTTCTCTACAATATACTACCTTTGTTAAACGAGCTTCAGTTTTTGGGCTTGTGGGGCAATCTGACAGCTTCCAAAAATTACCTTTTTCTACAGCTGCAAAAATACTGAGGGTCAGCCGAGATGTATTTTGAATTGCTTTTGTTTAAAAAAAAATAATTGTTTGCTCTTCAGACTTTTAATGACAATTCAAGATAATTCAACCCTTTTATGACAAGCTAAAATTAGTTCAGCCTGTAACGTGATATTTATGAAGTAGTAATTCATGATATTTAAAACCTTTGAAAATAAGTGCAATTATATTCAAGGTCAACTGCAAAAAAAAAAAAAAATGTGAGACCCTGGACCACAAAACCAGTCATGAGGGGCAATTTTTCAAAATTGAGATGTATACATCTGAAAGCTGAATAAATAAGCTTTCCATTGATGTATGGTTTGTTATGATGGGACAATATTTGGCCGAGATGCAACTATTTGAATATCTGGAATCTGAGGGTGCAAAAAAATCAAAATATTGAGAAAATCGCCTTTAAAGTTGTCCAAATTAAGTTCTTAGCAATGCGTATTACTAATCAAAAATTAAGTTTTGATATATTTACAGTAGGAAATTCACTAAATATCTTCATTGAACATGATCTTTACTTAATGTTCTAATGATTTTTGGCATAAAAGAAAAATTGATAATTTTGACCCATACAATGTATTTTTGTCTATTGCTACAAATATACCCCAGCGACTTAAGACTGGTTTTGTGGTCCAGGGTCATATATGTACAGTATGTGTGTGTGTGTGTATGTATATGTGCGTGTTTATAAATAATATTAAAATAACTTTCAAAGAGGTACACAGATATCTTCTAAATGCACTAATATCTTCTAAAACTACTTCAGGAGCAGACAAAATCTGGAATGTCCAGGAAAAACAGAGGAAGAGTAACACAAACGTGTGCATGGTTATTAGACCGTCACTTTAGCACACTTGTATGTCTTTGATTTGCTCACGTCACTTGTGTAAAAACAGTGAGGGTCAAATATCATTTTTGCAATTTAAACCGTGCACTATGTTGCATTTCCTAATAACATTATCAGCCAAATGGCCAACAATTTATATAAAAGGTGCTTTTTACCAGTAATCACAATTGTAGGAAATGATGTCTCCAGCACTCAAAAAGTTGATTGCTGATTAGTGCACAGTCGACAAAAAAAAAAATGCATTAATCATCATGGCAATGGCAATATTACTGTATAGCAAGATTAGTAGACTCCGTAGACGGAGATATTAGCCATAACTACATTCATAAAAATATCAATAATTAAAAATCATTCATTTTGTTTGTCATATTTGTATACCCAAACAATGCTGGCCCCATTGGGGGTGCATTGGCCCCTCTGAGACCTCCCAAACTCCATCCATGACCTCAGAGAGACATCAGGTTTGGTAGTTTCCAGATCAGTCCATTGGTAGAAAAAGGCCTCAGGCTGTCAGCTTTGTGCTAATGTGATTATGTTTGGTGGCCTTGATCATTTTCTTTTCCTCCTATCTGGCAAATCGCTTGCTGCTTATGAGTTTGACCTGGGCAGAAATAACAGGCCATGGCTTGGGTTTGGAGAATTACTGGGACAGAGTGGCTGTTATTTGGGTAAATTGTGATGCTCATATATGCAAGTTTTCTCCCACATGCCGTATATCTTGATGCTTATGAATTTCAATACCACCAAAAAAATTACTGTAACAAATCACTCCCATCTGCTTGTCAAGAGGAATTTCATTTCATTAGCCATATGGTTTCTTCATCCTGCGTTTGTGGTTTATAGCCTTTACTTTCTGGGGAGACTCTGCTGCTGTTGCTTCATATGAGAGAGATTTTGGGGGTTTTCTGTAGTTGAATTGCTCTATACTGTACTAAAATCTGCAGTTGAGCTCTGTCATGCAGTCTAATGCTGGTAATGATCCATGCTGAGAATGTTTGCAGATGGAAATGAGGTCACTCTTACAGTCTTTGATGGTTTACTGTGTTAATGAGTGTCATTGACAGCACATTTTCAGTATCCTTTCATGTTCATTCTGTTTATATGGAATTCATGGCATCTTAAAAGTTCATTGGTTGACCGATTTGATATTAAAGAAACGGTTCATCCAAAAATTCTGTTATGTCATAAACAAGAATGAGTTTCTTTCATCAGTAGTCAATTTTGTGGATTTGGGGGGAAAAAAAGAAGTGTATCAGTTTGTACCAACAGGTGAAATAATGACAGAATCGCAATCATTTTTGTGAACTGTGCCTTTAAATGTGACCTATGTGGCAGGGTCAAGCTTTAACTAGGGCTTAGGACAAAAATGTCCTTGAAATGTAAAATGTGGAGGGCAAAAATGCCCCTGAAGTGAATTTATCTGTAATATTCTATTGTAGACCAATCCACCATAGTTTTTATTCATTTATTTTTTTTAATACTTTTGTTCAGCAAGGATGCATACAATTTATAATTTAGCATTAAATTGCATTTTAAATGTATTAAGTGACAGATATTTATAATGTTACAAAAGATTTCTACTTAAAATCAGTGCTGTCCTCATTTAAGAATCTTGAAAAAACATCATGGTTTCTACAGTAAAGAAATAAATAAATTATAATAAAAACAAATTAAGTTTTCAACATGTTTCTTGAGCAGCAAATCAGCATATTGGAATGATTTTTGAAGGATCACGTGTCACAGTAATGATGCTGAAAATTCGGCTGTGTCAGGATGAAATTACATTTCAAAACTTCAAATAAAAATAATATTTAACTGTTACTGTTTTTAGTGTAATTGTGATTACATAAATACAGCTTTGGTGGGCACTGGAGACTTCTTTAAAAAAAAAACGGAGCAGTGGGCATTTATGCTGCGGCGCCCGGGGAGCAGTTGGGCGTTCGGTGCCTTGCTCAAGGGTCTCACCTCAATCGTGGTATTAAGGGTGGAAAAGAGCGCTGGACATTCACTCCCACCACCTACAATCCCTGCCGGACCTGAGACTCGAACCCATGACCTTTGGGTTACAAGTTCGACTCTCTATCTATTAGACCACGCCTGCCAGACTTTACAGCTGGCTTGCAATCCCCCTCCTCTTCTTCCATTATACTCGCTCTACCTTTACAACACCCCACATGGCTCATTACTCTCCTTCTCATGCTTTTTCACTCTCACATGCTATGTGACCTTTTGGATGCACATATACACCCTATTTGGACTGTTAAAGAAATAGTTCACGTCATGTCATTTGTCATTTTGCAGCTTGACAGCTTTGATTCCTGTTCACTTCTTTTATGAAAAAAAGGCCAGAACATACTCGATATATTTTAAATTGTTTTTCACTGAAGAAAGTCTTTCATATAAGATTTGGGATGACATGAGGGTGAATAAATAATCACAGAATTGTCATTTTTGGCTGAATAATCCTTTTAAGACTAATACTTCCATCATAACTGAAGTGTTCTGGAAATTTCTACGCAAAGTTCCGAGCAAAAACACGAAAGCGATCAGACCTACAGCATGAGAGATTGATCACTGTGAGGAATCGTCTTGATCATGTGAGATGTTTTACTTTTCCAGGTACAGTAGAGAAAGCATAAATCATGATAGTGTTTGTGTTGATGAAGCACACTTGCACACATACTGGGTAAGGCTCTTTGGCTGTTACTGGCTCGAGCTTATTACTTTTCCAAAATAAATCAGCCGCCCATTGCATATAACCTGAGTAATGAAAGTAGTCATGACAAATTAAAAAATCTTTCTTACCCAGACCGCACACACAAATCGACCTCACACACCACCACAACCCATTTCTCAGGCTGAGCGCAAATGGCGCACATCTATAATCATGACAAAAAGACCCCTGCCATTAAATTCAGACTTCAAACGAGAACATTAGTGCAGAGAAAGGCGTCCTTCTCCAGAGAGAGACGAGAGTGCCTGGAAAGGATCTTCATTATGCACCCTTCATTATATATCACGGCTAGATTTTCTGAACAGAGGAAATCAGGCTGATATTTAATGAAAAACACCACTGGTTCTGCACAAAAGAGTGATTGGAGGCACTTTAGGGCTGATTAAATACAATAAGAAGTGAAATGAATTAATAAACTTGCAAGTGCTGCATTATATAATGTGATATAAAAAGGCAAATCTATAAATCGCTGCCAAACAGAGGGTACCACCACACTGTGTTTTAAATGTAGAAAGTTTTAGGCCGTAAACGTAATCCATGCCACTATTAACACAGCTTTTAGCTGTTATTCTACTATTTCTACTACTATTATTATTATTTAGTAGTTTGTACTAAACTGCATGCATACAAAATCTTGATGATTTTACTTCATGCATTCTTGGTGGTTTGTGTTATGAGACTGGCTTCATTGCAAGTTTTGTGAAGTGCCTTGAACACTGGCTGAAAAAAACAAAAACAATATGTTCATTTCGTATAAGACTATTTTTAGTAATAGTAACTCAGCTGTATGACCCAGCTGGTTATGTGATGCCAACATAGTGGCATACAAATAATAAAACAGATTTTTCTAGAAATAAACTGTCATGAGTCTTATCTTAGTGTGAGTGAACCTAATTTTAATAATACTTCTCAGTGTTATTTATTTCACAAAAAAAAAAAATACTTTTGAAATTTTTACTTTTAAATATGTACAGGTCAGTGTGTTTTAAGTGCATTGACCAAGCATTCATGTCTGTTTGCACAATTGTGAGTGTTATTTTAGTCTTATTTATATATTTATTAATATTTTGAATTAGCTTTTACTTTTATATTTTCAGTTTTATTTTTAGGTTTTATTAATTGTCTTTTTTTTTTTTACATTTTTTATGGCTGTTTAGTTATTTTTCATTTCAGTTTAATTTTAGCACTTCAACTTATTTCAGGTACTTGCCAAGGCAAAATCCTTTTATTTTATTTTATTTTATTTCAATGATTGAATTTCATTCATGAATGAATCAATGCATTTTATTTTTAGATAATGATAACACTGGCAATTGCATAAAATACGTTTCTAGCCTACAACTCAAAATTCCTCCTACTTTGTTTACTCCAAGATTGTTCAATTCGAAGGTATGAAATGAAGGCAACTAAAGCAACATTCTATTGGTTATTTTCAAGCAGAGGCGGCAGAATTCCGAGTTCTGAAACACTTTGAGGTTGGAAGTGGGAAGTTTCAACACAAGTATTCCTCGTCATCTGGAACATGGTATTAAACCATTCATAGTTACAGTATCACTGAACGTAGTAATAAGGGACAAAATGTATTTCCAACAGTGCAAGGTCAGTATCCAATCAGTGCATTTGGTTTTGCATATGAAAATGGATGATGTAAGAGTGAGTTTGTGTGTTCTGTGTTTGGGCACCTAAAAAGTAGTTCGTCATTGTGGCTGTTTGCCCGAGAATACGTTTTTAAGGTCAGAGAAAATATATGAAGTCACTCTGATGAGTGAGTCCGTGTGCTGTGTGGGAGTGTGTGTGTGTGTGTGTGTGTGTGTGTACAGGGGGCATGCAAAAGAATTCCCACAAAAATGGGTTGCTATGGTTTCTGTTTGGGGCTTGGATCAGGTTCCTGACCACAGCAGAGCGATTTGGGCAATAAAACACAGGGTACTAATGAAAACAGCATGGTCCTCCTGGCACTGCGTGTGCATGTGTGTGTGCTTAAGGAAGAGAGATGGCTGGAAAAAGCATGAGAATGAGGAGGCTGAGACAGAACATTTGGTTCTGCTCTTGAGTACTCGCAAGTGGTGTTATTTGCACACATCTGCAGTGTTTGTGTGTTGCAGGCATGCACACGTGTATGTGTGTGTTTGTGTTGTTCCCTGGCCGGTGTCCATAAAGTCACATGACATGGCAGTGTTTGGTGCGGTTTTAGTTGGAGGAGAGGCAAGCACATGTTTTACTTTATTAGTTGTTTATGTCCTCGGAGTGATTTTGGGCAGACTCACAGGGAGCAATCAATTATTGTCGAGATCATAAAGCCAACGGTGATAAAAGAAACTCGCACATTTAACAAAGAGAGAAAATAAGAGAGGGTGTGGTGTTTCCAGTGGGGTTGTGAGGAATTCTTTTGCAAGATTATTCAGGAAAATGCAGAGGAAAGGAACATTTCTATTATTTTAACATGAGACTGAGCTGTGGAAACATGATCTAGGAATTACAAGTCCACATTACAAACTTAAGGAAGATGAGTCATTTTTATATCACAACCAGTGTTTGAAAAGGTAGCTTGTCAAGCTAAAACTGTAGTTGTGAAAAAGGACTTGGCTACATTGCAGACTACAGTACTAACAAAATGTAGCTAATTACATTGAAACTAAATAAATGCAGTGATAATTTCATCAGACACATATTTGTCCTGGCACAAATCAATGAGTGTGACAGCACTGAACTTATAATACACACAAATATACCAGTTGAAAACAATGTTATATTAGTATTATTTAAAAAACTATATATTTTTAGCTTTAAATTTATAGTTTCAGTTATGTAAATTAAGTTTTATTATTTATGTGTTTTTTCTACGAATTTAATTTCAGTCTGTTGAAAAGGCACAATTTCTGCTTTTTAGTATTTTATTTTATTAAAAAAAAAAAAAATTGTAACACTTTACAGTAAGGTCCAATTAGTTAATGTTAGTTAATGCATTATCTATCAAATACCTAACAATGAGCAATACATTTGTTACAGTATTTACTTATTTTATTTATTTATTTGTAGCTAATAAAAATTAAATGCTACCCAATTTTTCATAGTTTTAAAGTATTAGTATGACTTAACTACAATGGTCAAAAATAGTATTTAATTTTAGTTAAGTTTGTAGCATTGCTTCTTTTATTTATTTACTCGGCAACACTAATTATAACAGCATTTACTGTAAATCAAATTGTACAGTTGGCGTTTTCAGGTTTATTAGTAACAGATTGTTGTGGCTGATTCTTGATTCCCTTCCAGCAAACCTAAACTTAAACACTCACCTAGTTCAGTAATTAACATTACCAGTGTTATGAATCACTACATGACTAATTTATTGGACTCTAGCAGGGGTCTCCTAGTATTTGTGCAATATAGAGTTTAATTGCTACAGATTTTTCATATTTGTATGCATTTAAGTGTATATTTTTATAAGAAGGTTAGTGCAATCATGGCAGAGCAACCTGTGTGTAAGATATTTGCTCTTTACCTTGAATGAAGTCCCGTGGGCAACATCTGCTTGAAGGCAATATGCAGACCACTGAAATTCAGGAGTTGACCATGAAACCCACTTAAGTGTTTATTTAGATTTGAATTGCTTATTTGTACAACTTCTAGCCATTTTTTTTAGGCAAACAAAGCCTCTTTCCCTTTCCAATTCTCTTTTCCCATCGGAAACACACATGACTCACAGTGTCTGGGGAAGGTTTTATCTGAGAAGGAATGTCTCACTCCATCACGACACACAAACCGATGCATCAGATTTTTGCCCACAACCAGTCTCGCACTTAAAGTTGAATGTCAAGGATTCAGGTGATTTAGGGCTCACACATAATGTGCACACACACACACACACACACACACACACACACACACACACACACACACACTCACTCTCTTTCTCACTCTTGGCAATTTTGCAACCGGAAAAAAAAATATATATATAAAACAAGGAAAGGCTAGATGTCACCCCTGGTTGCTGGCAAATTCATATCTTTTCTGCTTCTATTTTTAAAATAGTTGTTTGATTGGTTGATATAATGTGGAGGCCAAGAATGAGTGTGCTGGCTTCTGTTGATCAGGTTGGGACTGAGTAAGAGCTATGCCAAAAACCTTTCCCACCATTCCCGCAGAGTTCCCAACAATGCCAGGATTTCAGAAAGGGGAAGACTGGAAGAACAGAGGATGAAAGAGATACAAAAAAGATAAAACCATGTATACACACCATGGAGCACAAAAGTCTGAGACCACAAATGAAAATTATTCCATTTCACTTTTTTCCCCCCTGAATGAATATACACTTCAAAAAAACGTTTTCACTCAGAAATTGTAAGTAAAAATTCACACGCATTGAATTGAACTTGGAATTTTGAAAGAGAAAAATTTGAAATACTATTTTATTGTAAAACATACTCCACACTAAAAAAAGAAAAAAGAAAAAAGTTGAGCAAACTTAAGTTTATGGCAACCAGTTTCAGCTGATTTTTGAGTTTTCTCAACTTTTTATTATTTTTTTTTACAGTGCTGTAAAAAATCAAAAGTTGAGAGAACTTAAACGTTTTTTTTTTTTGTGTGTGTGTGTGTGCAATTTACAACTCCATTTTTTTTTACCTTAATTGTTTAATCTTATGATGACCAAGGCTAATTTTTTTTGAGAAAAATACAGGGGAAAAAAACAGTAATACTGTGAAATTTTATAACCGTTTAAAATAACTGTTGTATTGTAATATATTTTAAAATATAATTTATTCCTGTGATGTCAAAGCTGAATTTTCAGCATCATTACTCCAGGTTTCAGTGTCACATGATCCTTCAGAAATCTTTGTAATATGCTGATTTGCTGCTCAAGAAACATTTATTATTATTAATGTTTAAATCAGATGTGCTGCTTAATATTTTTATGGAAATCATTTTTTTAGTATTCATTGATAAATAGAAAGTTCAAAAGAAGAGCATTTATTTGAAATAAAATGTTTGCAACAATGCAAAAGTCTTTACTGTCATTTTTAAATCAATTTAAAAACCCTCCAAACTTTTCAAAAATAGTAGTGTATCTTTGTTTTGTCATACAAATCCTAAAACGATTATTTCCAGTTTTAAATTAGACTTTAAATCCCAGATTGTCAATGAGCTCTCAGACTTTTGGACCCCGCTGTATTTCACATAGACGTCAGGGTCATGAACCCCTGCGATGGGCCAAAAGGATGGAAGAGCTTTGGGGAACAATGCACAAGAATGCTAATCACAAACATACTGCAGGTTGAGAAAAGAACATGAAGAACTACATGCTTTTCTGAAGCATTACCATAAAGTATGCTATTATGCTTTTATTTACAGTGGGGCAAAAAAGTATTTAGTCAGCCGCCAATTGTGCAAGTTCTCCCACTTAAAAAGATGAGAGAGGCCTGTAATTTTCATCATAGGTATACGTCAACTATGAGAGACAAAATGAGAAAGAAAAATCCAGAAAATCACATTGTAGGATTTTTAAAGAATTTATTTGCAAATTATGGTGGAAAATAAGTATTTGGTCAATAACAAAATTTCATCTCAATACTTTGTTATATACCCTTTGTTGGCAATGACAGAGGTCAAACGTTTTCTGTAAGTCTTCACAAGGTTTTCACACACTGTTGCTGGTATTTTGGCCCATTCCTCCATGCAGATCTCCTCTAGAGCAGTAATGTTTTGGGGCTGTTGCTGGGCAACACGGACTTTCAAGATTTTCGATGGGGTTGAGATCTGGAGACTGGCTAGGCCACTCCAGGACCTTGAAATGCTTCTTACGAAGCCACTCCTTCGTTGCCAGGCGGTGTGTTTGGGATCATTGTCATGCTGAAAGACCCAGCCACGTTTCATCTTCAATGCTTGCTGATGGAAGGAGGTTTTCACTCAAAATCTCACGATACATGGCCCCATTCATTCTTTCGCTTACACGGATCAGTCGTCCTGGTCCCTTTGCAGAAAAACAGCCCCAAAGCATGATGTTTCCACCCCATGCTTCACAGTAGGTATGGTGTTCTTTGGATGCAACTCAGCATTCTTTCTCCTCCAAACACGACAAGTTGAGTTTTTACCAAAAGTTCTATTTTGGTTTCATCTGACCATATGACATTCTCCCAATCCTCTTCTGGATCATCCAAATGCTCTCTAGCAAACTTCAGACGGGCCGGACATGTACTGGCTTAAGCAGGGGACACGCCTGGCACTGCAGGATTTGAGTCCCTGGCGGCGCAGTGTGTTACTGATGGTAACCTTTGTTACTTTGGTCCCAGCTCTCTGCAGGTCATTCACTAGGTCCCCTGTGGTTCTGGGATTTTTGCTCACAGTTCTAGTGATCATTTTGACCCACGGGTGAGATCTTGCATGGAGCCCCAGATCGAGGGAGATTATCAGTGGTCTTGTATGTCTTCCATTTTCTAATAATTGCTCCTACAGTTCATTTCTTCACACCAAGCTGCTTACCTATTGCAGATTCAGTCTTCCCAGCCTGGTGCAGGTCTACAATTTTGTTTCTGGTGTCCTTTGACAGCTCTTTGGTCTTGGCCATGGTGGAGTTTGGAGTTGGACTGTTTGAGGTTGTGGACAGGTGTCTTTTATACTGATAACGAGTTCAAACAGATGCCATTAATACAGGTAACGAGTGGAGGACAGAGGAGCCTCTTAAAGAAGAAGTTACAGGTCTGTGAGAGCCAGAAATCTTGCTTGTTTGTAGGTGACCAAATACTTATTTTACCGAGCAAATTTTTTCCCTCATTTTGTCTCTCATAGTTGAGGTATACCTATGATGAAAATTACAGGCCTCTCTCATCTTTTTAAGTGGGAGAACTTGCACAATTGGTGGCTGACTAAATACTTTTTTGCCCCACTGTAGTGCCATTAATAAATGGGTACATTAGAAAATACAGCTCAGTTCTCAGAATACACAGTAGATATGTGTACATGCACATTCACACGCAATTGGAAGGCAAAGCTGTAATGACTTGTAACAGAAGGCTGTAATTGCAGTGATTGCTGAATAACTGGTGGGGCTCATTAATGCGCACAAGCCTCAGCTGGGGATCCCTACTGTGTGTGTAAATAAGCTCATGTAAATAAGTTGTGTCTTCCGCAGCAAATCAAAGTTGAAGTTGGTGAAATATCAATTGTAAATTTGCATAGCAAAAAGACACACTGACCTTTTGAGCAGCTTCCCAGCTAACAGAAATATGTTCTAAGAATGTTTTGCTATAACATTGTGATTAAGTTATAAAATAGCTCTGAATGTTTAAAATGTACAGTTTTGAAATGCTTCAAAAACATTTCTTCCTTGGTTATGCGGACGTTAAGGGAGCGCTTTTTTCAGGTTTCTTTGATGAATGGAAAGTTCAGAAGAACAGCATTTATCTGAAACAGAAATATTTTGCAACATTATAAATGTCTTTATCATCACTTTTGATCAATTTAAAGCATCCTTGCTAAATAAAATTATTAATTTCTATACCCCACCAAAAAAATAAAAAAAATAAACAAATTATGCTGACTCCAAGCTCCAAAAAAAAGTACTCAACTCAATAAATCATGTTTACCTTTGAGAACATCCTCAAATGTCCCCACAGGCATTTTGTGTGATAAGTAAAGCCCAACACACATAAACACTGCCTCGTTTTACTGTGTGTGGGTTCACTACATTAATCGTGCTCAATAATAGACATGAAAATCCTCTTAACGTGCCATTCCATACTGGATTTACAACAAACACACACACACTTAGTCTACCCACGCACACTCTCTCCTTGCAGTCAATCTGGAGTCTATTGTACGGCACGGGAGAACGTAAATCAACGTCACATTTTCACAGCACAATAATGATGTGTGATGTTATTTTTAGGTTGTTTTTGACAACGCAGGGGCATTTTAGGCCACGTGCCACTTGGATCTGAGACACTTAGCAACTGTCACCTTAGCACAAGGGTACCCCGGTAAAATCTTTTGGGGTTTTGGTGTGCCACTGACACCCATATGGAGTTGTTGGAAGGGTGAAGAACACATGGTGGGATTTCCCCCGTCTCTGTCAGTCTACGTCCGTCATCTAAATTTAGGAGTTTGAACCTATGAGGGTGATTCCCAGCATACCAGAGACTTAATTCCCATCACATGCACTTTACGTGTAAACCATTTGCCGTCTTACTGTACTGAATTTCAGTGTGACCTGCTGTCGTATGTTTAGAGCCGGGTTAGGAGTGCAATTCCACCTTACGGCTCATTATTGCCGTCATGCCTCGATGACATCAGTGCCATGTGTTACCCCCGCTGAGCTGGTAGGGCGGTTTTGGGGGGTTTTAGATTGGCTCTTTTTACAAAGCCGGTGGCACATGCCACACATGCCGTAATCCTATCAACAAACCTTCACATTTACACCATCTGGATTAGAATTGGGGCAAATTTGTGTAGACTGGCTTTTCATCCAAAGACAGTAATAGAACTTGGCTTTGCTTTTCATCAAGTAGCATTACAGAGCTATAATTAGAGCTTTTGCGCTAGAGTATGGATTATTCCAAGAATATACAGTATGCGACCTTTCAGTTTGAATCCGTGTGACCCAGAAACAGTTTTTGAGATTTATGCACTGAATAAACAAGGCTTTCTAATGACGTACACTGTTAGACAAAGGTTTGGTATCATAAGGTTTTTGAAAGAGGTCTCTTATGCTCACCATGGCTGCATTTATTTGATCAAAAACATACGGTTAAACAGTAATATTCTGAAATAATATTACAATGTAAGCAGTTTTCTGTTTTAATATATTTTAAAAATGTAATTTATTCCTGTGATGGTATTACTCCAGTCTTCAGATTCACATGATCCTATAACATATTGAATTGCTGCTCAAGAAACATTTCTTGAAAACTGTTTTTGCTTTTTAATATTTCATCATTTTTTAATAATTTAATATTTGGTAAGAATAAGAGACTTCTTTCAAAAACATCACAATGTCTTAATGATTCCAAACATTTGAATTGTTGTGTAATTACATTCCCCCAACTGCTATCAAGAAATAATAGTTTTAAGTGGTGGCTTTCAAGTCAGAAAATAAAAATATGATTTTAGCAATATGCTCTTCTCTAATGAGCTATGGACATTGAGCAGCTTTCCTGAGGTGAGTGTAACATCAGGTGACAATTTTATTTTCACTTTTCATTGGAATTTTAGTTCATGTTTTAGTTATGTTATTTGCTTTTGTCATGTTTATTATTTTTGTTTTGAAATATTTCTATTTAGCTTTAATATTTTTTTTTACATTTTAGTTTTAGTAATTTTATAAACTTCAACTTGCGCTCATTTTATTTCAGTTAGTTGACAGAAACATTTTCAATTTTCATTCTAAGTTTAATTGAAGTTTTTCATCCATTAATTGTATTTTATTTCAGCTTTATTTCGATTAACATAAACTATTTTAATATTTTTAGTTAATGATAAGCAGTTTTATTGATTACCTCTTTCTATGGTTGAATATTGTGATCGAATCTGCAGCATTTATTCTTTGAATTTTTCAATAGAACGTACATTATATAAAATATGAGAGATTTTATTAGTAATCTTTGTTATATTTTATTTACAACAGGCATAATTCAAGTTTTTGCATATTATCATGTTTCTCCACAAATTTTGACTTCTGACTCAAGATAATAGAGCATACATTTCATATCTACATCAACCACACAAATTTAGCATCAAAATTCTTCCTACCATCCAGAAGAAATTAAGCCCTGTTAGCAAATGTACCCAAACTCAGGAACATTCTCCATCTAAAAAAAAAAAAAAAAGTTGTTTTATTTTCGATAAGGCAATGCAAGGACATATTTATAGCCATCTGCCATGCTAAATATTTTGGGATTCAGCAGAATGCTGCCTGGCGTAATAATAATTTATACATACTCTTTTGTTCTAGCTTAAACACACACGCACACACACTCATTTGGCACGAGACGTATGCTGGTCCTTCAGCTCTGCCTATATTTAAAAGGCCACTGGGACTCTCCAGTTCTCCAGTCCCCTATTAATGTGGCCTATTGAGATTAGAGCGATCGTTGCCATTAATACCTGCATGTTTAGAGCTGCCAGTAACAGCAGGTCTCTCTCATTATCCAGACACACTCATTAGAGTCACTCACCCTACAGAGCGGCCTTTGTGGTCAGAGTATATAAGTGCTGCTGAGAGGCCATACTAACTCCTCACCTGAGAGCTGCAATGGCAATGTATTGTGCCAGGAGGGGAAAAAAACATATAGAGGAACAAGAAGATTTAAACCATTTCATTTTAGGAAATGGAAGGGTCTTAAAGGAGTCATGTTGTGAGGAATCAAACTTGACTGAAAATGGTCATGCAAAACTACATTTCCACTGTTTTTGGTGCAAGAAACCTTGACTAACAATGTAAAAAGACCCGAGGAAAGAACTAAATGATATTGCCACTTTGAATATCATTTAACATCAACATTTTGGAAAAGTTAATGGTCTTTAGTTGCTGTGCTGTACACTGTATGTTTCAGTATGAGTTTATGAATGCAGTTTGTTAAACACGGAAACCAAATCTTGTAGATAAGGAGTCAATGTGAAATGTCTAAGGTGTGTACATGAAACACAATGATACCTTTGTGCTAAAATTATGTTAGATACCATCTTCTCCTCATGTTGGAGCCTCGGGTGATCAGATAGCAGACTGATTGTATCTAACAGTGAAGCTTTAACTATGAATCGGTTAATCAGTGAATGGGAACAGAGAGGGAAGTGTTCATTTGGGTTTGGAAAAAAAAAATACAGTACAGAGATTGTGGGAGTGTGTGTGCATGTGTATTTGCAAGATTGTACGTTTGTAAGCATGATGACCCCAATGAACTGAAGCTGAACTGTATACAGTATAAACTTACAATACAAATAATGATAAATGCATTTAAAATAAAACAATAGATTTAAAACAAAGGATATGTTAAGGATATATAAAGCGTCCTTTAACACATACACTTCCATTCAAAAGTTTGGGGTCAGTAAGATTTCCTTTTAAATACTTTAATTCAGCAAGGATGAAATTCATCAAAATTGATCATTTACATTTGTAAGTAAATGTTGTTCATTTGAACTTTTTATTCAT
Source organism: Onychostoma macrolepis (assembly GCF_012432095.1). NCBI lineage: Eukaryota > Metazoa > Chordata > Actinopteri > Cypriniformes > Cyprinidae > Onychostoma > Onychostoma macrolepis. The sequence goes on along the minus strand of NC_081174.1, from coordinate 9,801,641 downwards.
CAAAGAATCCTGAAAAAAAGTATCACAGATTCTACAAAAAATATTAAGCAGCACAGCTCTTTTTAACACTGATAACAATAATAAAAGTTTCTTAAGCACCAAATCATCATAATGATTTCTAAAAGAATCATGTTACACTAAAGACTGGAGTAATGATGCTGAAAATTAAGCTTTACCATCACAAGAATAAATGAAAACTTTAAATATAATTAAAATATTAAACAATAATTCTTTTTTTTTGTTTTTTTTTTTTCTGTATTTTTGATCAAATAAATGCAGCCTTTTCTACTCTTTTTCTTTTTGAATAAACGGCATGCGATGACTGGTTAGGTAAATTACTGGTTGTATGCAACTGCAAGGCCTTTCTATCTCTATCTTCATTCGTCCGTCTGTCCCCCCTCACTCGTTCCCTCCCTCCCCATCTTCTTTACACAGTCTTCCCTCGTTCAGGCTCTAGATGGTGAGATAAGAGGAGACAACAGAGGCTTGTGAGCTTTGAGTTTCTGTAAATGTGTGTGTGTTAGAGAGAGAACAAGAGAGACGGAAAGGACTCAAGACATGGGGATTTTACAATGTTCATTTATCTTTATGGGCTTGGGGCAGGAGATTTCCTTTAATGACATGCGTCTAGGCCTTGTCTCTCATTTGCTTCCAGAAAAGTCTCAGGGTCACTGTCCTGTTCTCAGACGGTGTACGACAACAAGAGGACACACATGCTCTTTACTTCACTTAAAACTGTAAGTGTACGTTAATGACAGGCTGTGATCCACACAATGATGAATAGCACTCAGCATGAGTCAGATGAAGGAGGTTTTTTTGTCCAAAACAAGTAGTCAGAAGCCCAGAGAGGCTGTGCGCTATTTGCACCGCTGCCAGTTTCCATTTGAAAGGCTGAGCAACATCTTGACTTTGCAGAGGCTGACTCACTATTCTTCTGTATTCGTTTTATAAAAAAAGTATGTTATGGCCAAGAAAAGGTCTGAAGGTGGAAAAAGATAATCCACCCCTTATGAAATAGAAGTAGTATACTTTTTACAAGGGTACTTATTACGGAAGTAATATACTTGAAAAAAGTGTGAACTGAATGTTATGTTCACGAACACTTAATTGCATGTTATTTACAACTGAATTAAAATGGATTATAGTTTAAATTTATATTAAATGCAATTAGCTTAACTTTAGTATGTTTTTTTTAAGCACTTAAGTACATCTACATGTAATTTCATAATTACTTTGTATTTGTTGTATTTGAAATATGGTTAAAGTGTACTGCTGAATATTCTGACACATTTTATAATAAACTAAAATATACTTTCATTTTATTTCTATTGAAAGATGTATATCATGTATTTAAATATATTTGTAATTACATATTTGCAATGAAGAAGTTGTAAATTTACGATATGTCAGTTTTATCTAATAACACACTACAGTTACAATTATAATCAAGTACTTTACATGTGCTTTACTATGTTAGTCAACACACCAAAATAAGTGCACTTTTTCTTTAAAACATGGCAAATATACTTAAAACGTAAATAAAACATTGAATTTGGCATTATAGCAAAGTGAACATTACACACTTAAGTACACTTTAAGTACAATTTAAAGTAGTCATAAAAGTCTACTTTCTTTAAATGCACTTAAGTGGCCTTTTATTTCATTAATATTATATTATCTGCAAGTACAGTTTTTTTTTTTTAAATATACTTTTAAGATTTGAAGTTCACTACACATGCAAATTCAGAATAATTTTATTAGTAGTTTTAAGTATTGACTGCAATATATTTATAATTTTGCAGTTCTCAGAGCTTCTTGCAGCACAGTCTGGGATACTGTGTTCCTCTAAAGTTTTGGACACTTCAAACTGATATATGTAACTCATTTAAGTCACCAAACAGAACTGCAAAAATAATGACTGTTTTCAAACAGGTTTCCTGAACACACCCTCCCCTCAGTGTTTCATTGGGCAGATAATCCCGCCCCCAACTCATGCAATTTGTTGAGCCAATGTTGCTGTGTCGGCTGGTGGGGATGTTAAAATATTACATTTTTTTCAGAGAAATCAACTTAAAAATTACTTACTTAGAGAGAGTTGAGAGTTAACTGGAGAAAGAAAATGCTGGAAGAGCGATGAGCATGTTTTTGCATTCATTAGAGAATAAAAATAAAGAATAAGACTAAAGAACAGAGGCAAAGTCGAAAATCTAAGCATGGAATAAGGAAAATAACAAACTACGTTATCTAGACGACATTGGTAAGAGTTTTGGGTTCAAAGGTCAAAAGGTTTAGGGCGTTTATAGGTAAGGCTGGAATGTTCCCTTCACAACCCCATTCATTGTTGTATCGTCATTATCATACCTCTCTCTCTCTTTTCCTTTTAGTCTCTGCCAAACCACAACAGAGGACTGACCCTGAAATTGACTCAGTGCTGATATAACACTGCGTTTGATGTGTGTGTACTCTGTTTTAACTGGTATGGTATAACACCAGCCCTGAGATCAAAGGCGCTGCCGCTCCGTTCCTGTCCTCTCATTACCACCACCTGGGTCAGGACAGACTGGTCTTCTGTGCCCATAAAGTCAATGCCAGGCGTGCCAGGTTTGGCCGTCTTTGAAGCAGCTGTTATCCTTTATGTGCATGATATGACACTGCTTTTGATCGATCAGTCATTCTGTAAAGTGTCATGGATTCGGATCATTTGTTTTCTTGATCTACATCCAGTGAGTCTCTAGGATCCTCATTTTTGGATGCTTTGGTGTTTCACAGACACAGAGGTAGTGTTTCAAAAACACACTATCAGCTATCTGTCGTCTTTACTCCAAAGCATCAGCGTGGGCCACCTGGATACTGTGTCTCATCCTTACAAATGCCTTTGATCACAATTCATAAAGTAGATGCTACAACGTACTATAAAGTAAGATAACAGGCCACTGTCAGTTCTTTTGGGATCAGCCAACAGTCACACAAGCACTCATATCCAATAACTCAGTATGAAAATACAGTGGGCCTCATCCAAAATGGTTCTCAAAATGTATATTGAATTAAAAAAAAAAAGAAAATTAAATGAGGGTATATACATTTTAGTTTAGAGTAGACACACTCAAAAAATGTTATATGGCAATATTAGAATTTAAATGGTTTAAATTACATTTATTTTATGAATGCTTAACATTGTCAAAGTATGAAACTGGTTCAGTTTATGCCAAAGTAAACCTGCAATTAAATACTTCACTTTTATTTTAATGACATATTCTCTTTTTAATATTAAGTATTTAAGTGAGAGCCAAGATTATTCAAAGCAAAGCAATTATGTAATGCACATAATTTTGAGACTCTGAAATAATTCAAATGTATTGTAGTGTCACTTATTCAGTTTCTGAAAATAAATAATATAATGATATAAAAATAAAACATTAAATACATTTCACCGTACCCTATTCTGTTTCTAAGGCCAACTACTTCTTGATGAGTCTTTATTTCACAAAGAAGATTTGATTTATGCAGTGCATCTTAAATTTGATTGCTCATTGTCTTTTATTGTTACATAATGCTGCATTTGTAAGACACTGCTAAAACCTGTTAAAAACAGGTTCAACCTAATAATAACTTGAGGATAAAAAACATATTTAAACATTATTATCATCATTAGTTGTATATTTTTTTTTTATTCTAGTGTTTGTAGTCAAGTCTTGTCTGCGTTGTTGTTGTTGTTATTGTTTGTTATGATTGCGTGCGATCATTTCTTTTGTTGCGTCGCTTGACTCAACTCATCATTATATCTACCTCATCAATTCATTTCAATCAGGTCCTGAAACCCATTTCAGACTCTCAAGCAGACCACTTTATGCTGAGAGAGGCTTCACACCAGTGACTTTCAGGTGCGGTTGGTATTTGAATAAGAGATGTGATCGTCAGTGGGCATGAGGGGATGCCAGTTTCAGAGAAATGTGCAGAAGTGTATGGTATGTACGAAACACACACATAGAAAACCACATCCCTACAAGCTCTGTTCCAAAACCTAGTTGTTGTTGTTTGCTGCTAACCCTGCCTGCTAAGGAAACACTGATGCCTATGGCTGGTTTACAAACTGTAGACGAATCGTTCAAAACTTTTTTCAACTTCACACATCACTCAAATAGCACTCCTCACAGGAAGAACACAGGAGTTTGACATTAGTATGTTGCTAAGCTAACAATGTAAACAATGCATCAAAAATTGCATACTCTTTGAGCAGCTACATTTCTGATTGTGTGCAGTATAGAAGAAATCTGAATGTACAACTGTGGTGGATGTGACTTACGGCATCGGTTGTGTTGCTTCACTGCTATTCACAACTCCTCTCCCATGGCCTCATGGAATAGTATTCATCAGATGCACACTTAAGAATTCAGGTACTTTTGCGTACTGATTTTTGTGTACTGTGAATTCAGACACTACACTTCTCACATTCTGTTTTAGTACGTTTTCACAGAATTCATAAAACGATAAATGCTTCAGACAAGAATCTATACTGCACATCAGACGGACACCTTACTAAACACGGGGTAGTATCAACATGACAAATGTAGTATGTCCAAATTTCATTCATACTATATTGAATGTACTTTATTAATAACAATGAAGTAAGTTCCTAATTTAATCAAGTACCAACTCAGACAGCATAACATCTTTTTAGAACAGATTATGTGAATGCATAATGCCTTCTAGGTGTCTGTCTAGGTAGGCAGCAAAAATCTCTCTCCTTCCCACACCCTCCTACATCTCCACCCAAAAAGTGTCCATCAGTCAATGGCGTCGTTGTTGTCCACAGCACTCAGACTGATTTTGTTCTCATCACTTCTCTTTGATGTGAAATCCTGTGAGGTTTAAACTCCTTCACCTAATAGATTTTCTCTTATTTGTCTTTCTCTCGTTCGTTTTCATTCACAGCTTAATCACCCACGTACAGTGTATCCCATAATTCCAAGCAGTTATTGTCCATAAGCTAAGCTAATCTGCCTGGCGTCTGTGTTGTTTTGTGGGGGTGTGGGAGTACAGGCTCTCAGGGTGTGGAGGTGTGTTTTTGGGTGTGACTTATGCAGACTGTTCCTGCGGGGAACAGATCGTTCGACCTAGACTCGCTGGGAAAAACGTGCCACTGCCTAAATGTTTTTGCAAAACTACAAAAATGTATCTATGCATACAATTCACTGCAGTTTTCATATGATATGAACACTAGTGGCAGTAAAGCTCCAAGTGTTTTTGTTCCTTTCACATGAATTATGATTAGAGGCCAGATTTTCATGCTGTTTCTTGCACAATACTATGTTATGACCTCAAATGACCTCATGAATGGCTTTTCTATATGGTAAAATTGCTCAATACACACCTGGTACAGCACAGCACTTGTCATGTGAGATGCAATTCACTGCAGTTTCCATATGATATGAACGCTAGTGGCAATAAAACAGCAACTGCTTTTATTCTATTTCACACAAGTTATGATTACAGACCAGATTTTCACCCTGTTTCTTGCACAATACTACAGGTGCTGGTCATATAATTAGAATATCATCAAAAAGTTTATTTATTTCACTAATTCCATTCAAAAAGTGAAACTTGTATATTATATTCATTCATTACACACAGACTGATATATTTTAAATGTTTATTTCTTTTAATTTTGATGATTATAACTGATAACTAAGGAAAATCCCAAATTCAGTATCTCAGAAAATTAGAATATTGTGAAAAGGTTCAGTATTGAAGACACCTGGTGCCACACTCTAATCAGCTAATTAACTCAAAACACCTGCAAAGGCCTTTAAATGGTCTCTCAGTCTAGTTCTGTAGGCTACGCAATCATGGGGAAGACTGCTGACATGACAGTTGTCCAAAAGACGACCATTGACACGTTGCACAAGGAGGGCAAGACACAAAAGGTCATTGCAAAAGAGGCTGGCTGTTCACAGAGCTCTGTGTCCAAGCACATTAATAGAGAGGCGAAGGGAAGGAAAAGATGTGGTAGAAAAAAGTATACAAGCAATAGGGATAACTGCACCCTGGAGACAATTGTGAAACAAAACCCATTCAAAAATGTGGGGGAGATTCACAAAGAGTGGACTGCAGCTGGAGTCAGTGCTTCAAGAACCACTACGCACAGACGTATGCGAGACACGGGTTTCAACTGTTGCATTCCTTGTGTCAAGCCACTCTTGAACAACAGACAGCGTCAGAAGCGTCTCGCCTGGGCTAAAGACAAAAAGGACTGGACTGCTGCTGAGTAGTCCAAAGTTATGCTCTCTGATGAAAGTAAATTTTGCATTTCCTTTGGAAATCAGGGTCCCAGAGTCTGGAGAAAGAGAGGAGAGGCACACAATCCACGTTGCTTGAGGTCCAGTGTAAAGTTTCCACAGTCAGTGATGGTTTGGGGTGCCATGTCATCTGCTGGTGTTGGTCCACTGTGTTTTCTGAGGTCCAAGGTCAACGCAGCCGTATGCCAGGAAGTTTTAGAGCACTTCATGCTTCCTGCTGCTGACCAACTTTATGGAGATGCAGATTTAATTTTCCAACAGGACTTGGCACCTGCACACAGTGCCAAAGCAACCAGTATCTGGTTTAAGGACCATGGTATCCCTGTTCTTAATTGCCCAGCAAACTCGCCTGACCTTAACCCCATAGAAAATCTATGGGGTATTGTGAAGAGGAAGATGCGATATGCCAGACCCAACAATGCAGAAGAGCTGAAGGCCACTATCAGAGCAACCTTGGCTCTCATAACACCTGAGCAGTGCCACAGACTGATCGACTCCATGCCACGCCGCATTGCTGCAGTAATTCAGGCAAAAGGAGCCCCAACTAAGTATTGAGTGCTGTACATGCTCATACTTTTCATGTTCATACTTTTCAGTTGGCCAAGATTTCTAAAAATCCTTTCTTTGTATTGGTCTTAAGTAATATTCTAATTTTCTGAGATACTCAATTTGGGATTTTCCTTAGTTGTCAGTTATAATAATCAAAATTAAAAGAAATAAACATTTGAAATATATCAGTCTGTGTGTAATGAATGAATATAATATACAAGTTTCACTTTTTGAATGGAATTAGTGAAATCAACTTTTTGATGATATTCTAATTATATGACTGGCACCTGTATGTTATGACCTCATATGAATGGTTTTTCTACATGGTAAACTTGCTCGGTAGCACATCTGGTACAACACTGCACTTTCCATCTGATATGAATGCTAGTGGCAGTAAAACACCAACTAGTCTGCTTTTATTCCTTTTCACACAGATTATGATTACAGGCCAAATTTTCACACTGGTTCTTACACAATATTTTGTTATGACCTCATATGAATGGCTTTTCTATGTGGTAAACTCGCTCCTTAGTACATCTGGTACAGTACTGCACTTGTCCCGTGAGATACTCGGTTAGGAGTCATGTAAGTGCGAGTAATGATAAAAGAGTTGACCGATTTGTCAAATCAAGCTAAAATGTTATGGTTGCTTCAGGGGATCTGTTTTTCATCTCACATTTGAAAAATATCCGAACTGTGCAATACGTACAACAACCAACATAATAAACATAAATATTGCCAGGATCACATTCATTGTTTTGGATAAAACTATATGTCTGCTCACTGTACACTTAATTTTGAAAGTGTTGCTAAATATGCAAGAAATAATGTTAGATTATTTTGCAGAAATGTCACCACAGGCATGTTTTTCCAATTAGCCTGGGTTGAGATCAGGATAGAGCCTAAAAGCTGCTGCTATCAGCCGCTAATGGAGCCCGAGACAACTCGGCCTGGCTAATGCTCACAGTATCTGCAATCTCTTAAGGTAGACAGGGTCAAGGACGCACATTTTTCATCACAACCAATTACACCCCTTCTTCACCCCTCCCCCTTCCCATTCTCTGTCTGTCCCGACGCGCTTCACATTCAAGTGGTTGGGAATTCCTTTTACAAGAAACAGAGCACCATTTGATCTGCATGGCCTCAACAGACACTCTTTTTGTGCCTTTAAATAGAGCAGAAATTGAGAAAAAGATCTTAAAAATCCCCACCAATGTGAACTCGGATTTGAAGTGAGGGGTCGCTATTCATCGGACGGCTTGGCAACCGCGATAGAGCGACAATCTTGACCTTCTTGTTTTTCTGGAATTCCAAACATTCGCCAGCAGTCTCTTTCTGTCTCTATTTTCTCAATCTGCTTTTTGTTTCTATTTCTTCTTCCATCTCTTTCTCTGAGAGTCATGTGCGGGCATTTCAGGGGAGCCTTCAATTAGCCTTCGACCCGTGACCTTTGGCCTGTAATTATAAAAACAGCGAGAAGAGCTACGGTACTCAGCTGAAGGTTTGTATGAACATGCAGATGTGTGGATAGAGGGGGGAACGGAGTGGGGGAGGGAGTGTGTGATTGTATTTCATTTAGATGACTCAGCTAAGTGTGAAAACCACAGCAAGTCACAGGCCTCAAAACACATCTACCATTTCTTTCAGTGCTCTCATTTCTGCAGTCTCGGTTAGGGTCCTGATGGTTTTGCTGACAGAATCAAACCTACTTTTTTTATTGTAAATTTTATTTATTTGTTTGTTTTTATTTATGAGATCGGATAGTTTAGAGCAGAGCTTTCTTTTGAAGGCCGAAGGAAAATCACTTTCATGAGCAGGTCTAACTGTTGTACTGTGTTTCTTAAAAGTATAGTTTATAAAAGAAACTCATTATTTAATCACCCTCATGTGGTTCCAAACCTGTATGACTTTCTTGCTCCTGTGAAACACAAAAGAGGATATTTTGACAAATGTTTAAACTGTTTTGTCTATACAATGAAAGTAAGTTTTTTTTTTTTTTTTTTTTTTTTTTTTTTTTGTTAAATGGGTCTAACACTGCTTTGGACTTTCATTTTTAACAAAAAACAAAACAAAACACACACACAGCAACAAAACATCTTTTATGTTATGTTGGACTTTCATTTTCAACAAAACAACACAACACAACACAAAATATATTTTATGTTCCACAGAAGAAAGAGAGTAATACAGGTTTGGAACAACTTTGGAACAAATCAATAAAACAGTAGTAATAATAATAATAATATATTCTTTAAACATCCCATTTGGTGAGAAAAATGAACGTTTTCTTTATTAGTAAAGTTCAATTATGAAAAATAATCTTTGGTGAGGGCAAAAGGAACTTGTCTGATGATGTTCAGACTTGAGAGGCTGACTCACAGCTGTATGTTGAAACAAACAGTCGGGATTTTGCATATATGGAGATTTAGTAGTGCTTCATGTTATCACTTTTTACAGACTCTCAACAAATTAGAAATCAGTTTAACACCTGAAGAAGGAAAAATAATATTGTTCTTTGTATTTGAATTAAAATACATACTGTATAAAAACTAGAATGACAGAAATGTTCAGATGGAATGTGATGAGAAAATGGCGTAGATTCAAACCTAGGTCCCTGCAAGCGTATGCGGCAGCTGCTTTGCCATGGCTCTGACGCAACAGTTGCTCATCTTTTTAGGTTTTTCCATGTATTCACCAACCACAGCTGTCAGTAATACATTTCCGTTTAGATGTGTTTATTCTCTGAGGTGGAGTGTGCTAATTTTGTGTCCCTCTCAGTGTGGCCCCTCTATGGCGCCGATGTGATGAGTCGCCCTCACCCACAGATAGCGAGTCACCGCTCAAGAAGTTCTTAGACCCCCTGGATCCTGTAGAGCCTGAAGACTAATGCCAGATGAGCAGTTCGGACAGTACTATGTGGGTGTGGGCCGCTCTATTGCAGCTGCGTGGGCTGGGGATGTTAGTGATGTGTCTATAAAATAAACAACTCTAAAACTCAACCCAGAAGACAGTAAAGGGCTTTCACTGAACCAGTACATCCCAAGGGAGCAAAAACACCCTACGCATTCAAATCACAACTATTCATGATTGGTCGTGAGTCAGACTGAAGGGTTCCAGGGTCTTAAATTTAAAGGTGATGTGTGTCTTTTTTTTTTTTTGATATGCACAATTTAATGCAGAGACAAATAAGTAACAATTTTCTAGCACGATTTCCCCAAAAATAAATACTCTGTGATTCAAACATTGCTGTTTGTTTGAGAATCCTGACAAACCCAACAGAGCAATATTTGCTCAACCAGTGATATGAGTTTGGGGCAGGACTATGAAAGGGGTAGTTGTTTAGAAAACATGCTTGAAACTTTTTTTCATGTATTTTTTTAAAAATTATTTTTACTATTTTAATTTTGTTTTATGTACTTAAAGGGGTGGTTTACTGCTTTTTTTCTTTGCTTGATTGTGTTTATGGGGTGCAATATAACATGTCTTTGTGTTTCGTTTGCTAAAAAACGCCTTATTTTTCATATATTTCACCTTTATTGTAAGCCGCTTTCTACTCTGTCATTTGAACGACCGGTTGACTTCCTGATTCTATGAAACCACTCCCTCAGAAACAGGTGATGGGCTCAGATTGGTTAGTTGGGCCGGTGTGTTGTGATTGGCTAAACTGCGTACTGCACATTGTCCGGAAACTTCACGCCCATTACCTTCACGGGCGACAGTTGCATGTGCTGCGGTCAAATGTAAATAATAGTGTCAATATTGCCGTATCAGTTTGAGCCAGAATCAGACCCAGAAAGCGGTAATGAAAAGAGTCAAGCAGAACTTCCGCAAGCACGGCTCTTACAAAACGTTTCTGAATGGAAGTTTGCTGTTGTGATTACATATCATTTTTTGAAGTTTGTACACGTTTGTCTTATACACACAAAATAGCATCGAACTAACTGGCCACTATAAGCAAACAGCGTTGGCTTGTTTACGTTCTTGATCAAATCGAAAAATTATGTCATAAAGTATACATGGAAAATACATTTATTTACAAAATTAGTACATAATTACAAATTCGGGTCCAAAATGTTTGTACGCGTTTGTCATAGACACACGAAATAGCATTTAACTAACTGGCTAAAGCCAGCATTGGCATTTGTTTACGTCCTTGATAAAACTAAAACATTACGTCTGAATTTATACATGCAAATACATTTAAAATTATGAAATCTTACTTACAGGCTGTGGCCCAACAACTGCTGCCTCTGGTTTTAAAGTTGGAACCGCTCCATGTTTTAGTAATAGTTTCTGTGTGAATCCGGCATTGAACTCGTGTAGATTCTGGAAGCTGTCTTCCGTAAAATGCACAGCACAGAGAGCTAAATTAAGATTGTAATTGTCAGGAACATAATCAAACATAAATTGTAACCATTGCTGTCGAACTACAGCGTCCGTAGGAAGCCCGAACACAGAAGACCTGACAGCTGGGTGAAAATAACACCGTTTCGACGGCATGGCTACAACTCTCCACTATAGCTCTTCCTCTTCGACAAAGCCGCAGAACATGGCATTGCCCCCTCTTTGGCATGTTCCGGAGGGAGGGGTTGATGCAAATTTATGGGTTTTTTACGTATGCAACCCGGGAAGTATCTCGTTGTAGTCCCATATGAGTCGTTTTTGTAGGCATTAAACTTCCTGATTTTTAAAAGACGATATCTCCGCTTACGTTGAACTTTCAGCGCAGCAACTTTGCAGATACTGTTCATGCACCAACAGCAACATTACACACTATTTAAAATGAAAAAAGTGAAATCGCAGTAAACCACCCCTTTAAATGTCCCTTTTAAATAATATTATTTCATAAAATGTAAATACAACATTAGATCATATACATTTCATTGCTTCAAAATGGAGTATATCATTTTTAATATATTTTACAATGTCAACAGCTGAGGATATAAAAATAATTATATTTAGAACTCATTGAACTAGATTTAAAAATGTGTTTCTTTTAAATAAATTATTTCTTGAAATTTAGTTATAATTTATACATCCACTAACAACAAAGTGCCATAATATTACCATGTGGTTCAGTATTACTTATATATTTAATATTATTGTTTTTATATATTCATTTTTTTTTTTTTTTTTTTTATTAATTAATTTTCATTGTATGTCTGTTGTATCTTTGTTGTTTGTTTTTGATGTATTGATAATTGTATTTTTCTGTTTGTTTTTGCTTTGTCTTGTTTTATTTTTATTATTATTATTATTTTTTGGAATGATTGTGAAATGTGTTTGAACCCTCCTGAAAACAAAATGATACATCTAAAGGTTTCACTTGTTGACTTCTATTAAAAGTTAAAGGTAAAAATAATGTTGGCATAAAGCTTTTTTTATTTTTTTTCTCTCTATAGCGTACCATGATATTACTAACTGAAATCATCTCTGTACCATGGTCAGTATTTTTCTAATGGTCTGCTCTCAGAAGTCTTATTTTTGAACTTCTTGTAGCATACCTCGTTTCCCACAGCTCTAAAACATGATGTATATCTGCAGTCTTTTATACCTTGTTCACCCCTAAAACATTTGCACTGTTAAGAGCTGCTACCTGATTATAATGTTATTCCCAAATAAACTCATCCACCACTTCACAAGGGAACACAAACCCTGAACACTGGTGTGCTTATGCACTCTTAATTTGAGTTAATTATTGTTTGATTTCACTGAGCCAGAAACAAATGTAGTTCACCCTCTGGTAGCGCAAGAAAACAAACAGCCATGAACTGATCAAATAAGCAGCATGAACAGATTCATTACAGGCAGTGGATGACTGTCATCAGGGCAGAACTAAACCAAACACACTTCCTCCAGTTCACATGGCTCAAAAATGCTAGTATGAGACACATTTGCCTACTGCAAGTTTTCAGCTCAGACGTTTACTGCCAGTTTTTAATGACTTGAAAATTCTGAATAATACAGCAAAATGTGTTTCCAGCTTAGCTACATATGTTAAACTAGTTAAAAAAAACCTTTAAACATGCAATTGTGGCCAACTTTGCAATTTTTTGAGAGTTACATGTTTATATCTCGCATTTTTTAATGTTTTATACCATGTCAGAAACTGGCCTCTGTACAAATGGCATATACTGTACATAGTGATTGATTATGATTATCACTGTTACAATTATGAAGTTTTATACAGAATCTGCATTTATGCTGTGTGACAGACCAAAAATATCTTCATATTTAAAGGTGCAATTTCTGTGCTTCAGATGACACAAAGTGCAAAAATAAGGAATCTTTTGAAAAATGGAAATGCTATTATGAATTTTCTGCTAGGATATTATTAGTTAAATTCAGAGATTTTCTTTATCCCTAAACCACAGCATAAATTGCATTGTGTAAATCAAAATACATGTAAAAAATCAATACGGAGTGCACTGTGTCCCATTTTTTACTTTTGGTCAGACAAAAGAATAGTCCCGCCCACAACTTATGCCATTGGTTGAACCAGTTTTGATGTGTTGGGCTGATCGGGTATATTTATAAAACTATGCACTTCTCATATAAGACCATTTAAATTTGTGCTTGGGTCCTGGGTATTTTTCTTCTATTAGATGTTTTTATGAACATAGACAATATTTACAGTGATTCAATGAAATAATATCTTTTGTCGGGTGGGATGCCTTGGCAGAGGCCTGAGAATGTAAAAGCTGCAGTCATCAACACCTCTCACCCAGAGCAACCACAGAGCTTGTCTTCTCTTCTCTCCCATGACATATTTTCCTCTAGGTTTCTCTTAATAGTCCGTCACTATATACCTCTATTATTGTGCTTCTATAAAAAGCTGAGACTGTTGTAACAGAAAGAGCTTATTGTTTGTTGCAAATCCCTTCATATATTACTCTGCAGATCTTCTGCCAACTTCTGATCCTTTCACTGGAGTTCTGTCTCTATTTTAGGATTATTATGACACAAAAGCCTCACCCTCTCTTACTGAATTCACCTCTTTTCATTAGTTAACCCTTAACCTTTTCTGCTTCTTTCCCTTCAGCTCTTAGTCTTCCTCACTGCTTTGAATAGTTTTGCTCTGAATAAGTTAAATTACAGTTTTAAAATGATGGGCTTTAACCCTGAATGTTTTTTAAGCCCTTCCTGTTTTTCCCCATGCTTATCTGGTCACTTTAGTCATTAATAAAAACATTCATGAATTTGAAAAATCCACAAAATAAAGTTCCATTTTATAGTTTGTTTTGCAACAAAGTGAAAGCTCATTTATACGATGTTGGAGCCTTCTGTTCTGTAGACAACCCTAAAAAAACCTTTTTGGTCAAAGTTGTGCTGAATCCAAATATAATATTTCAGTGAATATTTTACAGACATGACTCTGATAACAGCAGAATATACAGTTCCGCATGAGGAATTTGCAAACGTTAATGCATAAGCTTTCCGGCAGATCTTGCAAAACTCTTTTATGACACAATGCCATGGACTTTGTAAAATCTGGCAAATCTAGTGACAATTTTATTATTTTTAAAATGTGTGTAAATTTCTAAAAATGTATATGAAGTTGTGCGTGTGAGTTTTTTGCAAAAGAAAAAAACAGTTATAAAAAGACTGCTATAAAAAGCTACACTACTATGAATACAACTGAACAACAGTCAAACTATTTAAAGGGACAGTTCAAGCAAAAATGTTGTCATTAATTCTGTTATTAATTACTCACCCTCATGTCGTTCCAAAACCCCTAAGACCTTCGTTCATCTTCAGAACACAAATTAAGATATTTTTTATGAAATCTGAGAGCTTTCTGACCCTGCATAGACAGCAACACAACTACCACGTTCAAGGCCCAGAAACGTAATAAGGACATTGATAAAATAGTCCATGTGACATCAGTGGCACAAAAAGTAGTCTTGTAACTTCGTAATATTACGGTTGAACCACTGATGTCACATGGACTATTTTATTGATGTCCTTATTACATTTCTGGGCCTTGAACGTGTCAGTTGCAGGGTCAGAAAGCTCTCGAATTTCACCAAATATATCTTAATTTGTTTTCTGAAAATGAAAGAAGGTCTTACAGGTTTGGAACATCATGATAGTCTTCATTTTTGGGTGAACTAAGCCTTTAAAGATGTATTTAATTTACTAGCGTCGCTACTTTTAGCAAGTTGCTCTCCAACACTAGCTCCTTTAGTGTCTTCCTGACTCTTTTTTGTTGTAGTAATTATGGTTGCTTTGAGGTCAGTCAGTCCGGTTTATAGCTCCGATATATTGAATGGAATGTCTGTGACAGTTTTTGCCCTTGAGCACTTCCAAAATATCCCAGATACAATGAGGTTGATTCGCACTCACTAAACGCCCCTCAGAGAAATGCCTCCACAGTGGGAAAAGTCACGACCGTTACGGATATCGCCCCATCTTCTGTGCACGCTTTACCCCCACACTACACCATGATTTACTTACAGCATGTCATCTCGTGGTACGAAATCATCAAGTGCAAACACAGAAACTGATTCTGATTGCCAAAATGCCCTAACGCAAGCTTTGTTGAAATTTATCACCAATTATTGAAATGTCAGGGAGTAGGAAGTGTTCAAAGGTGACCACAATTTGGTGTTTAAAATTACGGTTGTAGGCAGATTCAGGTTTGATTGTAGAATAGTGAAATGTCAGGGTTGTGCACAACTTCTCCCACATCTACAGCCCCCGTGTATGTGACTCATACCACCTTATCAAACACCAAAATCCAAAAGTCTGCGGTGAGGTGGGACGTTTAGTTCTGAGATAGAAACTCTCTTTTTTCCAGGAAATTCAGCCCCACTTTAATGATAAAGAAAGATGCATAAGCAGAAAGAGGAGGGAAACGCAACAAATGCATCCCTTGAGCTAGCTCGCACACTTAGTGTCCCCACCCAGACTCAAGGTCAAACAATACCCAGTTCAGCATTTACTCTCTCGTGGTAGGGCGTTCACTCCCTCGGAGTGTGTGAAGACAGAGAAAGAAATAGACATATTTCAAATATTTAAAAATAGGGTGGTGGAGATGTAAAGAACAACCAAATTGATCTTAAGCACAAGATGTACAGTTGCATAATAAAATATGCTCTCAAAAGAACAAAACCAGATCCGCCAGTCAGAGAGGCGTGTTCTGTCAGAACACGAGGCAGTTGTCTGTTTTTTGGCACCGTTGCAGATCATTAAAGTCTATTTGTTAAAAAGTAAAACAGATCCTCCCACAGAAGTATTGCTGTGGTTTTATGAGAACTGAGTGTGTTTTGCGCTAAAGTATATCATTCAAGGTTCAAGCTGTTCTCGGCTTGTTAGAACGAAAAATATGAACCTTCTGTTTGTTTACAAGCATTCTGGGATGTTTAGATTCTGTTGGGCTAAAAAACTGTTTGCCAGCACATACCAATGGTTATTACCCTTTTTGAAAAACAGGTGTACGTTTACATATCTTTGAGTTTGGCCTTACACTTTAAAGGGATAGCTCACCTAAAAAAAAAAAAAGTAAAAAAATTCTCATATTATTGTCATATTAACTTACCCTCATATTGTTTCAAACCTGTGTGACTTTCTTCTTCTGCAGATCACTGTTTTTATCTGTGCAATGAAAGCCAATGGGGCCAAACACAAAACTGGTTCCCATTGACTTTCACTGTCAAAAACAAAAACACTTTTCATATGAACCTTCTATTCGATTTGGCATGTTTAGATTAAGTTGGACTAAAAGAAAAAACAACAGGTGTAAAGTGCTGTATGACTTACTTTCTTCTGCAGAGCACTGTTTTTATCAATACATTGAAAGTCAGTGGGGTCCAAAACATTATTGGACCTCACTGACTTTCATTATATGGCCAAAATTAGTTTATAAGCGTTTTAGCATGTTTAGATTCAGTTGGACTAAAAAAACGATTTCCAGCACATAACAACGGTTATTAGATTTTTTGAAAGCACACCGACAGGTGAACATTTACAACTCTTCAAATTTGGCCTTGCGCACAATTAAAGGGATTGTTCACCAAAATAATTAAAATTCTGTCATATTTACTCAACCTCATGTTGTTTCAAACCTGAATGTCTTTTTGTCTTATGCAGTGCACTTTTTTTATTTGTACAATGGAAGTCAGTGGAGTCCAAACTAAATTGGACCCCACTGACTTTAATTGTATGGACCAAAAAAAAAATAAAAAAAATTGTAAAGGCATTTTTAAACCCTTTGCATTAAAGGCTGTGAGATGCAAGAGGTTGCTGGGAGGAAGGTGGCAGATGCTTGTTAGAACAGCACTGATGTTTGTTAGGAAGAATATAGCTGGTCTTTGTGAGTGTGGATGAATGAAGCATATTGCTTCTTAATGCCCATCATAGCTTTGCACACAAACAGAGACAGTGAGACAGGAGGGACAACATTTCTTAATCAAAGACACCGCCGGGGTCACGTATCTCAGCCGCCTGGTGCGTGTGCAGGGATATGTCATATCCTTATCTCCCTCAGAGAGTGTGTTCAGGTGTTAAGGAGGTGAGAAGCTGACCTTAGACAATGATATGTCTGCTGCTAATGGGGTGTTTCAGAGAAGACGGACCAAACTGAGATGGTGTGGACACAGCTGAAGTGCTTTCACTTAAATTCAAACACATACACATTAGCTCTGATCCAAAACCCAGTGAGTAGTTGTGAGTTTTGAAAATGATAAACTAACATTGTTACATAAACAAACAATAAAGAAGTGGCTGTGAATTCAATTCCAAAAAGTATTCAAACTAATGGTACAAAACATTTGGTGACTTTCAGTGATACATTTCCTTTAAAACATCCACTACCAGTCAAAAGCTTTTGAACAGTAAGATTTTTTAAAGAAGTCTCTTCTGCTCACCAAGCCTGCATTGTTTTGATCCAAAGTACAGCAAAAACAGTAAAATTTTGAAATACTTTTACTATTTAAAACAGCTGTTTTCTGTTTGAATATATTTTAAAATGTAATTTATTCCTGTGATTTCAAAGCTGAATTTTTGCAGGCTTGGTGAGCAGAAGATAATTCTTTAAAAAACATTAAAAATCTTACTGTTCAAAAACTTACACTAGGTTAAATATTCACATGACACAACTGTCATATCCCCCTATTTTTATGTTAGACTTTAAAGCATTATTTTTTTTCTTTAATAGCAAAGCAGGTCATGTGTTCAGCATGGTTTTAGCGCAGGTGTGTGACATTAGCTAAGGGTGTAATTTGGCCAAGCTGTTATTATTGGAGTGCTTTTAATGGTAGATCTGACCCAGATACCTATGTCTCCATTTCCCGTCCTTATCACCATTCTGAGACGTCTGTGAGAATAATGAACTAATCCGGCCCGTATCCCCGCCTATAAGCACAGATGCACATGTGGTTGCATTTTATAGATTAAACATGGCACTTGAACTTGTGATTTATCAGGAGTACTGCCTTGCCAGAGACAGAGCGAGACAGCGCTATACCTCTTTAAAATAGCAAACACGGCCTGAGAAAGTCAGCAAAGTGCACTGTTATATAAGCCAGTAATAAATGATAAATAGAGGGTTCGTTTTGTGCATCAGAAGCCTGTGGTTTATGCTTGCTGAGTGGACACATTGTTCAATTTTATAGCCATATACAGGTCAAAAAGACCCAACCGTACCATGGCATAACTGCCAAACTAGATTTAAAATCTGCTGATCTAACTTGTTTTCTGTATTATCAAGCGCTGGTGATTGTGGGTACCAATGGATACTGTGGTGAGCGGTTTGAAACGGTGTCAGATCAACACTCCAGACCGTGTCTCTTTATGTTTTGACTGGCCGTCACTGATCAAATATTTTCACTGGAGATTACAGCTGTCCATCAAAATCCTCGGCCTCTTCTCCCACAAGGAGGGGAACGTGAGGGGAAAACGTAAAATCCCATCTGTAATGTGTTTCTCTGAGATCTAATATCCAGATGGGATGCGTTTGTGGCATAACAGCTCTGTGGGTATAAAATCACAAGTGTCAGCTTTTTAATTTGAATGGTATGCTGACAGATGTGAGATTTAGAGTGCACTAGTTCAAATCTATGAGTACTGGAGTGAATGTGAGCTTTGATCTGAGTCAACAAAATTACTCAACAAAAATTTGTGGTGTAGACAATAGCTCTGGTCTAAAAACCTGCCTTGCTGTTTATATAAGGTGCTGCTTTCACACATCTGCACTATTTTTTAAGTCTAGTCTATGTATCAGATGGCCATATTTGGCCGTTGCGTCACGTCTCTTTGTTTTGTCTGTAACTTGCACCAAGTTTATGGTTCAACTTTGAAAAATAGTCTTAAAATGCCTGGCTGTTCTTGAATGCAAGTACGTGTTTAGTGTGAATGACTCTTTAAGCAGCAACTAAGAGGCACTGAACGTCATAAATGAATTGGATTTGGAATACTCTAGCAGCAACTGCATACAAAAATAGCACTACTCGCATGAAACATGTAAGATATGTTAGCATGTTGCTAAGCACACTGTGCAGTCACAGTTTTTGCAACAAAAGAAGATCCATTGTCTGTTGTCAATATTGTAGTGACTTATGAAGCACAGTTCACACAGAAGTCACTTTCAAACCAAGTGGCTTTCTGTGTGACCAACTTGCGAAATCCCTATTTCAATAACTGGATATATCCCCCAAAAATAGCTGAACAACTGTAAATTTGACTGCATCTTAAGCAATAAAAAAGCAACACAGTTGGACGCAAAACATGTTTTGCGTGAAACCTGAAAACATTAAAAAATATGGCAAATATTGGGTAATATACTTTTCAGAATTTAATCAAATCTAGACTATTTTAGTATATTAGAATATTATAAACTATTTTAGATATTAGTGCCTTTTTATAATGTTTTTAGACCTGTAAATCATTTGTTTTGTTACAAAATCAAAATGTGTTTTTGCAAGTCACATGTGAGTAAAACTGTTCTCTCATTGGTCAGAGATCACCTGTTTATATTCTGGGATTGTGCTCACATCTGCAGCTGTTGTTACAAACACTTTTCCAAATGTTTCAAAGACTTCGCCTTCATTCCTGCCCTAACTGATCAATGACACTGCAGCTTTTTACTCAACACATTTCCCATTATGTTGCAACATGGTTTGTTGGTCTATTCTTGGGTCGATTTGCAACAACCAAACCAATTTTTTTTCAGTTGGGTTGAGACCACTTTGTTCTGGTGATCTTAGACGGATTGTTTTGAGTGCAGTTGCCACGTTCGTAAATACCTAAACCAACTGAACTAAATGAGAAAACGCTCCATTCCAAAACTAACACTTCAAATGAGCCAGATATGATAATGTATTTAGTCAAAAGTCCTCTCAACCTAGTTATCTTGGATTGATTTTTTTTTTTTCTCTGAGGAATGCAATGTTGAAACTAGAGAGACATCTTCTTTCCATTTATCAAAACAATTGCAGAACATATTAGTTTGTGTGTCCGTAACTCAGTATTAAATATAACTTAATATCCTTTTAGATTCTGTTTTTCACAAACAAAGTCTTCCATTTTTAAGGCCCTATATATTTCAATCCCAAAGATATGCAGATTTCAATGTGGCTCCATGTCCAAACTGAATTTTACCCATTTTTAATGGTTGAAAACCAAATGTGGTTTTGTGTTCAAATACCCTAAACATGCACATTTTTTGCTGCTTAATTTGATGTTTTCCTGTACTTACTTTGTACTTGCTTAAGTCAGAATTGGCTTGTCAGTTTGTCTATAAATAACAGAAAGAAAAAAAAGCACAGCTATAATTTTCCAAAATCAAATGTGAAATGCTTAATCCAGGTCCTCCAGGCGAACCGAGAGGATTAACAAGAAATGCTTTGATTCAAAACTACTGTAGAGGACCCAATTTGATCCAGCTGAGATACTCGGCCCCCCTTTCTAGTGCACAGCACAGGTCCAGTTCTGGAGCCGTTACTGTCAGATCACATTCAAACTGGGCTATAGAGAATAAAGTAGACTTCATTTTCTGTTTCCACTTGCCCCCTCCCTTTCATTCATCTATTTCCTCTTTCATTCAAACTTTCTCCTCACTGAGCCACATGGTCCAGGATCGATTTCACGGGGCTAAATCCAATCAGGAAAATCAACAGCTTTTCCATCACATGGCCTTAATGGGAAAATGGCTGGATTTCCAAGGTGCCTGATGGGCTTGTTTTGTTAAGAAAGGAGGGGTTGTTCTGAGAGGAGAGTGGGATTAACTCCTCCGAACCAGAGGAAGTGAGAGAGTGGACCGCTGATAGTCCTTCCCACATTCAAAACAAATGTGAAAAGCTGGCAGTTGTGAGAGATGTTATGGGTAAAGGTTACATCCTCCTGCTAATGGGATTTCACATACACACATCAATGCATGCACACACACTTCCTCTCACACATGTATGGAGTACAGATTTTTGACCCCTATGCACACGTGGAAAGTGAGATTTGACACTGTTGTCCTCTCTGTCCCAGTGCAGTCTAGGAGAACATGCACACTATGTACTGCAATGAGTGTCCAGTAATGATGCATTTCTTGAAATGATCTTCATATTCTCTTGTCTATGTGAAACTGGCATGCACTGCTGCGTGTATTGCTTTCTCCCCCATGTGAATGAGCAGACCCCGTTGTGCATCAACCGCAGAAGAGTGAGTGCAAGAGAAAGACCAAAAACGAAAGAGAAAAGCCATTGAATGCGTAAATGTCATATATGAAGAGCACATTGTGGGTTAGTGGTATTGAGGAGCTTGTCTTTCCCAATGCACCGTTCACACAAAAACACATCTATCTGCATTTTGCTTTGTAGTCTCGCATGCATCACCTTTTTTGTTTTTTCTATAGTTCTGAAGATGCTAAAGTGTTTGAGAGTCAGACTGATTTTTCTCGAATTTGTACATTTCTGTGCATATCCTTTTTACACTATAAAATGGAGTTACATATAATTATTCCATGTTACTGCATGAAGCAATTAAGCATAACCACAATGTTCAATATATTTAAAAGTGATACCATTTGTTTTACTTTTATTTATTTATTTTTTGTCATTACAAAAAAAATAAAAAATAAATATTTGATTTATGCATAAGATCAAACATGTTTTATAGGGATAGTTAATGCAAAACATGTCCATGCAATTTGTTTTTAATCAACCAATCAATCAATCAAGATCTTAAGTTAATATGCAAATGAATGCATAAACATAATTGTCAAATATAACATTAAAACATGAATGGGAGTAAAAAAATGACTTGTTTGCAGTTACACAATGTGTCTCAGTGAAGGTGTCTTTGATCATGTGACCTGCTTGCTTTATTTAGTTAGTTAGTTACCTACTTTTGTAGGTCTTACATAACCTAAAAATCTTCTGCCAAATGCATACTACATTTTCAAAAATGAAAATAAATGTGTGTCAAACTCCTCATAGCTGAATAATATATACCAGCTAATTAATAATAACTCTATTAATAAATGAATCATTACAAACATTTTCCTTGAAAAAAAGTTTCTAAATTTCACATAGGTCATTTGACTGATACATGCATTTTAAGGAGGAATTTTTAGGGTAAGTAACTTCAAGGGTTAATTTGTAATGATTTGATGGAGGAGAAAAAAACAACAACTTACAAATATGTCTCAATAACAAGTGCATAGTTTCTCAATTAATACAAGGTCATAAAAGCTGCATGGAAAAAAATAAATTCTGTTTAAAAGGTTTACATGGACTTTAAATGGAACATATTTCATGTAAACTACACAGGCAACATGGCAAATCAGTTCATAGTTGGCATTAACATATTTGTCAAACAATTTATCAATGCATGTAGTCTATATATTTTTATGCCAATGTGATATATTGTAATGAAACAATTGTCTGTCACAAGTATTCTCAGTTTATACATGGTCAGAAAATGCTAGTCTTTACATCAGTTTCCTTCTGATTCAGAATGAGTTCATCCTCTCAGCAGTAGCTGTAGTAGACAGATGTGAACAGAATTAGCATTTTAGCATACGCTAACATTTTGTTTTCCAGGAAGCAAGCAAAGTATTTTAAGTATTACTCATAAGATATTGTATGAGTGGTGTTGTGAGAAACCATTCAAAGTTAGCTCTTTTAAGATGTTCAAATTTCTACCATTTGGTAGATTTTCCAAAAACTCTCTGTTTGGTTTGCTAAATATTGATGTTATTCAGCAAGAAAGTCTTAGATCCAGTCATGAGTGGCTTTATATGTCTGTGCCAAAGTAACAAAACCGTAACTGTCATAGAGGCTTTCTGATTTTAGCATTGGATGTTTAGACGGCTTAGAAATCTGAACTTGGCAAGTGTTATTTTTTCAATCAATAATGCAAGTTCCCGTTAGGCAGAAAGAAAAGGTCACTGAAAAACCAAACCCTCGAGGACTCCATCTCTAACCCTTGTCTGGGTTAGCAGCCACAAAGCCACACGTGGGGGATAAAGAACAACTAGGCCATTTCTCAAGAGAAAGACAGAGATCGCAAGACTTGGAGAGAAAGACTGGGGGGAAAAACGTGAAAGATGAACTTACAGAAAGAAAAAAAACAGCGCCGTCGCATGTAGGAAGAAAAAGCCACAACAGAGAAGATATCGACCACCCAGTGGTGGGGGGACAAAAGATCACGGCAGGTGACAATAGCGACATCTCACTGGGAATCCCTCACAACCTCCTACAGAATAACCGCCATGGCCGCAAGAGTGGGGCAAGCCTGAGCAGAAGCCCTCGATCTGGAACTTAGGGCGTTAAAGTTTAGAGGTCAACCCCAAATGCCAGTCCCAGTAAGCTTTCAGTAAAGAGAAGCTAATAGGAGTGAAAAGCTAATGCGACCCTTCCCCTAATATTGTTTTTTGTGGTTCCTCAAAAAGTCCGCATTTAAGGCTGTACTTTCCTGCAAAGGGAAGACACCTGGCTGAACTTCACTGGTATCATCAGCACATCATTCCAGCGCAGTGTGAAAGTTTTGTTATGATCAGGAACCCTCTCCATGGGTTTCCCCACAACTATTTCATAAACAGGACAAGGAAACACAGGAACAGCAGGGAAACTTGACTCCCTTTTATTTATTTGTTTTAGGTTTTTATTTATCTATTCATTTTTGAGGAAATCGCTTTTAAAGGTAACTAAGTAACTTTAAAAGTAACTGCTATATCCAGTTGTTTTTATTTCACAATAATTGATTTGGTCTTTACAATTACATAACATATGATGCTTGTGAGTCATTACAATACCATTTGACTTCCTGAAATGTTATACTTACTGGAATGTTATACTGACATCTTTTGGTGTGAATGAATTAAATTTTTATTCATTAAAGGTGGGGTAAATGATTTCTGGTAGCCAATGTTGATATTTGAAATAATCAAAACAAACACGCCCCTATCCCAAAAGGGTCTTGCCCCTATTTTGAGAGTTCCGCCCCACATATACGAACGCAACCCAGGCAATGATTAGTTCTGTGAAACAAAGCCAAAACCAATGTTACTCACCTATCGAGAAGAAACAAAGAAACATTGGCGTCCGATCGCAGGCCTTCCCACTCCTTGAGTTCTCTCCAGCGCTGGAAAGCTGGTCAGATATTTATACGGGTCCTACTTCTTGCCTTATCGTAACACCGTGTCTGCCGTCTTTTGTTCCGCAGACATTTTCCTTTTTTGTTTTTTATCCACCATCTCTATCTTTCTGTCATCGCTCGGCTAATGTCCGTCATGTGCACTGAGCGCTCTCTCCACTGCATCATGAGTAGACACACCCCTTACTGCGGACTGGCTACAAGTTTGTTTTGGTACTGGGCCCGAAAAAATACATACCCCCACTTGACCCTTGACCCTTTCCAAAGACCCGCCCCTCCTTAGTTACTTTTGCTATGTCTAACAAGCCATGGCGCTCTCACACTACACATTATATTCTCACATAGTGAAAATACATTGTGGAGCAAAGAGGAAACTGACAACGCACCAACGGACAAGACAGAGCAAGTTACTTCTGGTATGGAACAATGTCTCAGCTTTCAAATTATGTATTTTTTTAAGAAATTCAATAAATACAAGAAATAATAAATAAACAATAAATACCGTTTTGTGGCTGTTTAATGTGTTGTGACAGATTAACTTTTTACATTTATTAAACTACGAAATAAACATGAATGAACATCAAAACGTCTTTTATTTCAACTGCAGAAAGATGTCAATACACACCATTTTTAAGTTCACCGATGTTAAATCTGCTCTCATGTCTGATTTGTTTGTCGGACAAAATAATGGATTCGCGTTATGATTGGTCAGATCGCCTGCCAATCAAGCTCCCTTCGAGGGGGGGGGGGGGATTTGGGATGAAAGAATGGATGAAACTCATTTGTCCGTGTTTCACTCTGTCTTGAATCGTGCTCACGGAAATCACTCGAGAAACAGTGATTTCTTCCGCAGCTCGGTACGCTTATAACTTGTTTTTTTTTGGTCTCGAACAAGAGACTGTACAACATTCACGTTACATTATTTGACTGATTTTTACGTAGAGAGGGTGACAGCAAACCACATTAAAATAAATGATCATTCATGTTTTCATAACCACTGGACAACCTCAAAAACGAAACTAAAATTAAAACATCTTTGAAAGCAAGGGGGCCCCCTGGTGTTTCGGGGGCCCTATGCAGCTTGCATATTCTGCGTATAGGGAGGATCGGCTGTGGTCCCAGCCTCAGACAATACACATGGATGTATGGCACACAAATTGAGTAACACATCTGGAGTTTTGAAGTTATCATCTGATTGGTTGAATTCTATAGGATTTTCAGGAGACGTGTAGCATTCATTAACAGTCCACATGGAAACAAAGCTGTAGTGATGCCAAACCCAGAACTCTGTTGTGTCTACAACTGTGAAAATAGCCTGGTTTCCATTACAGATTTGCGCAAAACTTTTGCAATATTTTATAAATGTCGATGTCTGTTTCCATTGGGTGTATTTTCAATTCGCAATTTCAATTTGCGCAATTTGAAGGGTAATGGAAACATAGCTAATGATCGCTTATCAGGATCAACTAAACACTGGATTTTGTATGTGAAGTTCACAACACACAATCTTGATAACTAAAGACAGCTTTCTTGAATTAATGATTTATTGGCTGAATATGCCGACAGGGACATTGACTCTACGACTGTATCCGAAATCGCCTCATACCCTCAAATAGGGCACTATTTGCCATTTTTAGTGGTGTCTAACCCTAACCCTAACCATAGTGGACGTTCTCGAGTGCACTCATTCAATCCCACAATTCACAGCAATAATGAGTGTACAATCGATGCACAGTCAACGGCTAGAGAATCCCCATAATGCACTGTGTGAGTCGTCCATCTTGCCAGAAGATGGCGCCTGCAGTTGAATCATCCATCCATTAATTTTACAACGCGCGCTCGTCCACGGCGTACAGCGTAATACAACACAGGTACAAATTCATTGTAAATTGATTATTAAAATGTTTAACTAGAGTTCAAGATAAATCCTTTAATCTTACTACTGGAGCTGCCAGTTTTAAATGATTATTAAACAGCAGCACAAACTATGCAAAAGCAGCAGTCTTTCCGGTGCACTCAGTGTCCGAATTCACTCACTTGTTTTCTTTCATTCCTTCAAGTGAACTGTATGAGTGAACTAATGTAGGGATAGTGAATGAGGGTATAGGGAGGCGATTTCGGATACAGCTGACATTTTCTTGCTCCTAAATATGATGTTGAACAAAATGAACTGCAATTGGTTGCTTTACATGTCTGTCAGACTGCCACTTTGGTGCTCTTGACTACCATGGTGTCTGCTGTCAGTCTGAAGGTCTGGCTACATGTGTCACAAGTTATGGACTTTGTTGTTGTGTTTCCCTGTTCTACCTTCTTGTTTCAGTCCCTTGACCTAGTTTTTGTCTCCCCTCCATTATGTCATTTGGTTCAGGTGTGTTTCATTAATTATCCTCGTTTGGTCTGTGCATTTAAGTTCCAGTCTGTTCAGTTTGTGTTTGTCCGGTCTCGTTAATGCTATGTGTGTCTCCGGCCTTCCTTTGTGGGTTACTTACCTGTGTGGATTTAATAAAGACTGTTACCCTTCATCATCGTGCATGTTCATTTGACACAGTGACAACATGAGACTAATTTCCTGAAATATATGGCTGGTCATATGATCTCAACATGGCAACCTCCATGAGGAGGGAATCACCCTTATGTAGAATAAAACTTAAGGTCAATATTATGACAGAATCATCTTATGTGAGTGTACATCATTTTAAACATATGTATTGTTTAGTGTTAAATCAACATTCTTCTTGTTATTACTATTACCGAAACTGATTTCCAAATTAAAGTTTTCATTTAGCTAAAAACTGAAAATAAAGTTTTGGTTCTTAAATTTGGCTTACTGTGTAATTTAACTTATGCTCTTCATGGTTCATAAACCAGTTGTAGTAAAATCATTTGATATTTTAGCTCAACAAACCAAAAGTATTTTGGCCAAAAATAAAAATGTATTACTTTCCTGTTTTAGCCAAATATTTTCAGGTGCCAAAATCTCAGTGCATCACTAGTATTTTTCTGAGCACAGGGTATTTCTTTAGTTGTAACACAGAGAAAAGTGAGAAATATAAAAACATTTTTGCGCACCTTGTTTGTTGGATTGATGCTACTAATAGACATTGAGTATTCAGACCAGTGGTTGATCAGTATGTCTTTTATAGGCTGATTCCCAATCCTAAATATTAGTTACTGAAAACACAAAAATGTACTTCTGATTCCACGTACATGTTTTAATATGACAGTGACTGAACAGTACTGAAGTGAGGTGGGTGGGTGTGTGTGTGCGTGTGCATGCGCGTGCCCGTACGTGTTTGTGTGTGTGTGTGTGTGTGTCATGGGCAGGGTGAAGAGGGTTATCTGAAACGGATCTGTAACCTCTGCAAACTGATCTGAGCTTTGCCACACTACACCTGTGGTCTGGATGCAGTCATATTGGGTTTAATCACACACACACACACACACACACACACACGTCTGGTTTGCTGTCCTTCTGGGGACTCTGCATAGGCATAATGCTTTTTCTACTGTACAGACCGTATATTCTATTGCCCTACACCAACCCTACACCTAAACCTACCCCTTACAGGAAACTTTTTGCATTTTTAGATTTTCAAAAAACTTAATTCTGTGTGATTTATTAGCTAAACCTCAATTTAGGTCCCCACTGTGACACGAGTCCCCATGAGTCTGTGTGTATGCAGGTTTAAGTCTCCACCTGAATAGAAAAACAGGTACACACACACACACACACACAAACACACAAACACAAATACAAATCTATTAGAAGTACATGCTGTACACTAGCATACAAGGGACGTGATGAGAGGCTGACATCTATTTATGGTGACTGAGTCTGGATATTACTGGATAAATAGACAACAGGATAAACAAAAGAGAGAGGGAGAACATTAATTGTTCATGTTATTGATTCACCTGTAACTACTCAAACACTCATTAACATACACAAAGGTACATAAAGAGTACATTACGTTCTAATGATTTATTTATTTTCTCATGTACTCATGTTCTCATGCTTGGTTACACAGTATAACTAGTTTTGCAAATACTTATAAATACACTTTTTAACAAATGAAGGGCCTCCAAAAAGGTCAGGTAAACTGTAATAGATATAGGTACGTATTGCTGTGTTTTTATTACGTTGCTTCAGGTACATATTGCGGCCATTCAGAATTCAAATATCCAGGGACCGTCGCTAAAAATTAATGCTCTATCGTGTTGGAAATATGCCCTACACCAAACCCAACCCTAAACCTACCCGATAGTGTTGACAAATGCTAAATTTGATATAAAAACGCATTTGTTGATGCAACCGTGCAATTTGAACTTCCTTATATGCAGATTTGAACTCTTTTGTCGAACCGTAGTTACACGGGATTCAAACCGGAGCTCCTCAGCTCTCAAGTATGTCTCCATACTCCGTGAGCTACCGAACAAACCTACCATCAATGAAAACCCATAGATATGAAGCTGGATATGTGTGATGCTAACGTTCAAAAGCATTCAGTGTTCAAATTTCCCAACATATTAATATTGTTTTGAAGTCATAACATGATATTCTTCAAGTAATTGTGCGAAAATTACACTTTATTAATTGAAACTGTAAATTTGTGTGAAAAGGAATAAAAGCCGTCTGAGTTTTATTTCCTCTAGTGTTCATTTCTTTTGGAAACTGCAGTGATATGCACTTATTGGAACGTATTTCGCGTTTTGCCAAAAAGTGCGCCCAGGTACATTTATGCCATGAGACCAGGTAGGAACTTACCGTTAACTAATTAACAGGTTTGTGCCGTAGCGTTTTGCAGTCTTTTACTGTTAAAATGACAACTTTTTATACCATCTTGAGTTGTGTAGTTCCCTCTTTTCTTAGAAAATAAAGTCTAAATGCAAAATGTCTGTCCACTATCCCACTAACTGTCAAAAGGGTAGAGACACAGACAGTACATTGCACTTACGACTCGCCAGACCTGTACAATGTAACATCGCTGACAGTCTCAGGTTAAGCTTTTAGTTTTGTGTAGAGGTCAACTGCTGAGTGGTGAAGGAGAGAAAGAGGGGGAGAAAGAAAGAACGAGGTCAGGTCAAATGCTAATTTACCACATGGCTCAGTTGAACAAAAAAACAGGAATGAACACAAGTAACCAAGACTTCATGTCCAAATCTCTCTCTTACACACACACACACATATAAGAGTGCTGGCTGAGATTACAACCTTGAAATAGAAAACGGCATCTCCATCTCACATTTCACTGTGGGCTGTCACACACACACACACATACTCGTAGCACTGCCAGATATCCAGAGCGAGAGGGGGTTGAGTACAGCGCTCTGATCTTATGATGGAGAGGATGTGAGACAAAAGCAGACCTTTCAAAAGAACCCCTTTATAAATAAACATCTACATTCGGCAAAAGGAGTGTGTTCACTCATGTGTGAAGTGTGTGTGTGTGCGTGAGGCTGTCTGTGCTGTGAAATGCTCTCAGGCCATTTTCAGTTTGATACTCTGCATGTCCACTGACCTGTGACTGTTCACTTCAAGATTTCTCTCCTTGAACTCTTTCTTT
The DNA here is from genome assembly GCF_012432095.1 of Onychostoma macrolepis. NCBI lineage: Eukaryota > Metazoa > Chordata > Actinopteri > Cypriniformes > Cyprinidae > Onychostoma > Onychostoma macrolepis. The sequence continues at coordinate 9,771,646 of NC_081174.1, read as the reverse complement.
CTTTGTTGTTTCTTCTCTCCCGGTGGGAGAGGTGGGCTGCCTACCTGAAAAAGTTGCCTCTGGCTGAACTGGACATTGATAAACGGGCTTGTTTAACACAGGATTACCTTAATGGAAAACTAAGAAATATTAGATAATTGTAAGGCCTGGAAGTCAGGGAACTCATATGGTCAAAGATAAGACTGCATCAAAATAAATGTACAAAGATATATATATATATATATTTAAATTAAATAGGAGTAAAGTGTTTACTTTAATGTTTCAAATCACTTTTGTGAAAATGAAATGGCAAAATATGGGTGAAATAATGTTCCATTGTCATTTAGCATACATATTTATGTAAAAATGAAACAACATACAAATTCTGACCTGTACTAATTAAAAAATATATAGGAAAGAGTGATCATATTGTATCATATTTCAAAAGATTAAAAACTTCTAGCTGACAAATGGGTAAAACCTAATGGTTTGAAAGATCGTGGGAAAGATTGGGAAATATTTAAAATGACAATTAATCAGTATTTTTAATGTAATTTAATGATTCTTGTTATAAATATGGCTGACAAGATTTTGTTACACTGAATGTCATTTTAGTTGGTGGTAAAATCACAATTTAAAAATAACTAACTAACGAACTAACTAAATTAATACAAATAAAAAAAAAATTACATTTAATTTTTTGCTCTGAAAAATGTTAAATATCAGGACACAAACACTGAGAAATATTACTACAAATTAAATAAACTGTTTTGTATTTGAATATATTTAAAAAATGTAATTTTCAGCATCATACTCCAGTCTTCAGTGTCACACGATCTTTCAGAAATCATTCTAAAATGTTGATTTGCTCAAGAAATATTTTTTTATTATTATTATCAATAATTTTATGGATCCTTTTTTCAGGATTGATGAACAGAAAGTTCAAAAGAACAGCATTTATTTGAAAAATAAATCTTTTTTTATATTTAAAAAATAAGATTGAACTATTTTGCTGTAGAATTTGAAATAATATATTTCTCTGAACAATAGGACACATTTATGTATATGTGTGTTTATTTATTTATTGTTTGTTTGTTTTTTTTTTTGTTTGTTTGTAACAAAAAGATCATTTGTTAGTACCAGTTGTATAGCTTTATATTGAAACATGCGTACAGTAATGTTGAAAAGTTGAAAAGGTGTTAGCAGAGTTTTTTTTGTTTTTTTTTTAGCCATGATTCACAATTTAGCTTTAGTCATTAACTTACATATTATATGCCTTTTCAATACTAAAAAACTTTTAAAAAGTATTCTTTGTGCTCAGCATTTTGAAGCTGTGTTTTTTTAACTTGCAAACCGTCGTAATCAGATCGTTGAGTCAATGAATTCAACTCAAGAACCGCTGCAATCAGATCAGTCATTTTCCAAACGAATCACTCAATTATTGAAAAACAACCCAAACATAATTCACTAACATGCCGACTATTGCTTTAATTTGCACACAAGGACCTGGAATGCACATTGTTTTAGGTGGGACAGGAAGACCAAGGGGTCCTAGCATAACCCTTTCCTGGGATCCATCCAGAGGTTATACGAGGACAAGGAACACACTAGCCTGAAACACAGTTCAGTGAAACTATATTAAGCACGGCACGATCCTCACATTGAGGTGTGTGGCATGCAAAATAGAACACAGGCCAAGAAAAAGGGCAGCCTCAACTTGTCCACTCTTACAAGCAGACGGACTCTCTCGCTCACAGGCTGGTATAACATATATGGATGTGCACATTTACAGAGCACAAGACTCAACGGGTCTTGAACTGCCTCTTCGGCTTCCCAAGAGACCCTCCAAACAGCATCCTACAGCATCACAGAGGCTTTTAGCCTGCCTCTGATTAAGCAGTATAGCAGAAATTAATTCTGCTGGGCTGAAGGGTGACATCATGGCACACGGGCACGCTGCCAACTGCTTACATCTGCAACAATCGGGTCAGCGGCCCACCCCCCCTACACATACAGTCTTACGCTTATTGTATTAACAGCACCTAATCTTATCCCACAACCCCCTGATAGCGAAACCCCATCCATATGCCTGTAAACAAAATCCTTCCCTTCAAACTCTACTTACAAGAGACTGGTCCATGATCTTCTCCAATGTTTCCTGTCACTGTCACACTAAATAATTTTTGTCAAACAAAAAGAATGATGTAAAATCTCCAAAGCCTCCAAAGTCCAGGGCCAAACTTTGAAGAATCTAAACAAAGGGCCCAATGCGGGCTGAGAGTAACCTGACCGCTGCTTGACCAAAGCCCTTAGCATCGCGCTAGGCTCTGATCAATGAGTGCTCATAAATCTGGCTTGGTAGTGAGTCACATAATGATTTTATCTGCCCCATATCCCCCTCTTCAGCGCCTCACCCCTGACCTTTTCCCTGAGGCAATCTTAAGAGGATAATTTCTCACAGCGTAAGCGTAAGGCTTTGATGAGTTTACTTGGTTTTCAGTTGTAAACAATATTATATTAGGGAGTTCAAGGGTTTGAGGAAGAAATTTACAGCTTAGTTCTGCTCCAAAACCAAGTGAGCTGCCCATCTAGGCAGCGGTTTTAGGCAACATATCATACTGTAGCTCTCAATGTGAAGGCTGTTTTTAAACAGTGAGATACTTTGTTTTGGCCAGAATCTAAGGCAGAAATGCATGTTTGAATCATAGATCAAGAACATCCCAGAATGCACTGTGACAAGCTCAGTAAGTTGGATAAGGGGTAAAAGAAGTTCATCGTGATTCGAGACCTTGTTTTTTTTCCATTCCACTGCCTTGTGTCTCGAGGTTTGAATGCAAAAATCATGGTAACCACAAATTAATTAACTATGGTTTTGCTGTTCTAACCATAGTTTAACCATGATATTTAGTAAAACTGTAGTTATACAAATCAATACGAATAGTTTCTACACTTTTACTACAATAAAACCATGGTTCATTTTCGTAAGGGGTTTTGTGTTGTTAGCTTTTTAGCTTAGCAATATGCTGACATAAGTCTTTATTGAAAGCTTGTGTCCTGCAGAAAAAAAACAAAAATCTTCAACTGGCCTGTTTTCAAGGTCTTTGCTGATTTAAGTGCTTTTAGATGGTTTCAGTTAGTCTTTGAGTCTGGCTAAGGTAGTCTTTTGTGGGTCTTTCCTGGTTTCCCAGCCTGGCTAGCTGAGAGACTTGCTGCAACCTGCAAACTATCTAGGTGGTTTAAGCTGGGGGGGTGGGGGTGGGTTTCTTGTGCATTTCACATAAGTTTAGGTTTTATCTAGTAGTTTTTCAAATCAGCCACTTTCATTGCAGCTAACTAGGCTAGCTGTGAAACTTCAAAGTTAATGTGTATTGCACTCCTGGTTTCACGACCACCCTGACCCTTAGCGTCTCCTCCTCTGTTGTTGACCTTTGACCCCTCTCAGCCACAGCTGAACTCACTCTGAATCAGTGCATGACCAGGTCATAGTAATGGAGTGAAGGTTTGAAACTGGGTGAAAGCCGTATTGTCTGTGAGAGGAAGGATGGCATTAGAGATGGTGTGATCTGGAAAGAGTAGGAGACAACATGGCACATAATTGGCCAAAAGAATGTGCTCCACTGGCTCACATCCAGGAACATTCCGACGAGGGAATGTCCGTGGGGAGGAATCCTTTCAGAGCCAGTGTGAAACACAAGCTTTTAAAAAGAGGAATAAAGCTGGATTAGCAAAGTAATGTCAAAGCAACCTCTGGTTTAGAAGCACCAACATACAGTGACTATTAGAGAGGTGTTGGAGACTTTGTGAAGTCTGTAGAGGAAGAGTGCCAGCGTGAAGAACACACTGAATTACTTATGTTCAGTATACTCAGGCCTTTGTTTTAATGGGGCCATATCGGCGGAAACTGATTTTCTTGGTTTTTATGAAATCGAAAATTCAACCTACTATGTTCTTTATTGGATAATCCATTCTAAACTGGTAGCATATCGGGTTATAGCTGATTTAAGATGGTCTACTGAGAAGGTCACCTCAGATTGTGTCATGGTTACGTTCTCATGGATGTCAACACATTAACATATGACCATTCATGTCTAAACATATGACATATGACCATTCATGTCTTATTCATTTCAAATGTGATGAGGTTAGCTAAAACATCTTTACATATAGAGGTCTTAAAGGTACAGTAGTGCACATTTTCCACCATGTCAAAACCTACAAGACTGTTTAATGCACAGCATCAGAGATGGTGGAAAATGTGGGAACTTTCATTTTGTTCCTCACACAAAGCTTTTACATGGTTTCAGAGGACCTGGAATGTAGCACATGAATCGTATCAATTTTATGATATTTTTGAATCCCAAATCCCATTCATTTTCATTATATTGAAAAGAGGGCCACTTCGACATCTCTCATTTTGTGTTCCACAGAAGAAATAAGTCACACAGGTTTGGATGGACACGACGATAAATGAGTAAAAGATTCACAAAATTTTCAGAATTTTGACACTTTTGGGTGAACCCTTCTCTTCAAGAGCTCTTCTTTTTTTTTTCTTAGTCAAATTATGAACTTTTCTCTTTCTTTCTCTCACATAGACCTTATCTATAATTCTGACCCCACTCCAAACTGTCTTAGATAAACAAATTGAATAGTTTCATGCTTTTTGTCACAGTGGTGATAGTCACCGTAGGGTGTTAACCACCATCAAAAATAGATTGTCGAAACATCTTTTCACACGGGTAAGACAAACTGGAAGAGCATCAGACAACAGAGGAGCGAGAGGTCGTTGCTGTGACAATACACAACAGAGCAGACATAACAAAACGACAAGTTTATTTTTCCCTCAGATGGAGTCTGTTGTTTCTGACCCACAGATTGTCCCTCTGCTCCCGACTGGAGGAAGGACTCACCACAGGAGTGAGGAAGATAGTGGGAGGAAAAACATGGGAAAAGGCATAGAGAGAATCAACATTCACAAGTCATATGGGTCAATTCTATGCTAATTTTATGGTGGTTTTGCATCCCTTTTAAAGCATGAAAGCAGAATTTTCATGTTTGGGCAAACTATTCTAGTTCACACATAGTTCTGCAAAAGACCAAACAAGATACAGTATTTTGAAAGTTAATGAGGTCCAATGTTGTTTTTGGACGCCATTCGTACATTTTTTTTTTTATTGATTATTTTTTTATTATATATATCAAACAAGTGTGAGTAAAGGATAACAAAATTACCATTTTTAGGCAAACTATCCCTTTAACTGATGTTGGCTACAGCAGAGACGTGCTGCTTTGATGGATAGTCAGCACATCCATCCACTCCATTAGTGTTTAAGGAATTTATAGATATAAATGCACACAAAAATTTGAACCCCTAAACTATCACTACCTACCTATATCACAGCACAATGTGTATTACCACATTCCGCAATCATTTAGACGATTTCAACGTCACTAACCTTTGAGTTTACCTTTAACCCGACCGCACTGTTTTCCCTGAGGGGGCTTTTCGCCCAGGATCAGAGGAGTAACGGTACCTCACTAGATTCCATACCACACACACACACACACACACACACGCACATGTTTGTTTTTGTGAAAAGTGGGGACATCCCATAGGCGTAATGGTTTTTATACTGTACAAATTGTACGTGCTATTGCCCTACACCAACCCTACACCTAACCCTACTCCTTACAGGAAACTTTGTGCTATTTCAGATTTTCAATACACTCCATTCTGTGTAATTTATAAGCGTTTTGAAAAGTGGGGACATGGGGTAATGTCCTCATTTGTCACAAAAACGTGTACGCATACACACACACACACACGCACACACACACACACATACATGCACTCACACACACACACACACCTCCTCTAAGGGTCTATGCTTTGAGGGGGAGCCAGATTCAGCTGTCCAAAGATGATGGACTGAAATGCACATATGTACCCTTTGACCTCTGACCTTCATGTGGGTTAGAAGGGGCTTCTAAGTTTGTGTTTAAAAGGTGCACACCCATCTCACAAATTTGTCTTAGTGAGAAGTTTCCACATACTTTTTCCATCTAAACTTCAAACCCCATGAGAAAGGGGTAAAATGTGTGTGTTTGTAATGTGATCTCAGTCGTGACCTGAAATAGCAGTTCAAAAGCCTGTGCCTGGATATTGTTCTGTGATAATCCACAATAACATTCTGTCAGTTTTCAAACTTTTTCACACCCAACATCATTAGTGCAAGATTTGCTGTTGCTTATATTTAGGTTTTATATGTTAAAAGTGTTAAACAGTACTATGCAACTCGTCCTGAACATGTAATTCAGAAATGAATGATGCCTCTTATCGTACAACTCGTTGAGGAGAGATGCGCTACAGCTTTTCTAAATGGTTGAAGTTTGCCGTTTGTCAAGCAGCTTTGTGTTGTTACAATGTCAGTGTAGTACACTGTGTGTAAACCTCATGTTACCTGCACCCAGACCTGCCTGTTTATTTGTCTTTTTGCACCATTTGGGAGGCTTTTAGGGGCTCCTGGACTTTTGATAAAACTACAAATTGCATTTTCACATTTTTATCCAGCTTATTTTTGGAATGGAGGCTTCCGGTGTCATCCATTTGTAGTTATTTTAGCTGCACAAAAAAAAAAAAAAAAACCCCGTACACTCTGTTGTGCAGCTTGATATTGCAAACTGGTATTTGTTATCATTTTAGTTTAATTTATTATAAACACTAGTTTTGAAGTGCAAATAGATTTAGCATTCACTGCACTTTGTTGTTCTTCCAGTTATTTAACAATAGTGCTATGTCTTGCACATTCACATAAAATAGCTTACTTCCTTATTGCTAAATAAAATCGTTGCTCACTCATGGTCAGATCAAGCCCAGTGCATTATGGGTGTTGAAGTTTCCCTGACTTGTTTGCAAAAATAATAATAATTAAATAAAATAAAATAAAACCTTAGACCTACACTAAAAGAACATCCTGAACCATAAGAAAGTCTGAGGTGAACTCTTTGGCCCAGTTACCACCAACCCTTGAAATTCCTGCAGCAACTCTGGCAACACCCTAGAAATCAACCTGGCAACCACATAGCAACATATTAAAAAGACTAAGAACACTTTAGCAGACCATCCTACTAGGGGTGGATTTAGTTACAAATCGCTGTTCTTGAGACAAACAATTTTGAAATCTTTGCCAATGTAGAAAAAAAAAAAAAAAAAAAAGATTTTTTAAATGCTTATAAAATGATGGTAAAATTGTTGATTCAATAAAAACGTCTTTCTGCAGCAGTATCAGTATGTCTGACTCAGGGTGATATCAAACAGCATTGTTTAGAAAGAGAAATAGAGAAATACACTGCTTACTGCTCTTGTCTGGCAAACTTTAACAGACTAAACTCTTTGCTGTTACATATTGAAATGTGTTTCTTTGTTGTACAGTATTTGTATTTTTTTAAGCTATTCAGTTGAAAACTACTTAAAAATGATCTTAAACAGTACAGTACTTTTCAACTTTAAACAGTATTTTTATATACTTAAATATTTAAAGTAGTTACACAGAAATAAACATCCAGGACATTGAGAGTTAAAACGTATAAAATGCTATATGCAATTTAAAAAAAAATCTAATCGGCAGCTAAATCTCAATGTAATATTGAATTAGAAGGTCTATGGCAACTTCTAGCCCCATAGCAACTCACATTTTCACATTGTGAAAGTTGTTTTGGATAAAAGTATATACCAAATGCATGTGAAGTTTTGTTGAAGCACACTTTCCACCAGATGGATGTTCTCACCATATGTGGCACACAATGAGTTCAGGCCGTTACCCAGAGAGACCTGAGGCACAGATAGTTAACTAACAAGCTCTTCTGTCCCGAGAGGATGTTCTCTGAGAGAATGAGCAGGTTAGATTGACCTTACTTAGAAACAGTGATTTACTAACGGGAACACAAGCACACACAGAAACCAGGACTCCAGTTAGTGCTCGGTAAGATTGCACTAATACTCCCTAATGTTTGTTATAACAGTGTTCATGCTGTTAAACCTGTGTTTAGGCCAGCGCTTTGGTTCATTTGCGGAGAAGTGTAATCCAATGTAAAGCAGCGGTGACTCAAATAAAATACATCTAATTTTGTCTCTTCTCACTCAGAGTTAATGTGCTGTTTCATGTATGCTCCTTCAGCCCAGTTAGAGCTAGAACTGATGTTTTCATATAACTGTGTGTGATCAATCTGATGTATTGCTTACTGAAATCACTGTGAGTCACTTCTGGACACATATTCACTATCTATTACTAATAAGTGAGACTTTATATGGTGGCCAAAACACATACGCACACACACACACACACACACACACACATGCACTCTCTTCCAAAACCGAATGAACTCCCCTCATATTCACCATTTTAAGGCATTATATTGTGCTCTTGACATGAAAGCTGTTTTAAAACGTAGGCAACTTAATTGTTAATATGTCATTTCTCATTTTTGCCAAATTCAAAGTAGAATTTTACTCTCTCCAAAGCCTTTAAAAGGAAAGTATTAGGATAAGAATACTGAAAGGGATGTTGCATGGTCTTAATGAGATATTAAGCCATACTGTATATTAAACTGCAAAATATAAAGTCACAATTGTGAAATCTAAAGTCATATTGTGAGTGGTATAGTCATGTTATAAGTTAGAAAGTGGCATGTATTAGAAATAAAATTCCAATTGCAAGATATAACGTCATATAAAAATATCTATCCATACATCCATCATTTTTGCATTTTTTTCATGTTGGTTGCACCAAATGACATTTTTAAACATCAAAAGGCAGTGAAACAGTTTTGATTCTTTTTTGTTCTAGTGTTCTATTGAGTATCAATAGAAATGTTTTTGTGTATGACATTGTTCTTCTCAAGTTTATTGAAACCAATAGCGAACCTTTGTTTGCATTGCTTCCCATTTGTTCCAAGTCTTCCAAATCACTCACTTAGAAGGTTTCATTTGAGTTAGAATGTTGCCTTAAAAGGCCTATATAGGCAGTGAGGCGGCTCACTTGTTTTTGGAAAAGCTACACATCAACAGCGACACACACACATACACAAACTCAAACTGCTAGAGAACACACACATTTATCTAGAGCTATAGTTAGTCTTTAGTGATGAAAAGTGCTCATATGTGTGGGAGGTGGATGATAAGATTTATCCTTTTGTTTTCCATGCGAATAAGTAGGCCAGACCTCTGACAGACGCATCCACATACCCCATTACCCTCAGGCTGACAGGGCAAAGCTAATAAATATCAGATCATTGGAAAGAGAAAGAGAGCGTATGTGTAAACCCCTCCTGAGGGCAGAAGTCTTGATGTCTGAACTGCCTTAGGGAAATCCAACTAAACAGTCAGTCGCTCAGTCTGTTTGTCTTACAAATATGCTTTGGCAAGAACACCACCACTTCAATGTGTGACAGATAAATCCAACAGAAACATTCAAAAACAGCGGGGGCCAGATCGCAGTTCAAGCCTTCGGCTGTTGGAACACGACACGCTTCACTAAAATAGGCATTTACAAGGCGACATTAATATTTCTGTTTACTAATTAAGAACTTTGTGTTCCAATTTGGCTAATGTCCTTACACAGATAAAAAGTAATAAGGACTCTTTTCCAAACTGAGTATTTTTATTTGGAAATAGTGTGTTTACAGATGAAGGAGATTCATTGCTTTTTATTTCGAAAGCACTGAATGTGACCTTTTCAAAGAGTTCTGGCCCTTATCATGACCAATGATGAATCATAATCTTATCAGCTTCTTCACAGCACTTCATTACTCATTTTATCACAATGATAAACACTAAGTAATATAATACCCTGTGATAAATATGGATACATATATGTATTTTTTGATATTTTCAAGTAAAGATATAATTAAAATACAGATTAATAAGAACTGTGAGAGTAAGGGTTAAAATAAAAAATAAAGTCACACATTAAGATATGGTCAACTGCAAGATATTAAGCCATAATGTCAAATTTAAAATGCCACAATTAAGAGAAATAGTCATAACTACAAGATTTAAAGTCAGATTATGATTTCTAAGACACAATTGTGAAATATAAAGTCACATTGTGAGATGTGCAGTCTTGGTATAAGTTTGAAAGTGGCATGTACAGTATGAGAAATAAAGTTGCAATTGCAAGATACAAAACCACCAAGATATAGGGTCACATTGTGATTTCGCATCGCAAGATCTTGTATTAAGTTACATTATGAGATTTTATGTCATGTTAAGAGTAAGAAAGTGGCATGCATGAGAAATAAAGTCCAAATAGTGAGACATAAAGTCATATGCTAAATTGAAAATCTGATTTCTAATGTCACAACTGCGGAACCTAAAATCACATTGTGAGATGTACAGGTATGTTATAAGTTAGAAAGTGGCATGCATGAGAAATTAAATCACAAATGCGAGATATAAAAGTAATTTTGTAAGTTACAATGAGAAATAAAGTCGCAACTGCAAAATTTAAAGCCACATAGTGAGATATAACTGTGATTTCTGAAGTCACAAACTAAAAAATCTAGTCACACTGTATTATGTACAGTGATGTTATGACTTAGAATGTGGCATGTATGAAAATAGTCACAACTGCAAGATATACAGTCAAACTGTGAGACAAAAAAAAAAAAAAGTTGCACATGCAATATGAAGTCGCAATTACCTTTTTTAACTAAGAAGTGAAAACTGAATTCCCCGTTTACCTACAAAATTGTAAAAATATTACATGTCTGTAAATCATGCATTTTCTTGCTTTAGGTATAAATCTAACAAAATGCTGAGAAGTTTATGCTGTTTGATATTTTTACTGTAAAAGGTCAGGCAAAAAATAATGATGAAGACAGAATTTTGCATTGCTTCTTTTGTTATGAATAGAAGAGCAATAATTTACAGCTGTGAGGCAGAATCAGTGACATGTATGAAAGAGAAATGAACAGAGACAGTGGAGACTGCATGATCAGTCAACTGTGAAAAAGAAACTATTCAGATTTGCATCACACTTGAGTAGACAGATAAACATGAGATATGAGTATTGCTGTCAGAGGGGAAATCTCCAGGACAAGGGGAAGTATGTTAGACGGCACGTTCCTATCCCTCTGTCTCAGCTTCTTTCATGTATAAAGCAGGGGTGATGAATTTAAATATGCCACCCTGAGATATCTGTTGCTCACACTTCAGTTTCACACCCAAGCAAATGCAGTGTTTTTGCATAGATGCAGAAAGTCTGCAAAGCCCCCAACGTTTTGCTCTAATTGTTTCAGACAGCTGCTGCGGCTTATGGGCTCCATGGAGTGTCACAGAATTACTAACCAAAGTTTTTCAATCAATCTAACAGTAAACACACAGGAAAGACCTGCATTCACCAACAGGGGAAATTATTTTAATGACAATGTTCACAGAAGCATGATTACCATCATCAGTTGAATCAAACAGTAGAAGGCTAGGCTGAAATTTACTGCACGACTTAATTCCCAGACGAATTGAGGTATTGCTCTGGGTTTGATTTTTCTTGACTCAATTTTGAGAAAATTTATTTTAATTTTTAAACATGTTTTGACAAATTTTGTGTGGAGAGTATATACCGAATTAAAATATACAGAGAGTATAATTTTAGTTAATTTAATTAAATTTAAAGAGCTATAAAGTGTTATTTATTCATTAATACTATGATAATGATACTTTGGTCTTTAAGGAAGCTTGCTTGCCACCATTGGGATAAAACAATAAATAAAAAAGGTAACAGTGACTTTTTCAGACATTTTTCCTCGCAATTCTGTATTCAGCAATTCGCAGTTCAGAATTGCGAAATGTTATCTCTCAATAGTGATTTTTTCTGAATAAAAAAAAAATCCAAACTGTGAGATATAAACTCATCATTCCGAGAAAAAAAGTCAGAATTGAGACAAAAAGTTGTAATTACATTTTTTCAGTGGTGGAAACATAAAAAAAAATTGCAAGGTGTAAACTCAATTTAAATAAAAAAGTCAGAATTGTAAAGGGAAAAAAAAGAAAACAAGTTTTCCTTGGTGGAAATGTTTCTGCCACTGAATAAAAAAATAAAAAAAGGTAATTGAGAGTTTTTATCTCACAATTCTGACTTTTTTTCTCACAATTGCGAGTTTACATCTCGCAAGTCTGACTTTTTTCCCCAGAATCGCATGATATAAACTCGCATTTCCAAGTTAAAAAGTCATAATTGCGTGTTATAAACTCGCAATTCAGAGAAAAACTCAGTTTGTAGTTTATAGCTCAAAATTCTGACCTTTTCAGAATTGCGAGTTTAAAGGGGTCATCGGATGCCCATTTTCCACGAGTTGATATGATTCTTTAGGGTCTTCATGAAAAGTCTGTAACATAGTTTGGTTAAAATTTCTCAATGGTAGTGTAAAACAACACCATTTTTACCCTGTCAAAAACAGCTCTGTCTACAGCAAGCTGTTTTATTGCATGTCGCTTTAAATGCAAATTACCTCTGCTCACCCCGCCCCTCTCTTCCGAGCTGCTCTCTAAGAGATGATAAACTTTAGCCGCATTCATCGTGAAACTTGCTAACTAGCACATTATTAGAAAAGGCGATTTGCAAAAATTCATTAAAAACCTTACACTCACTTCTTCTGGAGGTGAAGCTGGATCACGAATGATTCGCGCAAAGATTCCCCTCAGAAACAAATGTAATCCACTGCGTCTTCAGCGGCTCAGATGTCGGGAGTAAATGACGACTGCTATGTTCATTATTACATCCAACAACAAAATACTTCAATCGCTTAGGAGACATTCTTGTCTACATCTGCTCCGGCAGTGAAACAATGGCGGACTGATGACAGCTCACTCAGGGTGGGTCTAAAGTAAGACACCAGGCCAGTCTGTGCTGAAACGCTACTGTCAATCAAACAATCATGGGAGGAGCCTGTCAGTGTGACGTCACACAGACAGGCATCTGAGATCGGCTCGATTTGAGAGAGGGGAAATGATTTAACGAGATTTAAAAAAAAATTTTTTAAAAACACTGGGTGGATCTTTATCATTATAGGGTGGTTGTGTACACACACTGCCAACACACATTTCAGTTCTGATGACCCCTTTAAATCTCACAATTCTGATTATATATATATGTTTATATCACACAATACTGACTTTATTACTGACAATTATGAATTTATATCTTACAATTCTGAGAAAAAATGTCAGAATAGGGAGTTTGTATCACACGTTGTAGTCACAATTACCTTTTTTTTTCCCGTGGCGTAAACGTGCTTCCATACTTCCATGGGTCTTGGACAAATTTGATGAAAAATGTTTGAATCTGTATTGAAATTGAAACTGACTTTTGATTCCATATATAGTTATTTAAGCAAATCTGACTACAGTATGAGACACTGCTGAGATGTTGTTCTCAAAGATCTATAGAGGCGACATCTGTGAGATTACTTTTTTCAGGAGAAAAAAATCAAGAGACAAGCGGATGTTGCACTCCATTTAATATCATTGTTGTGTAAGAGAAACAACTGAGACAATATTCAATTTGTCATTTTTCTTAAACTGAAGTGCAATTTTGTCTATATCAGAAAGGCTCTGCAATCTCTCATGACCATCTTCCCTCAGTAAACCAAGCAGCCTTCAGGAAAAGATAACAAGCCAGAGTCAACCACAAAACACAATGACATCCCTTCTGTGAGTGAGAGAACATGCAGAGCACAGCCACAGGAGAAAAAGAAACCAAAACAAAGGTGCACATATATGAACGTGCATGCACTTATGCACATATACACTTCATAATCAGATTACAGTTTGCTGTTGTGCACCACATACTGATTGCACATGGTGAATGCACACACCAAAAATTATCTCTTTATCAGAATTTTATCTAAGCATTCTTAATACAAGATAAATGTTTATTATATTATTTTAGAATCAGGGGCTAACGCAATATAAGTAACTCAAGTTACATAATCAGATTACCTTTTGTCAAGTAACTAGAAAAGTAGTGCATTAGTTTTGTATTTACAACAAAATAGAGTTAATTTTTCAAATAAGTAACGCAAGTTACCTTGTTTTCCATTTATTGACTGAGACCTCTCTTGTCTCCACGCTGAGAGAAATCGGGAGAGGCGTTGCGCTGTGTAAACATGATGCTTACTGTAGTTCTAGACTAATGTGAACATGCATTTACTCAACTCACTAATTAATTAGAAAATATATATTTATTTTTTATTTCAACCATAAACATCAATACATTTCGTGAACTTTATTGTTTTGTATAAAGGTTTAGAAATAAGCCAAACACTTACTCTGTTAAAAAGCATCACTTTTTTTATAGGAATAGTTCACCCATAAACCAGATTAAAAAAATTAAAACTAAAAAAACAGGCAGAAAAGTTTCATTCTGGATCAACCTAAGAAGCTTAGAAATATTTTTATCCAATTGAGCAAAAATGATATCACTAGCCCAGAGGCTGCTAATCCAAGTCCTGAAGTTCAGACATCATCTTGAATTCTTCTCGGATGCATATTGATGTAAAGGAAATTGGCAGCGCTGTCTATGGCAAGCTACACTAGTCAAGTATAAGCTGCCAAATTTGGGGTGGGTGATTTTCTTCTGCTCTTGCCAGGAGTGTTGTGGGTAACAGAATCTGCTCACACCGTAATGTTCTATTCTTCAGCACTGCTGAGCCCCAGGAAATTTTGCTTGGAGTTTGAAATCCTGTCACAAATATCTGAGTTTCCACACATGTGAAGAACTGACTCACTGTGCCAGAGCAACGTCTTATGTAAGAGCAGCTCACCACATGTGAATGTACACCTACTTTAAACTTTCCATATTCAATTCCCCCAAACTTTTTCCCCCCCGCTGAAAGGGTAAGAAATCGTTGGAGGTTTGTTTACCGTTATTGCCATATATGATTTACAGGAATAGGTGAACCTTGCATACAAGTCTATTCAAATCTATACAAATACACCCAAAATGTAAATTTTCTGATGACAACACAACTTTTCTTAGGTCGATTTTTTTTTTGTCAATAAGCAGTGAATTATTTGTAAGATACTTAAACAACGTATGCTGTTCTGTGCTAGCAGCACCGTACGCGGATACGCTGTTTACGTTGTTTACACTTTGATCTGAACGTAAACAACGTATACGCATACATACACTGCATACATTGTTTACATATGTGATACTCTCCAAAATAGCGCTATAGGGTGACGCGGAGGAGACAAATTGTTGAATAATGAAATTATTTTTGTTTTCTTTGCGCACAAAAAGTATTCTCATAGCTTCGTAAAATTATGGTTGAACCACTGATGTTACATGGATTATTTTAACGATCTCCCTGCAGCCTTGATCGTGTAAGGATCCTTGCTGTCTATGGAGGGTCTGAGAGCTCTCAGAATGCATCAAAAATATCTTGATTTGTGTTCCGAAGATGAATGAAGGTCTTACGGGTTTGGAACGACATGAGGGTGAGTAATTAATTATAAAATTTTCATTTTTGAATGAACTATCCCTTTAATAGTCAGTAACCCACGGAGAACTTTTAAATCAAGATAACATAATTTAAATTTTTGGTTAACTAGTGCCTTGAAAACAAATAGTTGGCATGCTCCTGCCATTTTTGCTGCACCCAGTTTTCTTATGACATGGCATCTACCTCCCGATACATTGGTTTTACGTTAACTAATACATCCTAATGAGGTTGAACATTGAGTAATGAGGTCCAATGCAGATCCAAATGGATTCCTACACTCTCTAATGCATGAATGAATGAATTACACTCACTTAATTAATCACTTTCATTTTAAGTGGGCAGCAGCAAGCATCCATCATGATGATTTTGTCCATGTACTTGAAGGAAATTGTGGTAATGTAGTTACATTCTCACAATTTGCCATTAATTGGGTCTTTATACATCCTTTTGAGTGATTTCAGCACAAGCTAAAGATTTTAAACACCATAATCAACCGCCATAATAAACCAATACCCCTGACAAGCACAGGTCTACGAGTGCAAAGATTTGTTTTTGTTTTTCTTGGGTCAAAGCAGTCAAAGGCTGAATTGCATTGGGATCACATCATGTAGAAGCACGTAGGCCCTGTAGGGACACCCTGACATGCTAACATGGGATGCTGTACTGAGTATAATTCAAATAACATGTGCGAATATGAGCACAGATCTACACTTGAGACAACATGTCCGCTGTTTTCCTTCATTAGTGATGAATTATACAGCGCAAGCTGATCCACGTTCCTCCTCGACCATGAAATTCACTTTAATTGTGGATTAACTACATTCAGACGTTAAACACAGCTGTTCGTCCTGTATCTAGGAACATGAGATGACCAAAGTGGTCACAGATCTGACATAAACATTATGAGAAGTCAATGCACGTGGTGACATTTAGCAAGTGGAAAGCAAAGAGGTCTCGGAAGTCCTCTGTGAACTTCCAGAGTTCATACGGGTGTGAAAGAACAGTAAATATACTTCATTAAAAAAGCCGGGATCCTGTGTATTCTTGTGTAATGTTGTGAAAGGAGCCAAGCCCATGAAAGTTTCTACGACCAGCCCTGTTGTACAATGGCATTGCTTTTTGATGGATATAAAACATAAGTTTCCAAAATAAAGAGAGAAAAAGGAGGGGTCTATTCAATCGGATACATATGGGTGGGGTGTTCAAGCAGCAGTGTGAAGTTCTTTTGAGCTTCAGTCCTGTGCACATTTCCATAACAGGAAAGGCCAGTCTGGCTGGCGCAAGAGGCTATGTTTCATTTAGCCAGCCTGAGAACTCTCCAATCCTCTGCTTCTCGTCTCATGATGCCTGCGCACTCATTTAAACTCTGGGTTTCTGTGGATGCTCATTATTGAGGTTCAGTGTATAATCATGGACACACATACTTTCTCCAATCCAGCAAAATGCAACGTGCAACAGTCTTCATTTTTACAGTTTTTTTTATTTTTTTTATTTTGTCTTTTGGTACAAACAACTTTTACATTTAGTCAATGTTTCATTAGATCATGTGAATTAATTTGAGTTATTTTTACTATGAGTAAAGTGTCATATAATTTTAGTTGATGACAATAACAAAAAAGGTAAAATTGAGTATATATAAATATTCAAACCTTTCATAAATTAATTGGTAATTAAGCAATATGCCCCAAGAAGCCGTGGTTTACAGTGAATTTATTACAGGGCCGTTGTTAGGCTCGACGTTTATTTATTTGAAACTATAATATTCTTTGTAGATTCTACAGAAAACATTGTTAGTGCATTGTAATTTCTGTGAGTTCTTTAGTTATTGATGAAAAAATTGCAAATGAGTCAGTAAATTTGTGGCAACAGTGCAGAAAGTGTGTGCACTATACCAGCCCAGACATCACTGCACACAACACTGGGTGATATATTGCCAAGCGTTCTAAGAGCACTATATTTAAATCAAATAAAGCATCTTATTTTACTGCAACGCGGGCACATCTGATGCCAAACTGTTTTCCTGCCTTTGAGGAGGGCAAATAAAGACCGTTCATGTATATTTTTCAAGTACGCCCACAGAAAATGAGTGTCTTTTTCCCACTGGGTAAGCAGTTACAGAAGCTGACGCTTTATTAAGGCTTGAGCCGCTGTTGTATTTGGCAGGAGAGTCATGATCTTTTGAAGTGGAGTCTGGACCAGGCCAAACAACAATGCTGCAACAGCTTCTGGGTTTTCTCAGCAAAACGGCCCATTAAACAGACCCTTGATGATGGTAAAATGGTTTCCTGGATTTCTCAAAACACAGAGTAAAGGAAAGACGAGCAAGGACTGGAAAAACTATAAGATGAAAGGGCAAAAATGAGGAAAAGAAGGCAAGATCAGCTAAAGATTATTTCTGAAAACGCTGTAAAAAATTAGGTGCTTGTAGAACTTTAAAAATGAACCGTTTTAATGGCTTTCCTGAGACTTAACTATTTTAAGTACATACAATTAAATGTGTAAGTCATTTTAAACTTAATAAACCATTTAAACTTTAAATTGGTTTTGTTGTTTAATATTATGTGCTTCATCTTGTGTTTTCTATGAAAATGTACAACACCCTACTTATAAGACAATAAACACACACACACACACATACTTGAATTTGTGGTTTACGGGGACTCTACATAGGCATAATGGTTTTTATACTGTACAAACTGTATGTGCTATTGCCCTACACCAACCCTACACCTAAACCTACCCCTTTTTGAATTTCATAAAACACCGTTTAGTATGTTTTTTTTTAAGCCTTTTGTTTTACGGGGACACAGGAAATGTCCTCATAAACCATGTTTACGTTGTCGTACCCATGTCATTATACACATTTGTCTCCTCGTAAACCATATATACCAGTACACACACACACACACACACACATGTCTGGTTTGCTATCCTTGTGGGGACTCTCCATAGGCGTAATGGTTTTTCTACTGTACAGACCGTATATTCTGGCACCCTACACCCAAACCTACCCCTTACAGGAAACTTTCTGCATTTTTAGATTTTCAAAAAACTGTGTGATTTATAAGCTTGTTTACCCGCGGGGACCTCAATTTAGATCCCCACGAGTCCCCATGAGTCTGTGTGTATTCAGGTTTAAGTCCCCACCTAAATAGAACAACAGGTACACACACACACACACACACACACAAATACATACTGTACATACATACATACATACATAAATCTGTAATTAAACATAAATACTACTCTAAATAAATGAAAACAAATTCTATATAATAAAAATAGAAAAAGAAAAATTCAACCTGCTGTGCTTGTTGACAGTTAATTTTACTGTCATTGTTTTACTGTAATTGAAAAGCTACTGTACACTGATGTGCATTAAATCCCTGAAGGATGTTGGTTGTAAACTATAAAAAGCTACAATAATCAACTAAATGTTTGCTTATCTTTTGAAATGTTTGAAAAAAAATATATATATATATATTTTCAATTTATTTATTTATTTATTTATTTTCTGTGGATGGGCCTTGTCTTACTGCTTTCATCAAGGTGCAATGGAGCATCACATATGAAGCAATGACAAGCTTGGTAACACATTGTTTGAGTTCCTGTTTCAGTAACCAAAATAAATCTGAAACAACAAAGAAAGGATTAAAAATGGAGATATACAGAGCTGCCACCCCAGACGGCACCCTCACATGCAGGTCATCGGAGATTCAGCTGCACAGCACTCACACACACACACACACACACACACACCCCTCTTACACACTGTAACCCCTATCCTTCAGGATGAACGCAGTGTGGTTTTCACTGTGCAGAACTGAAACTCTAATAACTTCACACACAAACAGAAGATGGGCAAGTCTTATGCCCACACACGATGACACGCTGTATCATTCCCTTCCCTGTCACATGGGCAGACATCTCCAGCACAACATAACAACCAAAATAATGATAATAGACCCATCGTCATCATAATTAGGAGATGGAGAAGAATGTATCTCTGTTACTAAGCTTTTTCAAGACAGCTTTTTATGAAACCGTATAAATTACTGAGGCAGATGGGCACTGTGCCCTTAAACTCATTAACAATGCCAGAGGTGACAAACAAGTTCAAGTGACCTTGGTATAATAATTAGACCTGACTTATAAAATGACAGAATGCAAAATAGGCAGCAGGCTGAAATGCTCTTTTTTTTCCTTTTTTTTTTTTTTTGGTTATCTTTTACTCACTCTTGTTCCAAATCCATTTGATTTTTTTTTCTTCTTTTTTTGTGTGGATGAGTTGTTTAGCAGAAAGGTTCTCTTTTCTAAAAGAAAGCAGACGCTGATATGAGTTGTGCACAATATTTTAAGACTTTTAAAGCCATATATATGATAAAACAGACTGGAATTGAAGTCATTATCCACATTATCCATGTCGTAAAAGGTTTGATGTCACTGTTCCCTAATGCTTTTGGTTCCTTTGTGTGTCAACTAATCAAAATACATAAAGTTTGAACACCACTGTGAAAAATATGTAGGATTTACACTTTGTCATACATAAAATGAGTAGTTATTATGAAAATGATTTATTTGAGTTTTTTCAAATAAGTTTTTTCGGTGTGCAAATAAATAAAAAACATATTTAGTTTAATTTAAAAAAATGTAAAAAAAAAAAATAAAAATACATTTAAATAAAACTGTTATATAGTTTAAATTTATAGTAACATTTAATTGATTGAACTTCGAGTACTTTTTTGACCAACTTGAGTAGCAAAAGTATAAGTATGTTTATATGTATAGGTATATAAGTATATCTTAGTATGCCATTTCATAATTACTTAAATTGTTTTTATATGATTAACATGTACTACTGAATGTAATGACAAGTATTCATGATACTTCTGTTGAAACTTGTGTCATGTATTTAATTAAATAAATTTGCAATTATACATTTGTAACTATGAAGTTGCAGTTCAGTACATTTTAGAGCATATAGGGCCCTATTTTAACGATCTAAGCGCATGGTCTAAAGTGCATTCAGGGCGTGTCCGAATCCACTTTTGCTAGTTTAACGACGGGAAAACGGTCGGCACGCCCGGGCCCATGGTCTAAACGGGTTGTTCCTATATTCTCTTAATGAGTAATAGGTGTTTTTTTGGGCATAACGTGCAATAAACCAATCAGAGTCTCATCTCCCATTCCCTTTAAGAGCGAGTTGCACTCGCGCCATGGCGGATTCGCTATTTAAACGGCAGAATTTTAAGGCGCACAGACTGAACTTGTCTCCAGAGAGCAAACGGATCTGCTCATGCGAGAGCAAATAGGTAGGCTAATTCTGATACACGCAATGACTATCCATTATGAAATGTATGACATTTTTATATTTATGTAGCCTACACAATAATATTCTTTTACACTGTAATCCTTTAATCTTTAATCTTTGGCATGTTTATGCGCTGCTGAGTGTTTATATATATGGGCATGTTTATATATATTGCGCCATTGACTTTAGACCAGGTTTGAGTTGGTCTATGGCGCAGTCTATTTTCAGTTCTTCAAAATAGCAACGCATAATACCGCAAATAACAATGCGCCTGAACACACCTCTTTTTTTCTTTTTCTTTTTTAAATGCATTTGCTATTTAAATAACGCGGCGCAGGATGGGAAAAGGAGAACTGCGTCGGGCTGAAACTAGCAAAAACACTTGCAGCGCAATCGCATTGTGCCGGGTGTATGATAAGGCCCATTAACTTTAAGTCTAATATCAAATAACACATTATAATTAAAATTATAATCAAATACTTTACATGTGCTTTAGAATGTTAGTCAACACACCAAAATAAGTGTACTTCTTTAAAGCAAAAGTCTATTTTTACTGTTTTAATTACAAAAGATGATGTATTTTTCATCAGTCATGAAAGCGTACTCTAACTACACTTAATATTAATATTATTTTATCTGCAAATACATTTTTTAAATATACTTTTAAGATTTGAACACTGCAAGTAGACATTAAGCACACACAATGCAATTAAGCACTTCTTTTTAACCAGTGTATGTTTTCCAATGAAGAAAGTAAGTCAAGTGGGTATTGAACTAAACAAGGATGAGTAAATAATTATGGATTTTTCATTTGTGGGTGAACTGTTCCTTTAAGACCTGTGACCTGTGTGTTCACAGAACTGCTCTCTTTGCAAACACTGCATGGTAACACACCCAAGGTTAGTCCATTATAATGCATAATTAACAAATGACCTCTTTTGTTGACCCATTATTTAAGCTTGAAAGTACAGTGATGTGGTTCTGGGTATGCTCTGTATAGGTTCAGTTGTCTGGGCACGTGAGGGTGGGGAAGGAATTCTGGGAAACAAAAAGCATTCTACATTGTTTAGAGGGTGTGACTATAGAGATTACAAGATGAATGAGTGGCAATTAACGTATTGTGTAGAGTTGGGAAACTTATCAATGGTAAATATTTGGATATATTGTTAAAGGAGATTAATCATTGAAATAAAAAACTGAATTAATCCATCTAGAACTGCCATTTAATTGTTATAAATCAATGACTGAAACATACCATACATTACTATTGTCTTACCAGTTACACCCTGTAATAAACCTGTACAGTCATGAATAGGGTATCATGACCACAGTACATTTAGGTGAATTGCAAAGACTTCATATATTAATTTGATTCTCAGTTCATTTAGGACAGGTTGCTTTGATTGAACTCCATTCAAAATCTCTGGAAGTGTAATAACCAAAAGTGCACTTCATCTTCCCTCTGCTTAGGATGCACAAATTAGACAAGTGGCCTGGTCAGAGTCTCTCTCTCGCTCTCTCTCTCGCTCACTCACTCACTGTGCACTGTAATTAATTTAATTGTTTGGCCGTGTGCCAGTCAGCCAGTGATTTGTGTCCTAGCCCAGACAGACAAGCAAGCCAAAGGCCCCTCAGTTAAGGCGGGACAGGTGCCCACTCCAATGCCTGTCTGGGACGGCCTATTTGATTGGAATGCTGTTTGAAGTCCCCTGGGAGATTTCTAGAACATTATAATATATGCAGTATGTGGTCATGTGTTGTAGGTCCATCCCAGGTGGAATAGAGTCTTGTAGCCAAAAAAAAAAAACATTTTGAAGAATATCCTGGCTGCTTTTTATGCCATATTTAAATTGAGAACTACATGTTGTGATAAAATATGGTGATTTTCAAGGGGAATTTGGATTTAGAGGTATAGTTCACCCAAAAATGAAATTCACTCACCCTCAAGCCATCTAGGTGTATATGACTTTCCTCTTTCAGATAAATACAATTGGAGTTATAAAAAAAACCCGTCCTGGCTCTAATTAGCTTAATGGCAGTGAATGTGGGTCGAGATTTTGAAGCAAAATAAAGTGCGTCCATCCATCATAAAAAGTGCTCTACATGGCTCCGGGGGCTAATAAAAGCCTTCTGAAGTCAAGCGATGTATTTGTGTAAGAAAAATATCCATATTTAAAACTATATAAACCGTAATCTCTAGCTTCATCTAACTACTGTACGCGTGTTCACGAGAGAGTGGCGTCCTGCCAATGATGTAGGATGTAGGCAAACGCAGTAACGAACACAGAAGCGTAGAGGAGAACTAACCCTTTAAGGGTGAGTAAATCAGGGGGTATTTTTCATTTTTTGGGGGGAATCCTGAAACACAACATATCTAAGAATAAACTAACTTTGCTTTTACAGTTACAGAATATGGATTTCTTTGAAATTCATTTGATTTTAATTGTACTTTCTTACATTCAAAAGCAATTCTGTATCCTATTTGCTTCCTCAATTCAATTCCACTGGCATTCCCAATTCTGAATGCCACACAACCCTGTTCTCCACTATCCTGCCAAATAAAGGCAAAAAGGCCAGTAAATACCACAAAGTCTTAAATGCATACTTGCCATTTTGTGTGAAGTATGTGACAGGCCAGAGGGAGGAATTGTAAATTAATACCCACTGTGGCCATTTCTGCAGATCAACGTTTCCTGTAAAGGCAGAGAGAAGTGGAAATGGGGATTAACGGGAATAACACAGAGATGGACAGTTCAGACCCAGCAGGGGAGCGGGACAGAAAGTCAAGTGAAGGAGGGGGGAAAAAGAGAGGGGAAAAGAAAATGGGGCAAAGAAGGCGGTAGACACTGACAGTAAAGGAGAGAAGAGGCAGCAGACGTAATTCTA
Organism: Onychostoma macrolepis; assembly: GCF_012432095.1. NCBI lineage: Eukaryota > Metazoa > Chordata > Actinopteri > Cypriniformes > Cyprinidae > Onychostoma > Onychostoma macrolepis. The sequence goes on along the minus strand of NC_081174.1, from coordinate 9,747,969 downwards.
CTTTAGCTCTTCGATTCCTGGCAGATGCTGACTGTGGCCCCTTGATGACTCAGGTTGATCGCACCACTTTTACAGCAGGTCCAGGATCAGTCGTAAGCCCCTGCTATCAGAGCGATGACTCCGAATGAGTCACAGCCTGATGATCTCAGCTGATCAGAGCACTGCAGGTATCGGATTATTTCTGGTGTTCATCGTCTTACTTTCATCCAATTACACACAAACACACATACCGTAACTACATACATTAACAGATAACAATATGCTTTTACGGTCTGTGATATGGGGCTGATGCTGTGTTTATTTTCAACTTTGAACCTACAGTAAATATACATGCATACATTAGAATTCCCCTTCATATATTCATGACAATGGTGATACTGTCAATGTGTGTATACATTATTAGAATTTCCCTTCAAATATACATGACTGTGATGATATACTATATGTGTTATGACTGTCATAGTCCACATGTGTTTTCTGGAATTTACACAATTCAGTGTCAAATATCAGTGCAAGACAGATGATCATGAGCTAGAGAGGACCGTTCAAATATGTACGTCTTTTGTTTTGGAGCTAGCATACAACGTGGGGCCATTTCTAGTCCAACTGATGAGTTAATATGCTATATGATGTTGGTCTATGAATCTGACTTTACAAAAAAGTGGACTGGTGTGCAGCACTAAAACATTTTGTTTTAAGATTGATTACTTATTCTGAGTGCCTATTTACACTAAGAGCAAATAGCCCACGTTGTTGGCAAAGGCTTTTTATACTTACTCTGCCCACCAATGTGGACTAGACAACATTACAAAAGACGGTTGTCATATAACAGCTGGTAAAGTGCGTAGCATAGTCTTTTTGACTTATGCCGAAATCTTTCTTCTCCCTTTTCACATCTCATATCACATTGGAAAAGCATTTTTTTTTTACTAAAAATGAAGGAAATACAGCTATTTTTACATAGTAATATAATCTATCGCTTTTTGCACTTAATGTAAATAGCATGTATAAAAAGTATAAAAAGAATCCAATGCATCTATTACTGAGAAAAAATACTATTTTCACTTAGTGTAAATGCAGCTAGCAAACGGCTACTTCTTCTAAATGCATTTGACATCTCTATGAGTTTGTTCATCGTTTCAGAAATCCATGTCCAGCTGCTAAGTCTCATAAGATTGTAAGTCAAATACTATTCCTTGTATCAACATGAGAATGAAGTGATGAGTAAGAGTGGTGCTTCTAGTTCCTGTATGCTAACGGCTAACTTCTTTTCTTCACTGAGAGTGAGTGACACAATGCATTGCAATAAAACAAGAATGCTCCCATTGTAGTTAATGAAGCTGTCTAAAAGTGTGTTCATATTTATAATTTTTCTGTTAATTTTTACTGACGAAATCAAACCATTTCAATAGCAATCAATGCGCTTGGGAATTTCAGATGAGGGTGAAAAATTTTCCTCCACAGATTTCGCAATAGGTTTCAATTGGTCAAGTGGATTCGCCATGTTGGCAAACAGACCAATATTTGATTTTTAGGAAAAACGTATGCAAGAAGGTCCACCCCTAAACATAGCCATGACTGGAGCATAAGCAAATCATACAAAAACATATAAATGATGTTGTACGAATTTATAAAAATTAAACAAAACAACAGACAATGGACATTTTGGGCCATGAAATTTCGCTAACATGATCGCATCTTAACAATGTCCTGTTAAAAATGAAAACTTCATAAAACGTACATTATTACACCAACTATCATGGCATTTCTCCACTTTCTAACTAAATTGTTCACCTTTGCAGTCACCTGTCAACTCTTAAAAATATTTGTTCTTATTTAGTATGATTTCTACATTCTGGGCGGGTTCACTAAGAATGAATTGTGCACACTGATGGCACTGATGCTAATATGCACACACTGTCTGTGTTGTCTTAGCCTCCGAACACTTAGCATTTGAATACTTTTATCACCTGATTTAACTGGATTACAAGTGGTTAGTGAATACATACAACATTTAGTGAGTTTCATTTCAGCGGCCTGAAGGTATTTCCACTCATTAATCACTAGTCCATTCATTTTCCCATTGTTTTGATTTTTTCAGCCTTCTCTGTTTTTCTCAAGCTGTTGTAGCAAATGTTGGCGCACAGAGAGGATTTTGGACCATCTCTCTTGTTCTTGTATGTGGGTGTATATGAAAAGTGTCAGGGGTCAGTTGAGTGCCAGGCTCTTCTGTCTCCATGGAGTGTTTTACTTTACTCTTGACTTTGCCGGCACCCCCAACACAGGTTTTACATATTGGTGAGAGACAGGGACTTCCCTCTCTATCTCTGACACATACACCCCCTACACACACAGCCTTATCTAGAAGGGATGTGCTGAAAACACAGATAGCTTTAATTGCTTACATTTGCTTTCATACTGTTTATACAATGGAAGATAATATCATTGTTTGTCCGAATCTGACTGGACGTTAAGTTATGAGAAGTAGACACATTCAGTACTGTATGCAAACAAGCACACAACACTTTCTGCCTAGGTGGTTCTGTACTGAGAAAGCAACAGAAAGAGAAAGAAAAAGTGTAAGAAAAAGAAAGTGAAAGAGAATCCTAAAAGATTATGCTGATCCAGGATAGATTATAATGTATGTAAACATAGATATATGTTTTATTTTCTTAATTGAATTCTAATAATGTGCACCTACTGTTTTAAAAGTTAGATTATATGTTTAATCTTATATCTTTATAATTATTCAATTATTATCATTATTTATTTTTCCTACTTTAATTTTAAAAGTGATTCCTGGACATGTAATAAATGTATTGTTGATTCCTGACCATGTGATAAAAATACTAATGACACATATTTAGAAGAAGTTTCATTTTTCATGATATCAAGTGGCCCTAACTGAGGAATCACCCTTTTACAGTAGAGTATTTGTGATATTCGGTGAATATCACAAACAGCTTTTAACCAGAAACAGCCCACAGCTGGTTTATCGTACATTAGAGGGAATTTCTAATGTCTGCCCTGTTTCTCAGTGCAAAGGTGTAAAGTACAAGAGAAAAGCCCCCTGTTCAGCGAGCTGAGCCCCTCGCGTTCAGTACACCCACACAGACTGTGCTCTGTCTGCCCCCCACTTCGACTCCTCACGGTGATAAGACACAGAAAAACACACAAGAGATATCTCTATTATTTGACACGCAAACCAGCCAAGTGTAATTCCCAGAGGTAAAAAGATAAGGGGTGTGAGATAAAAGAGAAACAGAAAGAGAAAAAGATGCATGCCATTTAATTCCGCACAAAAGCCCTCTATCCAGTTCCTTTATCTTTCCCTGTTTTTGCTCCTCATCAGAGTGAAACGGCGGCACAGTGAATCAGCACTATGGTCACATGACCATCGGGAGATCCCTCCACAGCACAGTCATGTGATTGGCTGGAAGCTTCTCCCACAGCCAAAGCTGCTTCCCAGAAACCTGAGATGAGAAGGACAGAAAAAGAGAAGAGTGTGTGTATGTGTGTGTAACTTATCTGACCTTTTTGACTTTATAGGGTTTATTATATCTGATACACAAATTTCTAAGGCCTCTAAATTCTTCTAATACATGCCTTCTGTCGTCTGATTGAGTTTATACTTTTTAAGCAAATAAACGGCTTTTTAGTATAAAAATTGTAAAAATGTCAATTTTTATAAAAGAAACATGAGCATGTTCTCCTATATCATATGTAAGGCATAAAAGCCTGATGTATCAAATATGATACTTAAGACAAAACACAAATACAAATTTATGTTTATATTTTATTATTCATTTTGTTTAAAAGTTTAGTAAAGTCAGGCTTTAGAGGGTTAAGCAATATCATTCTGGAAAACCAGAAACACACAGTGTTTTGAAGCTTAAAAATGTCCCGGTGTTAGATGCACAATTATAAAATAATATGGAAAAGGGCAAAACAATCCTATAGACTTACATTAACAAGAATATTATAGAAAAATGCATGGGCTGTTTAACTTGAGCCAAGGTTGGGTCAAAGACATTTTAAAATCAACTTATAAATGATTGCATCTAAAATCCTGTTAAAGATCGTGACACACTCTTCACCATCACAGATACACACTAACTCCTACACCTCAGGTTTAATGTCACAGTGCGATACAGTAGTAGAGTCTGGATGAGAAAACACTGTGGTGGTTTCAATGGAGTGGGCGTAAATGCGCTGGTGGTTTTACGTCGTAGAGCTACAGGGTACATTACCATAACACAACCTTATACAGCTCCTCATTCTCTAATATAGTCACATTAAAGTGCGGGAATGGGGATTATCACTAATAATTTATGTATGGAGTCATGTGCAATATCAGTTCGCTTATAAGTAGGCCTACTGTATGTAGAGCTTAATTTATATTAAAACTGAATTTACTTGTTTTACACTGATTATGATTGACTATGTTTAAAGCCTTAAACTGCTAATTGCCATAGAACTTAATAAGGAAGTGATGTAAAACAGTTTTTGTTAACATACTTAACGTTGATTTGGCGTTAGCATGCTGCTAAGCTAACAGGACGACACTCCAACAAACAAAACAATCAACCGATGACACAAAACAATATTTATTAAAACATAAATGAAATGTTATAATCAACACTTCTATTGCCTCATCTGCCATTTTGGATTTATTTTTTTTTACTGAGCTTGTCGCAGTGCATTCTGAGATTGTTGATGAGCATGTTTGTTATCATTCAGTGGAAAATGAAAACACAAAGTGCATTGAAACTTAAAAGTCAAATACAAAAACATTTACATAAGGTTATGCAAAGGCTGCTTTCATTGTGATATTTGAGTCATTTTCCAACAAGTCATCTTCGCTTTCATGTAATAAGGTCTTTGTTTGGGGAACGATCAAGATTGTTTTCCGGTAGATTATTTGTTTATTGTTATCAACTTCATGATCTTCTGTATAATTTATAAAGGTACGAACGCGTAATGCAAATATAATTGTAGGCATGTCACCACAAATTACTTTACGTGGCAGCACAAATACATTTTAAAGCTAATGATAATGAGAAGAATAGTATATTTCACATTTCTTTATCTAATAAAAGCTTTCTTCTAGTCATGTTTTTACTTGTGAATGAACAGAAGCGAGTTTCTTAACTGTACTTGATGTATTACGGAATCGCCGTCCCCCAGGTGTCCTTTCAGAGCAAAACTTCAGCCTTATAGTTATGGTAAAAGAACTCTGACTTGTAATTTGTAAAGTGATATGTCTGTCAATGAACTATGTCATAATGCTCTTTAATGTCCTGGGAGAGTTCTGATCATGCCCACCTGTGGTTTGGGTTCACGGTTCATTGGTTCCTATAGTAAGCGACATGTACAGATTCTGTAGGAGGCTGGAGTTTCTAGGTCTGCTCATCACTTGTTACGCTCAGAGAGTTACAGTAAACACTTGAAGCATGTTCACATAGGTACTTTTTGGTCTGCAAATCATTCAGTGTTGCTTCGTCAATCCATTTCTACAAGATTGCATTTTGTTTTATTCTGTGTGTGCATTTTTGTTTTATAATGTCTGTGTGAGTAATAATAGTTCAAGCCCTATTTTCAGTGATTTACGTAATTGTTCTTCATTACTATGATTAAGTATTATTTTGTAGAAATTGAAATTGATACCTCTACATTTCAATAGCAAAACATACTTTACTCCTTTCAATTTAGATTTTCATTTATACATATTCTGCTCATTATCATATGACAAATCCATTCCAATGTACAAATGTAAATGGCCACAACCTTTATATGTCAATAATTTTGAATTCAAGCAAATATGGATGAATTTGTCTCGAGCATGAACATTTGTTAACTTTACTTTAACTGACAGTAACTGACAGTAAAGTTAGCAGCAAGTTAACAGGTTTCATGATAGACACTTGAGGGTAATTTCTATGTACATTTTACACCCTTTCTTTTTTACATACAGTATAAGCGCTTTGAAATCGGGGGAAAATTTGTAAACTTTTTCTCCTCCTTTTATGAGATTGTGGCAGTTCAAGCCCTATTGACTTTAATGTTGTGTCACAACGCCACCTTTTTTTGGGAGAAAGCTGACATGAGATAACCATGTGTGAACCTACGGTAATTACACACACTGCTGAGTGACTTACAGTAACAGCCTTCTCTGAATTACCGCACCAAAAATATATACGACTATGACATTTCTTCAAGTATACATGGATCTAATGAAAACATTTGAGATCACTTTGATTGTGGGCCAATGCCTTTGCACTCATCTTGTAAAGTTATGCTGGTCATGTTTTGAAAATGTTATTGCCTCAGTTTAATGTTATATTATATATATATATATATATATTAGTAGACAAATAGAATAATACCATGTTTTCTAGTAAAATGCAAAAACGAAAACAAAATCTAAAAACATCTAAATAATTTAAAATCTAATAATTGAGAAGCCTGGTTTAGAGAATGCATATTGAGTTTATTTTTCTTACCCCAGTGGCACTTTTAAAGCAAAAATCAAACTTTTATTTTTTATTTATTTAAATTTTTTTAGGTTCATGCTCCAAATGAGAAAGGGAAAAAAAAAGCCTCAAAAGGAAAGTTCACTTTGAAAGGTATTCAGTCTTTATTTTCGCACACCCTAAGGTTGTTCTAAACCAGTCTTATTATTTTATTTTCATTTAAGGAATAAATGCATTTTTAATTTAATTTACAGATATCTGATTATATTCATTCAAGTAATTTTATATTGTACTGTTATATCGATGTTTATGTTGTTTTACTGAACAACAATGATAAACTTTTATTATTATTATTATTATTATATAAGTAGATTTTATTTTATTTTATTTTATTTAACACACATACTTATTTACTTTTCAAATTTGCACAACATACCTGTGCATACAAAATTTTCTATTTTGTATATTATGGTTTTGCTATTTTGTACATTGTATATTTGTATATTATTCTTTTATTGTGTCTAGTCTTGTCACTCTGTTGCACTGTGGAGCTTCTGTCACTAAAACAAATTCCTTGTATGTGTTAACATTCCTGGCAATAAAGGGATCATTCTGATTCTGATTTGTTTCATTTTATTGTATTTTACAGATGAATTAGAGTCCAATTTGGAAATTAACTGTGACCTGAAAGGCTTCACTAAACAAGTCTGTTCCTGTTCATTTCATCCCTTATCAGGTAATCTCTAACAGATCCCCTTACCTGACTCTGACTATTAACTATACACAACACAACTGGCTCCAGTTTACCATTAGGGCACATAGCCAAGATACCAAGCTTGACACAAAGACAGCAGAATCAGGGCATTGCGGAGCAGCTAATTACAAGAGCACAGATAAAGTAGCTCTCCCAGCTCGCTACATCAATAATGTAGAGTGCCGCTATCCACAGCCTGGGCCAGCTAGACAGATTCAGGACATCCACTGTAGCCTTTGTCAAAGACAGCCTCTATGCTCCTCTCTTGCTTTCTCTCTTCTTTGCTGTCAGTTTCTTCTCTTTCTCTTGTGAAATTGTCTTTGGGGGTCCTGAGTCCACTCCTACGGCTCCAAAGTGATCTTTAGGTCTCAAGTGAGCTTTGGCCAGAGAAACAGTCAGATTTGTTTGTAATGTTAAATTATTCTGATAAATAATTCATGTAATATCCCTTTTGAAAAGACTTTGAGTTGAGCATTCTGTAAATCATTAATATTCCTCTATACTGGCTCTATTAGGGTTATTATTAATGATTTCTCGTCATTCTATGAATTTCAATTGTCAATTCTTAAAAAAGAAATTGCAATGCATGCTCATTGGAAAAAATGTGCCTGTGGTGACATTGCTGCAAACTATTGTGTTCCTTCTTGAAAACACTTTCAAAGTAAAATGTCCAATGGTTGGCACTAAAAGCCTGTTGATGAACGGGAATCTGGCAACAGTTTATTACAGTGATTGTTGTATGTATCACAGCAGTTTGGAAATGAAATGTCCAAAGAGTGGTGCTAAAAGCTTAAAGCTCTATTGCGTTTAAAAATGACGTTCCACCTACTCTAAATCAAAGCTTAAACCTAATCGATAATGTTAAAAAGGCAAACATGAGCTAAAAAAAAAAACTTTTTAGATCACTTCTACAAGTCTTTGAGCTCTTTTATGACTCGTGTTTCACGGGACTAGTACCAAAGTGCTTTGCATTGCAAGTGAAGTGTTGTACCAGGTGCGCTACTGAGCAGGTTTACTACATCAGAAAAGCCATACACAGGAAGCTGGTTATGCGATGCAAATGTCAAAATGTATTTATTTAAAAATCATGCACTATGATAAAGTGTTTTGAGCACATAATCTAGTATTGTGCAAGTCTTTATTAATCAATAATCTGCCCTGTAATCATAATTTGTGTGCAGAAATGTGAAGCTTAAGATTTTATAAAAGCACTTCATTTAATAAACATCACATTTTTATTTTCAAACTTGTGTATTATTTGAGCTGTCATTTTAGTAATTGGAACAAAGTTGTAAAATTTGATATAACTTGTGGTTAGTCTTATGACCTTTGCTATTTTAACATCTACAAATTGGCTCCATTCACTTTCATTGTAAATACCTCACTAAAAACCTATATTCTTTTTCTTTTTTAAAGAAGTTGAGGGATGACATGAATAAATTGAGGGAAGAAATGAAGTGGTAATCAACATTATGTCACAAGTGCTGCCAACTGAGCCTAACTTGCACTGAATCCAGAATATTATTTTAAGGTAGTTCAGCCAGCTGTCTATTTTGTATTTTACATGTGTGGCACTACACAAAACAGACTGCGCTAGCTTGCACGTGACTAAACAACAGTCTTGGCACACATACACACAATTTCATTTTCATTTTAATCATGTATTTGGCTCTGCTTGCTGTATGAGCCCAGACTAATGAAATGAGTCTGTGTGTCTATGGAGAGGTCAGTGGGTACACGAGGGCGTAATTGATGTCTGCGCATGAGAAAGAGAGAGAGAGCGAGACAGAGAGAGAAAGAGGCCTGTGAGTATAAGGGTGAGTTATTGATGTCTTTGTGACTAGTTGTCATGTTTAGGTCACTTTGGCGTAAGTACCTACTAAATATTCAGCATCTGGCTCAAGGGCAAAGGAAACAGATCATAGGACAGGCAGTAGGATAGGACGGTCATGGACAGAAATGGAAAGGAGAAAAAGGAGTGGAAAAACAAAGAAACAATCCATCAAGAGCCTCTTTTATCATTGCAGATTTGGAGTTAGATAGGAAAAGTACAGGGAATTTACTAAAACAAAACTCATTGGGAAGATCCCATCAGTCTCTGAAAATCCCAACCTCAAAGCACAAACTCTGTAACTAGTGCCACTGGATACTCTAAACATATGTCCACAATAAAGAAAAGGAAAAATCTGGTTTAAAACACATGCGGCAAGTTTTTAGAAATGTTTTTATGTTGGTTTCATATGGCTTTGAAAAACTTTTGTACCATTTTTGAGAAGATTAAATTTAAATTGTCATGTGGTGTAGCCAAGATGTAAGATGTTAGATTATTTTGGTTGCTTCACATGCCTTTGGTTTGGTGGACAAAGCTTTTTAAAATATTAATAATCTCTAAAGGAGTTTTGTTACAATGTTCTTAGAAATAATAATTTCCAAAATTCTTAAGAACTCATATTTTGTCTTCATTATGATTTCATAAAAACAGAATTTTAATAAATGGATGGATTACATTTTTTTTGTAGTCATATCATTGGCCTTTAAGTCACATACACAAAATATACTGTATTAATTATTTTACTAAATAGCAAAATATCAAACCAAGTGGCATACTGGTTTACAAAATTTTAGGCCCTTTCTCAACCCTTTTTTTTGGGGGGGATAATTTCAGATGATTTGTAACCAAATTATCTCAATAATCCTACCTATTCAGATAATTTAAGGGGCCAGTGTATGTTCTTCAGTTCCAAAAGGGTCATTTCTATGTGCATTTTTTAGTGTAAATCTACAGTACGTGACCATGGATGCAAGGATGTTTAAGCATATGGTCGTATGTCTAATCTGATGTAAGAACTGCAGGGTTGTGATCAGGTGACATCATCACGCTGTGACTCATCAGAGCCACACTAATGCAGCTCCTCTGCTGAAGTCATCAGCCTGCAGCATCAGATCGAACTGATCCTAGATCTGCTTTAAAGTGGCGTGATCAACCTGCTGTGAGTCATGAAGGGCCACCGTCACCCATCTGCCAGGAATTAAAATCAGCATTACCGCTGCTGCCTTTCAGAAGGGTAAAGAAAGAAGGAATGCGAGCAGATTGCTGAGCTTGCTGACTTGTCAATTAAAACATGCCTAGCTTTGACAGCAAAGCTATTCATTTAGCACTCAGATAAAACAAGCCACACATACACTCAACAACACACAATCGCACACGTTTCTTCACCCTGAACAGATGCTTTTTGTTTATTCCATAGGGCTCATATCATGTGGAATTAAATTTTGTTTGATCTTTTGAGGTGAATTAGCTTAATGCTGAAAAAAAGCCATTTTGTTGGCTGAGACAACTTTTATGGACTCTCTGTTTGGTGCCTGATTAGAAATTACAGAAAACTTTTTGCAATATGTTAGGCTACACCCTCAGAAATAAAGGTACAAATGCTGTCACTGGGGCGGTACCTTTTCAAAAGGTACATGTTTGTACCTAAAGGGCCCATTTTGGTACCTTAATGGTACATATTAGTACTTAAAGTGTACATATTTGAACCTAATAGGTACAAAAATTTACCACCTTTTTTTGTGTACCACCCCAGTGACAGCTTTTGTACCTTTATTTCTGAGAGTGTACTTCTTAATCATGAAAATGTGTTCATTCATGTCTTCTGATGTAGTAGCCTAAACATTTCCATGTTTGTGTTTTCACTTAGCCTTTGATTAGCAAGCTGTTAGCTTAACTTTATAGCTTATGACATCTTGATAGCTGGTTAAGTTTTTGATAAGAAATTGAGGGGGGAGGGGTTCATTTAATTAGAATTTCTAAAAATAAGTACACTTAAGGTCATTGCACACTGAGTCCGAAATTTTTGTATGCGTTTTTACGGGGGGGTTTTTTGTTGGGGATTTGTCATCCTTTCCTATCAAAATGCTCGGATGCGGAAACGCAGAAAATCGAACCTGATCTGATTTTTCTTTTATTGACACAAGGTGAGGTCGTATTTATTTTTAACGTGTGAAAATTTCAAATGAGAATTTCGGACTCAGTGTGCAAAGACCTTTACTTTAAAAAGCATACTTAAAAAAAAAAGAGTACTTATGGAAACAGAAAATACTTTAGTATGAACCGAATGTAATGTTTACAGACACTTAACTGCATGTTTTTTACAATTTCATTTTTCGTTTCATTTTTTCACATTAGGAGTGCTTTTTTGACCCATTTAAGTAGGACGTAAGTACATTTTTATGTGCAATTTCATAATTCATTTTATTCAATACAATCAAGCGCACTTCTTTTTCACAAGGGTCTGATTTACACCCTTTACTATGTATTTTCCCTAACAAGACTCCTTTACAATGTGTTCCTGTTTGCAGCCTATCAGTCATAACCGCTCACACATACAATCCTTTTATCTAGTTTCTGGTCCCCTGGCAGAATCTCTGAGGGTCAGGACACATCCCCTCGCTTCCTTTCCTTACTGTCTGCTCCCTCACCTTTCACCTTTCCCACAATCCTCACACACTTCATCTGCAGGAGCCGAAAAGATTCACACAGGCCGTTTCAAACGGAAAGGCTGCATCCTCCGGAGGTCGCATTTGTAGGCTGCATACGTCATAAAGAAGATCTTATTTTAGAATATTAACAGTTATAAATTTGACCATTATTCTTAGTTAAGTGTAAATTGTTGTAATATGCTTTCGACTCAGTTAACTGAAATAAACCAGGCTTGATGACGTATGCAGCCTACAAATGCGACCTCCAGAGGATGCAGCCTTCCGTTTGAGAAACGGCCATAGATTCCAAAATGTGCTTCTAACATCTTTTACAGCCTAATCTGGACCTTAAAGCAACAGTTCATCAAACCGTGTCATTATTTACTCACAGTAGTGTCATTCCAAAGTGAACTTCCACTTTAACTTTTCACCTTCACTTTTAGATATAGTTATTTGACTGTGTATAAAACACTAAGTCAGTAATATTTTGTTTGAGAACGAAATGCAGAACAATAATCAATTTGTTAGCCAAATGATGAATCAAATACCACAAGCACACAAACAAGTGCAAGTGTATGCATTAAGGAAATAAAGAAATGCAGTCATTTATGCAAAAACCACAAGAGAGTGAAGTCTTTGAGCCACTTTCAGTTGGCACACTGCCTGGCTGCAACGTGACGGAAGGCAGAAGATATGGGTTTCTGTCTTCATCACACTGCCTCTCACTGACTGTTTAGCATTATGCAGCTGCTTCATGTTATTGACAGTGAGTGATTGAGTGTGTGTAAGAGAGAAACACTGACAGAGGATGAGAGATGAGTGTGAATTATGGTCTGGCTGAGTAGCAGGTATGTTTATTTTAAAAGGGCGGATTACATGCAACAAGTTCACACTAAGCATACATTTCCTTTGCATAGAGACGGCTTCATAACCTCATGCACAGGTGTCTCCAGCACAACTAGTGCAAGCTACTAACTGTCAGCTATCATAAACATGTTTAAAACACTCTTTTAAAAAGCATTTTATGATATGTGAATCTCAAATAATAAGGAATAATGACAGTGTTTGTGTTTTCTTGATGCATTCTGTGATTGTGGTACAGTTTGAAGTGCTTGAGTAACCTACTGTTGCTTGATTAACACAGTTCATTTTGATAGTGTTGATTTAACGTTGTTTGAAAATACGTGATATTTATGCTTACGGATTTGAAAAGCCTTCTATAAGCTACTTTTATTATTCACCCAAAAATTAAAATTCTGTGATCATTTACTTACCCTCATATCGTGCCAAACCCAATACCTTCACTTATCTTCGAAGCATAAATTAAGATATTTTTAATGACACTATAGTGAGAAAATTTTATGACGTGGTGATTTAATGATGACGTGATTCAAAACATATGATTTAAAAAAAAACAAAAAAAAACAAGCATGGATGTCCACCCCTAAACCTAACCATCAATGTGGTGTAAGCTGATAGTAAGAAAAATTATGAATGCGAATTCATAAGAACTGCCAAAAAAAAATTTAATAAAAAAATGGACAAAATGTAAAATAGTTAAAAATTGTGTTGAAACATAAGAGATTTCTGTCCCTTCACCGAAAGTCCTAAACTCTGATGCTTCAAAGAGTTCATAAAGAAATCATAAAATAAATTTTCAGAAAAGATATATGTCATATACTTTATACTGTATTTGTAGCGCATGTTTTCTGTTTACCATATTTGATGTGTTTTCTCTCTCTCTCTATATATATATACATACATACATGTGCACTGATCAGTGTTGCTATGTTAATAAAAGCCTAAATTAAATCTGTGCATCAATTGTTTCTCTTTAGAAGATTTGAATTAAACCACTCGATTTATATGGATTACTTTTACGATGTCTTCATGAACTTTTTGAAGTGTGAAAGTTTTGATGAAATGGAGGGACAGAAATCTTTTAGATTTCATTACAAATATCTTCATTTGTTTGTCTAAGATGAATGGAAGTCTTATGGGTTTGGAACGACATGAGGGTGAGTAAATAATGAGAGAATTTTTGGTGAACTATCCCTTTAAGGCCAACATTTTGTTTAGACTTCCTTTACATGCAAAATTCACTTTTACATGGTGTTTGCATATAAATGTGTCTTAGCAGTGTGTGGACACAACCACCCTGCAAAGATAAAAATCCAAAGACCCCCCGCCCCCACAATAAAATACTGTCCGGTATTAGCATATCTCCGCCCTCAGCCAGTTGTACCGAATACACAAAAAAACAGAAGAGAGGGGTGGGGTGAGCAGTAGCTCATTACCATTTAAAGAGACATGCACCGAAACACATCACTGTGAACAGAGCTGTTTTTGACAAAGTAAAAGGGAATTTTAACCATTAAGGAATATTAAGCAAAGCACGTTGCGGACATTTCATGAAGACCAAATCATACCGACTTTTGTAAAATGGGCATCCGATGACCCCTTTAACTAGGTAGTCAGACCTTGAAATTATCCTTAAAAGTTTATGTAATATGTGAAATGTAATTTATATTGACTTTTGTAGATATAAAACAGCTTTTCTTAACCAGTTAGAACTGTTAGTATACTAACTGAGAGCTAAATGAAAACAAAGAAAGATAAATGTTTAATTTGACCATTTAAGCCTTGTAATAGAATGTAATATGTGACTATCTATCTATCTATCTATCTATAATGTAAAAACAACGTGTCATATGTGTCAAGTATGAATACACAAGGATTTGTATGTATCCATATAACATGGGCAAATGTCTTATGATGTAATATGATTCATGAATGCCTGGAAAATGTCATAGTATCCCGATGAAGTTGGAATTACTGTGTAGGTTGAAAGAAAAACTGTCAAAATATGTTGAGTTGGCTCTGTCTTATTTTAGTACCAAAAACTGTTTATGTGTTTAGTACTTTGAGACTCATATAAAAACACCTTCAGTGCTCAGAAGCTAATTTACATATTTAGTGCATTAACCTGTTTTTCTTCATGTTTCACATGAAAAAATATAACATTTTAGACGAGCAAGTGGAACTTTTCTCTTGTAAGAGGGCATTGACAAGTTAGCAACATATATGAAGTGTTTGACAGGAGGAGAGAATATTTTGGGGGGTGGCGTGTGGGTCGGGTCTATACCTAACCCCTCTCCTTCACCTCAGACTCAGACGGACCAAAGCGCTGGGGGTTGAAGAGTCTGGAAATTATGCATTTTGTGACATGCAGACAGAGTCTGCTTTGACATTCCTGACAGACATTAACCAGACTTTGCTCTCCTTCACAGGGCTATCATTCAGAGTCTCTTTTCATCTGTCCATACAGCTCTCTATTTGATTTGCAAAGCATTCTGATAAATTCACACCTAAAGAACTCCTGCAACCAAAAATGAATGACCTGTCATCATTTTACTCACCCTCATGGTGTTCCAAACCTGTATGACCTTCTTTCATCTGTGAAAAACAAAAGGAGAAATTTTGAAGAATGTTCACGCTACTCTCTTCTCTGTGACAGGGCTATAAAGAAAAAGCAACATAAATTGCATCATAAAAGTAGTCTATACTACTAATGCACGAGTCATCTGAAACCATACAATGTGACAAACAGACTGAAAATGAAATCGCTGTTCACTAGAAATCTTGCTCAACTGCCATGTTCACCATTCACTTTCATTGTTATGAAAAAGGCAACTGAATTGAAAAAAAAGAAGTAGTAAAACAACCATATCATATATTTAAAATGCATTTTTATATTGGTCTAATCGAAAATCATGGCTTCCGGTATAAACTAGTTTTGTTCAGTCTGAGAAAGCAAATAATACTCCCCTTAGAAAAAGTAAAAGAAACTATTAAAAAAAAAAAAATTATTAAATAGTAGAGTGTTATTGTACAGAACACATGCTGTCTAGCTTTACTGACTGCACATTTTTTTTTATTTCTGGTTCTGAATTTTCAAAGTTATTTAATAAAATTATATTAACAATTTAGTTTATGTCTAAAGGAAATAGATTGTATGAGATGTATAGAAGTATGAAGTAGAAATAGAAGTTTTGTCTTTGTGAAAATAAATATTTTTGATTAATATTAAATCAAAATGTAAGGTTTAAACCAAACCATTAATATAATTTGAGAAAAACTAATAAATTTGTCCACATTTTTTATTTTTGACTTTTTTTTTTTTCTCAGTGTGTTATATTTAGCAAAACTTCACCTTTCGTTCCTTGGAAGAAAGTCATATGGATTTTGAAAGACATGAGGGTCAGGCGACAGAATTATAGAATTGTCATTTTTGAGCTTCTTCCACAAATGCAAAGTAACAAAAATGTTATAAACAGTATTCCATTTTTTTTTTTTTTTTAGATCCAGAATCATAGGCATTTCATCAGCTGTAATATGTAGATAGATTGTATTATTTATTATGGTTCACATTATATGATGTTGTATTTGAAGACCATTTATTGGAGTTTTTCAATTTAAAAACATGTCAAAGAAAAGCGTTCACTGGTTAGTGTTATACAGCCATATGCAAACATTTTTATATACATCAATAGCAAAAAAACACGATCTGGCCCAACACATCACATCAAATGCTCTAGCAGACATAAACATACACCTCACTAATAGCTGAGGAAAACATTCGCCCCTTCCTCCCTGATGAACTGGGAAAACAACATACACAAACAGAGGAGAGACCAGAGGCGGAGAGACCCGCAGAGGTCCTGTTCAAATTTCCAGTGCCTCAGGACATCCAGCATCAGAGTGACACACTATATGTGTGTGTGTGTGTCTGTGTGTGTAACACTGTAGTGAGAAACACTCCTGCTTTCCGGAGATGCAGCTATTTTCATACCTGACAGTAATGACAAGATTCAACAGGTTGAAGAGTACACCAAGAACCTGGTGAAATATGTGTTTGTGTACAGTGGATGGAGTTTTGGACTTAATTTTGCTCACGCACAAGGGGTCAGTGAGTTTAAGTGCACTTTTCAATATCATTGCAATGTGTGATGTTCATGTGCAGGCCTGGCCCCTAAGATAAATATTAGCCTTTTTTGACAGGCCCAAACAGTGAATCGACCCACGGTAAGATCATATCTCCTTGTTTGTGAGAAGATCCTTTTGCTAATTATGAAAGTGCTGCAGGCTTTAATCAGCATAAGACCTCAGTTGTTATTCCAGCAATTTTAAGTGTCTCACTTTACTTATGGTCGCCTCTAAATCCCATCTCTCCTTCCTTAATTCTGTCCCTTCTCATCATCTCAATCTACCCTTTTCTCTTCTTTAGTTCCTGTTTTCTAAGTTCCCTTTTCCTTTTGTCCTGCTCTTTCGGTAAAGGGACTTTTTTCCATTTCATTGTTAGTGAACGTAAGAAAGTGGAATGAAATTAGTTTAAAATACATACTATTTTTAAACCCATCCACAACTAAAAATCTTTTTTTTTTTTTTTTTGAAAATGAGAAATGAAAAGAAAGGAGAAGAAGAAAAAGTGAACAATTACTGGGAAAAATTTGTCTTAATAAAATAAATGTTTATTTGTATAATTTATTAAATGAATTCATACTGCTTAATATTTTTGTGGAAACCATGATATTTTTTCAGGATTCTGTGATGAATAGAAAAACAGAATGATCAAAGAACAGCATTTATTTGAAATTGATTTTTTTTTTTTTTGTCAAATTAAAAATGTCTTTACTGTCACTTTTGATCAATTTAATTCATCCTTGCATATATATATACACACACACACACACACACACACACACATGTATATGTATATGTTTATGTATATGTATGTGTATATATATATATATATATATATAAACATATGTATATGTATATATACATATACATATACCGTAGTAAAAAGTAATATATTTAAAATACAAAATAATAATAATAATTTCATACTAAGTATATAGTTCCAATCTATTAACATATTTACTGACATATAATTGTATTAAATTTAGTGCTTTCAAATGATTAATTGTGATTAATCGCATCTGAAATAAAAGTTTTTGTGTACATAATATGTGTGTGTTCTGTGTATATTTATTACATCTATAAATAGACACACATGCATGTATATATTTTTTTAAAAATGTTGTTTGTATATTACATATATTTATATATAAATTAAATGATATGACTATAAATACATGCATGTAAATACATGTAAATATTTTCTAAATATATACTGCATGTGTGTTCATTTATGTATACATAATACATATACACAGTACACAGACATATATTATGTAAACAAAAACGTTTATTTTGGATGCGATTAATTGCGATTAATCGTTTGACAGCACTAATTCAATTTAATTTCAATAATACCGGTCTTTAAATGCAAGATATTTAAAGTGTACCTTAAGTAGACTTGCAGTAGTTCCACTATAGTGCAATCAAATATACTTCAGTATATCTTTAGTTAGACTTCAGCGCTATTTCTGCACAATTAAAGTGCATTAAGTCCAAAATAAGTTGTTCCAATTTAGCAGACTTTAAGTATATCAGTTTAGTATGCTAAAAGTACAATTGCAGGGCATTTTTATTAAGTACAAAAATATGTAAATGTATTGATAGATAGATAGATAGATAGATAGATAGATAGATAGATAGATAGATAGATAGATAGCATTATATATATTTAGAGTACCACATTGTTAGGTTAGCAACATGTTAATGTCAAACTCTGTTGTAGTCGAGCTTCACTTGAGTGCTGTTTACTGTTTGCAGTACGTTTACTGGGATAAACACTGTGTGAAAAGTGTGTTTAGGTGCTGACTACAGGGTATGAACTACAGAGTGTGGGCGGCCACACCTGCTGGAAGTCGCACTGTAATGATGAATCTGTATAAATCTGCACACTGCCTGACTGGAGACACACCCAGTCGTCTTTTTGCATATCATTTGTGACAGGGTGTGTGGATGCAGGAGACATTGCAATCCATCATGTGCTGTGGTATTAAAAAGCCTGTGGAAATGAAGCCACCTCAGGCATTTATGTGTTTTAAAAGTCGAGGCAGTTAAAGCAGCATGTCACTTTATGTGCTGACTACAGAATTCCTCCTTCAACTGTAACATATTCTCTGATATTCTCACTGTGAAAAAGCTTGAGGGTTGTTTGCGGTGTTATATAGCATGTGTGTGTGAAATAGAAAGAGAGAGACAGATTGTTAAGGTAAGGGTCAGCCTCAGGGAAATTCCCTGCTGAAGTTCTTGTGAAACAGTCTAGATGGGTTATTTATTAGTTACTCTGGAATTTTACAAAGCAACTTCATGGAAGACTAATGACTTGACTACATACATGTGTGTGTGTGTGTGTGTGTGTGTGTGTGTGTGTGTGGATTGGGTTCAAAGCTGCGACCCAGAGCAACACTCTAAACAAACCTGGTTAGTTTCAGTGGACTGCAGGGGAAGGTCATTTTTTAGTTCCAGGCAGTGGTGATTGCTTTAAAAGAAGCATGATTTCCCCTAAAAGGTCATCAGAAATTATACCTATATCTATGTACAAATAATCTAAATACACTGGAGTTCAATGTTTGGGATTTCAAATTCACTTTAATTCCACTTTGAATCAGATTGTTATGCTGATAATATTCTTTGTGGGAATATATGTGTATGATTCACTGAATACATGGCCCAGTGCTGTGCGTTAGGAGTCTATGGCAGATACCTGTACCATTTTAATGGAGCAAAGATTGATGTTCATTGGACAAGAGTCTATAAACATGTCATTTGGAGTCCCACACAGATGCCCAGATGCTTCACTGGCAGTCTTTAAGAGTATAGTGAGTGCTGTTTTTATTAGAAAAAACATTTGACTTGTTTATAGACAGTGTGCTTTCAATCAATTTGGCCCGTTTAGAAGACAGACTTATCTGTATGTTGACTGGAGGAGCTTTGAAGTGGGTGGGACTTTGTAACTAAAGGTCAGAAATTAAAATGTACCAATTACTATAAAAAAAAAATAATTTAGTCATTCTTAAAAAAAAAAAAAAAAAAAAAGGTTGATTGATTAAAGTTGATTAAATATTGTTTAAAGACGGCATGGAACTCATTATATCTGTTGCATGTATGTTGCCAACTAAACTTTATTTAATAATACTTTTGTTAGTATTCAAATGTGACTGCAATGCAACTTTGTCTTGTGGTTAAAAAACTAGTTGACTTTGGATTTTGGACTTTGGATAATGGATTTGAAACCCATTATCATTAAGATTCTAATCAGACTTGTATGGATGCAGGTTTCCCCATAAAAAATGTAAGTAAATAAATAAATAAACAGGCAATTGTGACTTTTAGAAAATACATACAACTTTTTTTCTTTTCTCACAATTCCGAGTGAGAAATCTCGCATTTCAGAATTTTCCGTCAAAATTCTGATTTTACATCTCGCAAATTTTTTTTTTTTGCCATAAATAAACAAACAAACATATAAATGCACCATTTTATCTCACAATTCTGACTTTATCTCACGATTGCCAGTTTAGTTCGGAATTTTCTTTTGAAGAATTGCAAGAATTTTTTTGTCCCGTTGTGGAAATAAGCTTCCATAGACTTGCAATTTTTGCATGCCTAATGATAAATGGACAAGACATTCCATAGACTTACAATAAAGGACTTGCCCAAGCCATATCTATAGACAGGGATACACATAGTCTAAGTGGTGTGCAGGTTCGCATGCATGACCAAATGGGGCACGTTTCCCAAAAGCAACTATAGTCGCAAGTTCTGTCATTACCAACAGAATTAACGACCATAGTTAGCTAACGATGCTTTTGGGAAACGCACCCCTGGTTGACAGCTGTTAATGCACAATCACCATTTTAGATCGACTAATTGTTAAACTGCAAGATTTCCAATCGAACTGAAAGCATAAATCTAATCTATGCGCTGGTGGTTTCTTTTCAGAGCAAAATAGAAAACTGTGACATTTCATTCACTGATGTGCTTCCCACTGCAGTGCATATACTTACATGTACTTGCCGGTAACCCGCCAAAATAAAAGCCTGCTGATTTTAGATTTGAAACTGATGAAAATTCATCAGATTCAGTGAATCAAAATTCAACAGAATTATCAGACAGTTAAATGTGGGTTCTTTTGACTTTGACTAGTAGACACCTAGCATCATCCTAGCAACAACTTGAACTCTTTAGCAACACCCTGCCAACAACCCACGACAACCAAGAATCACCGTGGTGAGTTTGGCACACATTTTAATCAGAAAATGTCAAAATATAATTATAATTCAAAGCTTTAATATTTATAATGGGCGGTAAAAGAATACAGAGTGCATTATCATGCATCTAAAACTAAGACTGGTATATTTCCAGAAGCACTAAGAGTTACACTTCAACTATAAAACCAATAAGCACACTCCAAACACACACACACACACACACACACACACACACACACACAGGGTCAGCTTTGTTTAAAGGCATCTGGCTTTTTCTCAGTGAAAATCACAGTCAGACGAATGAATCTCCCTCTCCCTGAACCACACATATAACCAGGCTGAGCAAACACAACTCCAGTCATATATTCAGCTCTTATCGCTGGATTCTGGATCTGCTATCTTAAGTAAACCTCCACATCTTCTCCCCATCCTAGACGGCTGGCTGCACTAACAATTAAACAAACCCTCACAGAAAGCCCCAGAGAAAAAGACAAAGAGAGAGAAAAAAGAGAGAAAGAGAACAGGAACTTCACAGTTTTCCTGAAACTCAGAGACAGCTTGGAAACACACACACACTTTCTGAGGACCTTCGTTTTGAGAGATACTGAGATATATGGAGCCTGAGAAAAATCAAGTGAAACTGTCTGTTATCTGTCTCTCACGCACACAGGTGTTTCCAAAGGCTTTGAGAATGTTTCTTTGAAGCTAAATACAAGTAAAAGGAGGAACAGATAAGGGAAATATTTCAACACACAGTTTCTGGTCTATCTGGTTAGATTCTAGGAATGTGCAAATGAGCTTGTGTGTGTGGGTGTGTTTAATTACACATACTTTTAAATAGACATCTGTAATGCACAATAAATTGTTTTAAATAACTGTCAAAATACTAAATGCATAAGTGTAATGTGTAGATATAGTTTGGGGATACATTGGAAATTGGAAAATAAATCCATACATTATACTTTTGTAAAGAAATTACTATTATTCAGCAAGACACATTCAGCTGATATATTGAAATGTGATAACCATTTCTGTTAATACATTCTGTTATCTTGAACATTATAGTCAACAAAAAGTTCAGTTTTTATATTATTCAGCAGTAGAACTGTTCAACATTGATAATAAGACGAAATGTTTCTTGAGCAGCAAATCAGCATATTAGAATGATTTCTGATCATGTGGCACTGAAAACTGGAATAAAGATTTAGTTTGTATCACAGGAATAAATTACATTTTAAAATATATTCAAATGTATGTTTTTGATCCAATAAACGCAGCCTTGGTGAACATAAGAGACTTAGTGTAGTTTATATACAAGTGCATGTGCATGTTTGAGGTGAAAGAGGTTATGTTTACGAAAATGATAAGGACATCAGCCACAGTGTGTGTGTATGACCTCAACATTTGGCCTGTGAAAAGCAATAAAAGGGAAAAACCCACAGTTCACACGCATAAATAAAATCAAACTCTTATACTTCTGCAAATCAACAAACACGCAGCCACAGCATGTGTATGTGTGTGTGTGTGTGTGTGAGTGAGAGAGAGAGATAGATAGATAGATAGATAGATTATTTTTTATAGATATAGAAAATGACATATACATAAAAATATACATATTTGTCAGATCCCAGTTAGATCCAGAAGATAGAGAAGTTTATATGTAAGATAAGATTTGTTATTCTGAGAATGAGCAGACATCTTGAATCAGGAATAGATGTCGTGATGCTGCTTCCTCCTCTCCTGTCTTCTCTCTCTTTCACTCCTCTCCACCTTTTGGATGACTCTGACGTGTTGCGTAAAGTCAAACCACGAGAGCAGAAGTCTGGCAGATACAAAAACACACACAAATCAAAGTGGAAAATCCCACATAAATCTCCAGATTTCATTTCTTGCCTGAGCCCAAACGCATCCACACACACACACACACACACACACATGATCTGGGAATGAGGTAGAGAGAGAGGAGCTCCCTTATCATCTGTTTAATGTCATTCTCTCACATAACTGATCAATCACAAACTAATCAAACACAGAGGATGAAGGGAAGTGCGCTGTATGTGTGTCTTTATGAGTGTGTGTGTTGATGTGTATGGAACAGAACAACTTATTGATCTTGTTAGAGTCTTTTTTAAATGGATGCAATTTTTATTTATTGTTTGTTTGTTGTTGTTATTGTTGTATGTTTTTTATTTTAAGGTACTGCAAAGAATACCATAGGTATTTCTATCATGCTACACATGGTAGACACAAACACAGTATGTATGTATATATATATATATATATATGTATAAAACTGTCTGATTACCATAAGGTACCTAAAATACTATGGTCTTACCATCCTGTTAGATATTATTTAATAACACCATGCACATCAAGTTACTGTACGGTACATCAAACAATATCATGGTACTGCCATTCTGTTAAATATGGTAAAAACATAATGATATCATAGTACTTTTTCCTCAGAAGCATATACTACAATAAAAAAAATTGCCATGCTCATACTATATTTTTAAATCCTATTTTTAAATGGATACCATTGCATTTTAAGGTAGCCTACTGCAAAAAATACTTTGGTATTACTATCATACCTGACATGGTAAAAACATAGCAATATCATAGTATGTTTTGTAATGGATACCATGAAACTGTTTGATTATCATATTTTTACACCATGGTACACTCTCAGATAAAAAGGTCCAAAAGTTGGGGTGGTATCTTTTCAAAAGTTACTAATATGCACCATTTACAGTACGTACTAATACACTTTAGGTACAAATATGTACATTTGCGGTACTAAAAAGCACTCCTTATGGGTAAATAATGTACAAAGGTGTACTTTTTGAAAAGGTAACGCCCTAGTGACAACTTTTGGACCTTTTGTTCTGCGAGTGTACTGTAAGGTACTTCACAGACTGACCATGTATAACCATCACGGAAGTGTCCAAATGAAAGCGTCCATCGCCGAATGTTTTCCATGGGATATTTTTATGGTAATAACATGGTGCTTTTATGTAATTTTGTTAGGGTATGTTGGCTGGGAGATTTGATTGACAGCTGGGTTTCTCATAAACTCTGTCCAGTGTTTAGGATCTTGGAAAACAAAGGCCATGCAGCTGTAGAGGCATTTCCTCAGCAAACACCTGCGAGCAGCCACAGGCTGACAACATCCTTTCGCAGAAAACACAGAGAACAGCCCTCTCCCTCCCTCGCTCCGCTCTCATCACCTCTCACAATGATGTTTTCCAAACTCGAGCGAGACTCCAACTGAAACAGCCCTTGTTCGGCTCGCAGGGTTGTGCCTTTGTTTATATTTTGAACGTGTCTTAGCAACAGCCTGTTTTTGCTTACAGATCCCCACCGCCCCTGGGCTGGGCGACCCGCAGGCACTTTCTCTAGATCTCTCTCTCTCTCTCTCTCTCTGTCCGACACATATGCTCCACATTCAAGTAAAGGCAGTGCATGAAAAATCTTAGAGGAATGGAAAGTAAAAAACATGATAGCGCAGTTTGGTTGCACGTGCAGGAAAAATGTGACTCTGAAAAAAACAGAGAATGACAGTGGAGCGCGATATAAAGAGTGTATGGTTGCAGTGCTTCTGGTTTTTTTGCCAGGTTCCATTCCTCCAGGGTTCATGGCGCTGGCAGAAGTTTGAGAATGAAGCCCTGCTCTCTCTCTCCTCATTCACACTCATTTCAGAGCCCCTCGCTGGGTTCAGCGCGAGTCCAGTGGATTATGAAAACAATAGTGGTACTCATTTTGACATCGCAGTGCAGTCAGCATGGAGATGTATCCTTGAGTAAGCTGATTGATTTAATAATGAAACGATTGGAGGACAATAAAGCTGTCTGTTCACTTCTCAAACTGTCTTTCTCCTGAGGTCAGCGGGTTTTCCAGACCTGCTCCCCATCTGTACTCCAGTGCTGCTCTATTGGTGTGATTTATTTAGTCTCTGTTACCAGTTTTTCAGTTCCAAGGCTTTTCATTTTCCCCCTTTTTTCCTGTATCTTGTTCTCATCTTCTTGCTGTCTTGCTGTATACTATGAACATATGTATACGTTAGGTCTGGTCTTTTAATCTGATTGGACACAGCACACCAAAGGTGCTGATATTTCTTGTAACAGGGACTTTTTACCGATTGTATGTTCTGTATGTTGTTACGAGGCATACGCATACACATATACACACACACACACACACACACACACACACACACACACATATATATATATATATATATACATATACTAGCTTAATTTACAGTAGCTTAAGTTAACTAGCTTAATTTACAGTATTTTCTTGTTTGACCAGCTTCATCAGAAAGAATTTAG